>NC_061135.1:11514729-12134983 GCF_905220365.1 Vanessa cardui
GAATTCAAAAACTCTTACAGAACTCCAAGATAAATTAAAAATTGCCTTTCACGAGTTTTGACTACTGAGGTGTATCATATTTTATATTAAATTATTATTTATTTATTTTATTAATATTTTGAAGAATTTTTGAGTCGAGTAGTGTGTACATCGGTTTTCATGGGTACGCCACTCCGTCCCGGGTTTGATCCCGGCCGAGTCGATGTAGAAAAAGTTGATTTGTTTTCTTCGAGTCTGGGTATTTGTGGTACCGCCGTTACTTCTGATTATCCATAACACAAGTGCTTTAACATTGGGATCAGAGTAATGTATATAATGTTTTCCAATATTTATTTATTTACTTTCTAATCAGTGCTGCAATTCTATTTGTTACAGATGATGTCGGAAGGCCGGTCCAGGGTTCAACAGAACGATCTCCTTTTACACGAGGCGGTGATCAAGAATGAACCAGAAGCAGTCAGGGAGGCTTTACGAAGACCCACAGATGTCAATTGCAGGAACAATGTAACACTACAATACGTATCTATAGTTTTGATATTCCAGTCAAGGAATTATCACGAAAAAAGTTTCAATACAGACTTAATGCATTTCCATTAAAAAAATATTTTAATAAAACGATACGAGTACAGTAATACTTTTTCGTTGGAGTGATAAAACTTGAAGCGATGTTGTCGTTTGTTTTATAAATTATACAAATGATAATGAAATGGATTGTATATTTATTGTACAGTACGTACAGTCTACAAATCTGCCAGGGTCAGCTACATCTGGCGGCAATTAAAAGAGGGCCAAAATAGTTCAAAACAAATATTTTGACCAATCAATTACCAAAAAAAGTAAATTACTGTTCGCTTAATTGACTATCGCTATTGTTGAAAATTTTCAGGAAAATTTCTACTCTTATTACAAAATAATTTCAATGATAACGCTCATCAATGTCTACCAGAACAAAAGAACATTGTTTGATAAGCGGACGAGAAAAAGGAAGAGAATTGTTTTGTCTTTACTTATTTATAGCATAACTAGCGACCCGCCCCGGGTTCACACGGGTGCAATACTGATACTTAATATACTACATCATCATCATCAGCCCGTTTTTGTCCACTGCTGGACATAAGCCTCTCCAAGTGCACGCCACTGTGGTCTTTCTCCGGCTACTCGCATCCAGTTCCTGTCTGCCGCCTTGCGTATATCGTCACTCCACCGTGCTTAATATACTACAAATTTGTTTATTAACGACATAACATTGCAAACTTCTAAAATTATCACTGTTACTTAACTATGTTGTCTATGTATTATACTAAAACCTTCCTCTCAAAACACTTTATCTATTAAAGAAAACCGCATCAAAATCAGTTGCGTAGTTTTATAGATTAAAGCGTACAAAGGGACATAGGGACAGACAAATCGACTTTTTTTTATACTATGTAAAGATACTAGCGACCCGACCTGGTTTCGCACTTGTATTTGATATGTATCTTTATACTAGCTGTAGCCCGCGGCTTTGCTCGCGTATAATGTAGTTGTAAATAACTTTAGAGACTAATTTAAAATATTACGTTAATTTAAGACCTCTTTGTAAAGAACCCTTATGGTTTATTCAATTCCATGCAGTCCATTTTAACGATTTCACCGTGAGCTTTGTTAATTGACTTTAAGCGCAAACTGTTCTCTGTTTAACTTAAAATATATATGACATTATTTCTCATCTATCCATCCATCATCAAGTGACAACTGTAGCCCCCATGACATTCTGACGAAGTGCCGTAACTATTAGTCTGGTGCCATTGCATATGGAGGTCTTTAATCACTCAGTAACATTTTTGGCACGATAATCTTCTAACTTAAAAATGACGGATCTCAAGACTAACATATATACGAAATTTCAACTTCTATTTCGCCCCTTTAGGGATAGAATATCCAAAAACGCTGAAATAGGTATCGACTTATTTTTAATCAGTATTCCAAAAAAAAATTCATGTTTCTAACTTAAAAAAATGACGGACTACCATACGAAATTTCAATCCTTATTTCACCCCCTTAGGGGTAAATTTCCAAAATTCCTTTTTTAGGTGCCTACTCAATAAATACATTCTACTTACCAATTTTCAAGGCCCAACTTTAATAGTTAACGCTCGGCGATGATGAATCAATCAGTCAGGGCTTGTTATTTGATATGCATAGATTGTGATTAAATTACATAAAATCATTATAAATTGTAGTCCTTGTAGCTATTCTGATGTATAAACTATTTATAAATTTTCATTGAAATCCGTTCAGCAGTTTTTTTGTGAAATAGTAACAAACATTCATACATACATCCATTCTCACAAACTTTCGCATTCATAATATTATTAAGACAGGATTAGTAGTATCAAATAAGATAAAAATTGACCCTAATTATGTAATCTTTTGAAATCATTACTTTGAATCTTACAGAAAATTTTCCAAAATATCAAACTTTAGATAACAAGAGAATTATTGTGTCTACTGTCCAATATAATCTGTTACGTTTCTTCGTATGCACAACATTAAACATAATTATTTCAAAAGATTACATAAAAAAATATATACAAATCAATTTGAATATTATTTCCAAGAAACTGCTGGAAAATCGAGCGTTTGATTTGATAATAGGCTACCTCTATGTATTCTCGACTTCCTTAGGAAGACCTTTTTATTTTGAATCGATAGACATGACTGCATATTCGTTGAACTGTAACATTTTAGAGACGTTCGAATGTAAAAGATTTCATTCAAAAGTTTAGCTTCTTGTAGCAGATGTGATTTCCTTTAAATTTTTCTCTTAAGAGTTTCATTTAAATTGATTTTACAATATTCATGTAATTAAAACGGATTAACGAACTATGTATGTTCTTGCATATTTTTCATTTACCTAAACATAGATTAAAGCTAATCTTATAAATGCAAAATAACTCTTGAATGTCTGTCTGTCAGCTTATCTGTTGCTCTTTCATAAAGAAACCTCACAAATATGAAGAAATTTAATTTAAAGCAAGCTTGAACCTTCAGAGAAGGTCATAAATTACTTTTTATCCTTAACACCTGACCAAATTCTAAAATGCGTGCGAAGCCGCCTACAAGTTTAGGTATATGTTCCAGCTTCTTAAAAACCAAAGTAGAAACCGCAAGCGAATAATCTATGTTTAAACTTGTTAAGTATAAAGCATTTGAAAAATAATATATTTCCCTCGTAGTATTTTAATTAGCAACAACAAAAATTAAAAATATATATGAATATACTTTAGACATACTATAACTTCAAATTATTCATTGAAAACATCGTTCTATTTTTTAAATCGCACACATTCGAAGGCAGTTATTATTTTATGAAGCTAAACATTTTCCAATTTTTAATCTGTATTTATTTCAACTCGTTTCATGAATATTAATAATTTTATGTATGTACGTAGTACATACCTATGTGTGATTATTATTTTCTAGTACGGCCGAGCGCCCATCCACTGGGCAGCGAGCAGAGGCAACACAGAAATAATAAACTTGCTTATAGAAGCAAAATGCGACATTGAAGCTGTAGACAAGGTAACTAAAATATATGAATATATTTACAGTTAAATTCTAGGTTACGTTATATACGATAGATTATAATAACATCTATGGAAAAATTATAGATTAATTAGGAACAAGTACAATACGTTTCACAATCTTTCTATAATTACGTTGCATTATAATCTCGCGAGATTATAAATGAACTGTAATTTTGTATGAATTACAAACACAAATTAAGCACAAGAAAATTCTGTGCTGCTTGCCTGGGTTTGAACCCGCAATCATCGATAACATTTATCCTTAGCACTGGGCCATCTCGGCTCTCATAGCAAGAGCAGTAATTAAAGTGAAATCAAAATATATATGCGTAGATATCTATTCATTTAATGCGTATATTGGAGTTTATTGAGTTATGAGAAATATTTTATAACGCCAATAAGATATTTTCAAACATAAAGTAATGATAATCGTAAGTAAGTATATATTATATCTGATTAATGAACCAATATTATCAATAAATTTTCACTTTTGTTATTCATAATTAACAAGAATGATGTGGTGTTTTGTTTTATTCACACAGTTTGGAATGAGACCACTGTTAATGGCAGCGTGGCACGGACATCTCAACGCTGTGCAAACTCTCGTCAAAGCAGGCGCTTGTCTTGCAGCTACTAACAAGGTATGCTATCCTAGTACTTTGAATAAAATAAATTCTAAAGATTTATTTTATTTAAGAGATCTTACAGACAATCAAACAAACAACTAACAAACCTTTTTCATAGGTTTTACACGACTTTCCTAAAGACTATTTAATAATACTTTTGTAATTTATGTTTTATTTGTGTAATGAAACGATTAGTAAAGATAATTCAGTTATACATATTCAGAGATACATTTTGAACACAACTTCTTCATGAGTATAACGAAATACGTCGCGCTTCATTAATTTATTTACTGCTCCGTTTTATGACCCTTTTACGTTATTAATCGACGCTGTATATGATCATGTATTTAATACTAAATAAAATCTAATTTAGATCGAGACATTTTGATAGCTTTTGTTAATAGTAAGTTTTTAATTAATTAATATTGCAATATACAGGCAATAAGTCTACTTAATTATTAATGATGGGCAATATTGTTGGTATAAATTTATACCAATAATATATGTAGATCTCTTTATGAATGCTAGATATTAAAACTTTTATTTACTTTAGAGAAAATATATTAAAATTACAAATGTTTTTGTGATAGAAAAACAATGACATTCTACAATGCGCGTGTGCTCGTGGATCTAAAGAAGTAGCAGCTTACGGAATAACCCTCGGCGCTAAGATACAAGGATGTGACATGGCGGGAGACGCACCTCTCGCGCTCGCAGCACGCGCGGGCTACACTGCCGTCGTGGAACTATTGCTGGAGAAAGGCGCCTACATAGACGCCGTTAATAAGGTAAAATTAAAACAACTTGTATAGAAACGCTTTGTTTTTAAACCAATGTATTATTAAGAAAAAATAATGGTGACTTAGGACTCCACGAATACCCTTTTCCGGCTTTTAAGATAATCATGAAAACCAAATTGGGTTTGGTCCTTTTTCTGAGAGAACCAAATGGTTCTTCTATTTAACATAGAATATCTTAGCATATTATTGTATTCATATTGTTTGAATACTGTTCAATTAAATTTAAGTGTTTTAGCCACTAAAGCCACGCCATATTAACCCATGAGTTTCGTAAGAATAAATATTGTTATTTTAATTGTATCCCATTCATCAGACACAAATATTCCTACCATTCGTGTGATGATAATATAGGATCCCAAATAAATAAAATGAAGCAAATTTATTGGGATATTAACAAGAACTTATAATTAGGTACTTTATTATTTAAAAATTGAGGATAAAATTTCGTTTGTCATTGACTTTTAAAATATTTTCTTTAGCATATTTTTCTCGATTATGTAAGTCATGAAAAGAATCGTTTGTATTTCAATTAAGAATATAAACAATAGTTTTATAAAAGTGGCCTTGCCTCGGGCGAATTGAGTTCTGAACATCTTCATCGCTGCAGGTCAAATGCCAAATTACTTGATGATTACAAAATTGTTCTACTTTTTTACTGAAAACTGTCAAGTCAAATGAAAAACTAGCTAGAGTTCTACGTAAAAAAACAATTCTTGATTTAGTATAATAGGTAGTAGATAAACAATTTCAATAGGATTTAATTATTTTTTCTTCAGGGAAAGCGCAATACACTTTAAAATATTTTGAAATTAAGATTAAATAGTAATTACAGAGATATAATATAGAAAAGTATGAATATAGAAAAGTGGATAATTTATCAATGGATCTATTTTCAGATACTATGATCGTTAGAATATTGGGTCATCCAAATTTAAAAGTGTTATGAAGAAATTGTGAGTTACTATAACTGTACTGTGATTTTTTAATTTCTAATTTCAGAGATTTCATACCATGTGATTAATTAAGGCATTGACATATAAATCCTACTTTCAAATCTCTTAACGATATTCAGTATTACGACAAAGGCTTTATAAGAAACGAATTGTATAAACTTGCTTAGCCAACTTGCTTGTCAATGCATAAAATAATATAAAAAAAAACATTAAAAATAAATCGAGAAAAGATGATAAAGTCACCATTTTTTTTCAGTTAAATTCAAGCGATTACTATCCATTGGATTAAGGCTGTTATGGAAACTACTTATTCTGTATCGCACCGCCAAAAAATTGAATTATATACCAGCATACGTGTTCCTCTCTTTTTCTAACCTGGTTTCCTTAAAACGGGGCGTGAGGCATTTCAAGGGCCGGCATGGCGTGCACGATATTCGTCCTGACTGTATTAGCTGTTATCGCGTTTGGACTCCATTACCACGTAACATCAGTTGCATTGGAGTCAGTTCTAATCAGTCTAACAGTTGCGTGTAAAAAAGATCAACATCTTGAAGAACTGAGAAAAAGATTTTAATGTTATTGATATATATATCTTTTTTTAATATATATATAATATAGACAATGCCAATATCAGAGTAATTAATTATAAGTGGGCATATATTCAAAGTATTGTTCACAAATTCAGTAAAGTTGTAATTAAGTAAATCAATCACAGATAATTTCACAGTATTTATAAATATCTTTGTGTTAAAATATCACAAACACATATAAACATTGAATCTATTTCAAAATACAGACTGTTGGAAATTAGCGATTAGCGATTAGCGATTCGTCGCATAGTTACAGTACGACACAACTTAGATGTAGCATCGGCGAAATTCGTAAAACCGATCACATCCAAATTGAGTACGCAATCCCAAATTATCAATATTTATTTCTCATGCGAATATAATCTCTGCACAAACGTAATAACTTGTAATGTCATATGACCTAATATATTCGTCAATTTGACACGTCGATTTACATGTATAGTACGACACAAATTAATAGCGTCGAATGGCGCGATAGGGAGCTATTTCTATTGGCTGTGTAAATCGGCAGTAATCGGTTTTATTTTAATTCCATTGCACTTTCCGATGCCACATCTAATTTGTTGCGTACTATACGTGGTGAGCGGGAAATCTTGAATGTAACTGCATTCAAGATAGCTGCCTCGCTACCCTCACCAAGATGGCGCACCATGCGCCGTCATATACATGTGTTATCTCCGTCAGTTGATACGTCAAATATTTAAAGTAATTTAAATTGTGCGTCCAAATAATGATTGAGGCATAAAACGTGAGCATCACAGTACTTTGATTTCCGATCATTATAATTTATTTTCAACAATAAATACACGACTTTTATAGCATCAATAATAAATATAGCGTCGAGCAGGTTTGATTTGTTGGCATTTATTCAAGAGTTCCGTTTTCTGTATCCGAAACTTATCATTTGTTCTTTATGAAATTAAAATGGGGATCAATAAAACTAACGTCTTACGTACAAATATTATTTTATCAATTTTGTCTATAAACGAGTTAGTTATGCCCAAACAATGACTACGTAAAAAATACAGATAAACAGCTGAGATGAGTAGCTCTGTTCGAAATAGATTAAAAACGAGATCCTTGGTCAATACAATTGGTTTAAGGCTATGAATAATGAGTAGTTAGATATTTATTTTTAAGATGTTAAGATGAAGAAATAACAAATAAACAAGAAATAGCTTTGGGCAAATTGGTAACAAGACTCGAATATTAAACAACAAACTCTCATTATATACCTATTTTTTATATAATACAAATATAACATTACGACTTTTTGCGCATTAGCGTTTTTCCTTTCAATTGTAGATTTGTTGCTATATATGTATGTATATACAGGCTGTATATATGTGACCATTTTGTTATAAAAAAAATGCTTTAATACAATGGATAAATTGGACGAATGGATATTTTTTTTAACCAATGACCATCTCCAGTTTCAAACCATTATTAACTGAATTCTTTTAATAAAATTAAATGTCATTTATATTTGATCTGAGGTAAGTGGAACCCTCTCTTGTATCTATCTATCTGATAACGGCAAATATTTTTATATAAAAATATATAAAAAGGTTATAAAACTATTTAAACTAGAAAACAAAAACTATTTCTACCAGGTAACCATAAGTCAGACTATAGTTGGATTAAAGCGAACGTAACTTGCTATAACAGTTTTCCAATAAACATGGCGGCTCGCCTTCTTCCATTGCATATTGTATCTGTCGATTTCAGAACGGAACATTAATATATAATCTGACCCGCCTACCTATTCATTGTTTTAAGTGCTTATTTATTGAATTGACATTTACTTGAAAATTGCTTTCTTTTGTTGAAATAATAGTGCCTTTATTAAATAAGTAAAGTTTTAATTGAACTCTTTTAAAACAATATTTCATAGATTATTTTACTTATTAACATATTATTTAATTTTTTTTTAATTCTGTGGTTTACTTATAGTTTTTTTTAATAGGTATAAAGTCAAACATTTTATTATAAAATTGAGACGTATGTATTAATATAAAAAATAAACAGGTAGGCCGAACTGCCCTTCATCTCGCCTGCGAAGGTGGTCACTGCAGTACTGCTACACTCCTGGTAACTAAAGGTGCATCGCGGGAAGCCCGAGACAATTCCGGGCGTACACCACTTCACCAAGCGGCCGTACATCGCCATACGGAGCTAGTAAGAGTTCTCCTTGATACCGGATGCAACGTAAATGCCACAGATAATGTAAGTTTATGCTAGCCTGGTGTAAAATATTTCAATAGCTATATTTGAATAATCTTCTATTGTTTCTATTTCCCTAGTTTAAAAATTGTAGTAAGACGGCGTCTAAAGTATATTCTTATAAAAAAAAATATTGTTTGTTTTTTTATTATAAGTACTTACATGTATTATTAACATTTATATATCCTAGTTTCAATCAACATTTGAAAGAGCAATTTATGCAATTACAAATATGTTTAAAAATAATTATAAAATATCTTTGTAAATTAGAACGGGGTTACTGCTCTACAAATGGCATGTGCCCAAGGTTGTCGCGGTATCGTGGAGCATCTGCTTGCCTTTGGGGCCGACGTGCATCTTCAAAATAACGTAAGAAACATATTTAACTAATTAGCTAGTTGCAAGGGACATTCTCTGTTTATAATTTTCAAATTTTAAGCGCATGACAACTTAATAATATAACAAAATTCACTACATATATTAAAAGCCTTATTTAACTTATTTAAAACTTGCATCAGTTCCTTTTTAAAGTATGAGGCGATTTCGTTTTTAATCAAGCCATTAACGGTGTAGAAATGGTGGTAAATAATAACACTATAGGCGCAGTTTTTCGCCTTTGCACAAAAAAATAGATAGCGACGTTGCCCTCAGAAGTTACTGTAACAAATAAGGTACGATATGACCACTGAACATCTGTGATGTTAAAATGACCCAACATCATTACAGTCATTAAATGAACATAAGGCTCACTTACACACGCTGTTATTATTTCGCTTAAATTAAATAGAAATACTCATGTATAATAAAAATGGGCTTTATAAATTACTTTGCCTAAGAGATTATGCCGTATAAATTATGAATAAATATGTGTCAGTAACATATATGTAGGTGGTTTTAAGCGTGCAGCTTGTTTTATTTCCTATGCTAATTTGGAAGGTGGGCTCGTCAGCACTCCACGCGGCGTGTGCGGCGGACGCAACAGACATAGTGGAGCTGCTCTTAGCGCACGGAGCGGACCCAGCTCTGACCGATCAAGTAAGATGCATTTGCACATATATCTCAAAGTATTATATAAGCCCCGATGACAGATCATTTGACTTTTGTTGTATGGTTACATGAAAATAACTGGTACATATTCATATTAAAAATAATTTTAAACCAAAAAGCAAAGAGTTATAAGGGGACACCCGGGTTTGAACCGGGGACCATTCGATCTGCAGTCGAATGCTCTACCACTGAGCTATATCCCCATATGAGAGATTAGCGAAATTACCGTTGTATTACTCAGTCCGCCGCGTGACTCATGCATGTGAAGTTAAGCCTCCATAAATGCAACCCACGAATGCAAAACAAAACAAAAATACACCGATAACAGCGCAGTACAACGCCCGCGCCGCTGCGGTTCAAGTCGTACAAAAAATATGAAACCTGGAATTAAATTTGTTTACATAAACATTTTGCCATTTTGGGACAGTATGATTAAAGAAATTATATTAAATTTTAAATTGGTTCAAATAATAACAAGATCTTTACATATTATACGTTACAAAACGAACATTATATGCATACATATATAGGCATATGACACCAATATTTTGGTGAAATAAGTAATAATTTGTGATCCGGCTCTGACAATGTAGCGTATCATTTATAAATTATTATTATTAACTACATAGATCTCATTATTAAGTAATATGTACGTTATTTTGTAAAAATTCGACTCACGTAAAAATTATTAATTCCGATATATCAAGGCATGCTGTCAGGTAAGCTACGAAAAGGCAATTCGAAATCCAATCTAAACTTTTTAATTTATTTTCGTGTCGTTGGTCATGTAAGCAAGTACGTAATCAAATTTTAAAATGGCTGACTGACATGCAACCTATAACTTAAACAAGTCGACCTAACAGGATGGACGTAGTTGAGGACTAAGGAAGATTTTTGTTAGCATTAATTCCTAGAGGGGTTAAATTGGCGGCGAAAGTTTTTATGAAATTTCGTATTATATGTGATCGGTTTTTAGACTCCTTTCGATGAGTTATAGAGAGCTGTTAGAGAATTTTGGAAATTCAGTACCTAAGAGACTAAATTTGAATGAATAGTGTGTGCAAATTGATTATTTCTGAAGGTCAGAAATATGGATTCGGTCTGTTTTCCGTTTTTTATTAAAACGCAGTTGTTTCGTCGTTTATTGATTATTACTTAATATTAAAAAAAATAACCCTGCCTGTATGTACGTCTGTATGTCTGTATTGCTTTTTCAGTGCTGAACCACTACACCAAATTTGGTGCAATTTATTATGAAACAATAGAACAGAAACAGAACTCCAATGAAGAACATACTACTTCACTTACCTACCTACTTTTCATACCTACAACACAACACCTTACGGCCAGCCCTTGAACGCGAGTGAAGATGCGGGCAACAACTAATTTAATACTTATATATCAATTACTCGTGTCACATTTCGAATTTAACCTTATTTCCACAAACCTCAATTTGACCTTAAAATAAAACGCGTAAAAGGCTTTTCTCCAAAATATATATTCAATTTTGAACGCTAAAAAGGTTTTTGTTTTACGTTAACCCTGATTGTTATCACAATGTCACGGTGGAGTATAATCTTATTTTGGTTACGTCTTGCCTTTTTGTTACAAATTATCATTTCGCATTCAAGAAATTCGAGTCCGTAATTCAATCACAGTGATAAATTGATGAGTTTATTTCCAAACAAAATTCAATTTCCACTGTACAAAAAGGAATAAATGGAATCTTTAAAACCTATGAACATCAAATTATTAAATACTATTGTCGATTATTACACATTGAAATGAAACTGATGAATGATACGCGAGACTATTGAAATTCAAAAACATCCGAACTTCAATAGAGAATATGGTTGGAGACTTTCTAACAGCTGGGATCCACTTATTAAAAATTTAAAATCCCAAATCCAACAGACTGCAAGACCTAAAGATACAGGTAGTGCCTTCTGCATGCAACCGGAACGTTACTCAAGATACCAATTAAGAAATCGTTGGCGGTAGTTGTAAATAATATTTCTTTTGTACTTCAAATAGACAAATGTCACCTCCGTCTGCCCGTGACCACGAACGCTGTAAAGTGCTATAAAAATAATTAATATACGCAATTTAAATCCGTTAAAACTAGTTTTATTTCAATATTAAATACTAATTTCGCGTACCCGCGGCTGCGCTCGCGTAGGGGTTGGTGGTCACGTGTTAGGCAAAAAAGTAGCCTATGTCCTTCCTTGCAGTTCTTTACTTCATAACAAATTTCATCAAATTCGGTTCATTGGTTCGGTAGTGCAAGAGCGTTAGACAGGCAGACAGACAGAGTCACTTTCACATGTATAATATTAGTAAAGATTAATTATTTCTTTTTTTAAAACAACATAACAGCATTTTGCTCTATTGATCAGCTTGTAAGTAGAAAGTCTTAGTTTTCAATCCTGTAACGTGTAGAGGAATTAGGTATTTAGTTTACTTGGTGGTCAAGCTTTGTGCAATCTCATCTCCCACGCACAAAATATCCTACCGCCAAACAGAAATACTATATTATTAATAAGTTTCCGTTTTAAGGGTGAGTAAGCAAATGTAACTACAGGCACAAGATATTAGCGCCCAAGATTGGTGGCGCTTTTATGTGATGTAGAGGTGGTGGTGACCAGTTACCATAGCCTATTTGCCCGTCCGCATAGCTTTTAAATAAAATCATAAAATTAAAAATAGAAGTGTCAATCGGAAACCCTATACAGCTTTACTGTGTCTAATCTATTTCTGGTCGTGTCAGAGTACAATCCCATCGGATTATGGGTAAGGGATTAATACGCTATAATAACTTCCGCGAATTCAATCAAAACAACATCATAATAATATATTACATAGCACTTAAGTTAATATTAGATCATCACCAAGTTATCGATTTGATTAAAAGTTGAGTTTTAAACAAACATTTTGAAACAATTTTGATCTTCAAGTTTTTTTTGTAAGGTTAATTAATTAACGAGTTACGTTATATAATTGTTAAATTTTTACATCTAAAATTGAAAATTAGATAATTTATTAAGTTATTATTTTATGGAAGAATTAAAATGGCCCAGCGGTTAGAACGCGTGCATGTTAACCGATGATTGCGGGTTCAAACCCAGGCAAGCACAACTATATATATGTGGTTAATTTGTGTTTATAATTTATCTCGCGCTCAACGGTGAAGCAAAACATCGTGAGGAAACCTGCATGTGTCTAATTTCACCAAAATTCTGCCACATGTGCATTCCACCAGCCCGCATTGGAACAGCGTGGTGAAATATGTTCCAAAGCCTCTCCTTAATGGAAGAGGAGGCCTTATCTCAGCAGTGGGAAATATACAGGCTGTTACTTTACTTTACTAATTATTTTATGAGAAATAAAAAGTTTTTGTCATGACGTTTTAAATCACACAAGTGACATTTATGTCTATCTGTCTGTTGCTCTTTCACGACCAAACCGCTCAACCGAATTTTAATGAAATTTGGTATGAAGCAAACTTGAACTTTTTGCCTACCACATGGCAACCAGCGCCCTTAAACAGCTGCGGGCGACTGATAGTAAAGAATTATTTGAATTTAGGACAATACTCCTGTCACCGGTTAAACTAGAGGAAAATGTTAAGCTTGACGTATTCAAAATTGTTTATTTTACTCGTAGAACAAGCAATATTCATAATCTAATTTTGAATGAAAGTAGCGGAATCGAAATTGTCTCGAGAATCATCATCTATTTAAAAACTAAACTAATCTAAACCATAAATACTTATTTTACTCGCTTAATTTGAATATCCCTATTTGAATAATATTTGTATTATGTATAATAAATAATTGAAATTAAATTAATGTAATCATTTTAGCTTTTCAATATTTTACTGAACATATCAATAATTCATACCCAAACAAAGGAGCGAAAGGTTAAAGAAAAACAGAACATACCATGAAATAATAATCCGCCGCGAGATTCCGAGTCTTGCCGCTCACAGACTCGCTGTTGAATTATTGAAGACTCCCGCGCTGCGCTACTCGCCTGGTAGCTCGACATCTGTTGCATAATACAAATGAGTAGAAACTTGCGCGCGTTTTGATTCGCGTTTTGATTGCGATTAAAATTACTTTAAATTTTATTATTTATTTATTCATCGTGAACAAAAATTATTATTTATAATAGGTTGGGGAAAAAGTTTCTTCGTATTTTATATGAAAATTCAAAAAGTTTTTTTTATAGTTTATTTACATTTGACTAAAGTATGTAGGTGCCATTTTGTTCCATAACTTTTTGCCATCTTGTTGGTCATGATCATGATCCCATTGCTGTAAAAATTTTGGGGCTTCTGATCGAAAAACTGCGACAAGTGGTTTTGGCAGTCCTCTCGTGATGTTAACCTGACACTGCCTAAGGAATTCTGCAGAGACCGAAACAGATGAAAATCTGAAGGTGCAAGGTCCGGACTATACGGCGGATGCATTAATACCTCTCAGCCAAACTCTCGTAATTTTTGTTGAGTGGCTAAAGATGTGTGAGGTCTAGCGTTGTCATGGTGAAAAACCACACCCCTTCTGTTGATCAATTCTGGCCGCTTTCTCTCAATTTCTTGCTTCAATCTCATCAATTGTTCGCAATACAGTTCTGAATCGATGGTCCTGCCGGGCGGTAACAGCTCATAATGAATGATGCCCTTCCAATCCCACCATACACACAGCATTACCTTGTTGCGAGTTAATCCGGGTTTTGCCACAGTCTGTGAAGCTTGACCGGCCTTTGACCACGAACTTTTTCGCACGTTCTTGTCGTATGTGATCCACTTTTCATTACCAGTTATCAGCTTCTTCAAAAATGGTTCGGTTTCATTACGTCGTAATAAAGAATCACAAATGAGTACACGGTTCATTAGGTTTCTTTCAGTGAGTTCATAAGGCACCCATATATCAAGCTTTTTGTGTACCCAGCTTTATTCAAATGAGTCAAAACCGTTTTGTGGTCAATTGCCAGTTCTTCAGCTACATCGTAACTACTAATATGCCGATCTTGCTCTACTTTTTCAAAATGGCATCAATTTTGTCCGTAACAGGGCGACCAGAGCGAGATGCATCTTTGATATCAAAATTTCCGGCTTGAAAACGCTCAAACCAAACTTGCGCTACTCTCACAGATACTGCATTAGGTCCATAAACATCACAAATTTTTTTCGCGGCTTGAGTTGCATTTTTACCTTTTTTATAGTAAAATTTTAAAATGTATCGAATTTCTTCTTTAGATTCACTCATTTTAACAACAACAAAAACAAATGAAAATCACACAAATTCCTAATTTGAATTTGGAAGTGCCTTCTTTAAAATTAAAACTTTTTAATGATACCAAAACCAGCCAGATACAAATGGTATAGCCAAAGAGATTTTATTACAAGTTCATACATACTATATGCGAAAAGACTTTTTCACCAACCTAATATAAAAAAGCCTTATTGATTTTTAGTTTGACATGATGTGTTATTTCATACTACGTAATCGTAACACATAAACACATACATAATAGGTATCAATAGTTTTTTTTGACTTGTCATTAATCTACATTCGAATATTCTTAAAAAAGAGTAGAAGTTTTCTCATCGTCGTGTACTAATTTTATAAATGATAATTAATTGATGAAGCGTTCTTTACCAAACGGAAATATTAACGTATTTGATATAAATAACTAAATAAAAATAAGCATTAGAAGCAACGATTATTTTAAAGCTAACTAACAAACCTATATTATATAGCTAGCTTATATGTACGTTTATTAGTGATTTATATAAAAACTCAAAGATTTTATAAAATGTGAAAAATAATGTGTACGATTAACACACACTTGCGCAAAATTAGGTATGCGTTTGTTTTTAAAGTATTTTCATTAAAAAAATCATTTTCTCATGGCCAGTGAGGACCAAACTTTTCAAATAAGTTATAAAGTCGTGTCAGACGTTGAAACGTTGAACTACGACTTCGTACAAAGTAAAGACGGTTAACGAGTTTCGTGTGAACGAACAGTTTCCTTATGAATTTCCAGCAAAGCATCATTATCCAAACTTGTAATAAGTTTAACCTACTCCTTTTACTGTAAATATCTAAAACTTATTTTATTGGGAAGTGTTTATAACTGCCGGAGGTATAAACTTTTCCCAATGAGTTAAGTTTAAAATAAATTTTAATGTGTTTTAAGCATAAGTATATGCGTGGTTACATCCACATTAAACGTTTCAGCTTAGATAATTGGCCGTAGCATGAACTTAAGTAGCCTAGAAAGTCACAAAGGGTTGTTTTAGAATTTGGAACTACACAGATTTAATCCGGTACCTTCGGTTAAAATCCACGTTTTCGATCCTCGGGGTCATCTTCGCTCTCAATACAAGATGTGTATTAATTAAGCAAAATCTAATGAAATAATAATTTATTACTATTTAACTCAAAATTTTGCTATTATTATATCTAGTTGTTTCCGATCGTCAATTTAACTCATAATTACCTACTTGGTAGCAGGTCTTCGTGCAAGCCTGTAGGTACCACCCACTAATTTATACTTACTTCCCGCATAAATGCTTTACAAGGTGAGTTAGTGTAACCACATGCACTAAGGTCATAATATCTTAGTTGCCACGTAGATTTCATAGTTGTCGTGTAGGGGTTGATTAATACTTCTCAAAGCGCTAATTTCTATGGACCATGAGATGTCCCGTTTTTAAGTTTACCTAACTATTTTTGATAATAAATAAGTTAAAGCCAAATAGTAATAATAGGTTGGGGAAAAAGTTTCTTCGTATTTTATATGAAAACTCAAAAAGATTTTTTTATAGTTTATTTACATTTGACTAAAGTATGTAGGTGCCAGTTTGTTCCATAACTTTTTGCCATCTTGTTGGTAGTGACATGATCCCATTGCTGTAAAAATTTTGGGGCTTCTGATCGAAAAACTGCGACAAGTGGTTTTGGCAGTCCTCTCGTGATGTTAACCTGACACTGCCTAAGGAATTCTGCAGAGACCGAAACAGATGAAAATCTGAAGGTGCAAGGTCAGGACTATACGGCGGATGCATTAATACCTCCCAGCCAAACTCTCGTAATTTTTGTTGAGTGGCTAAAGATGTGTGAGGTCTAGCGTTGTCATGGTGAAAAACCACACCCCTTCTGTTGATCAATTCTGGCCGCTTTCTCTCAATTTCTTGCTTCAATCTCATCAATTGTTCGCAATACAGTTCTGAATCGATGGTCCTGCCGGGCGGTAACAGCTCATAATGAATGATGCCCTTCCAATCCCACCATACACACAGCATTACCTTGTTGCGAGTTAACTTGACCGGCCTTTGACCACGACCTTTTTCGCACGTTCTTGTCGTATGTGATCCACTTTTCATCACCAGTTATCAGCTTCTTCAAAAATGGTTCGGTTTCATTACGTCGTAATAAAGAATCACAAATGAGTACACGGTTCATTAGGTTTCTTTCAGTGACTTTTTTGTGTATCCAGCTTTATTCAAATGAGTCAAACCCGTTTTGTGGTCAATTGCCAATTCTTCAGCTACATCGTAACTACTAATATGCCGATCTTGCTCCACTTTTTCAAAAATGGCATCAACTTTGTCCGTAACAGGGCGACCAGAGCGAGATGCATCTTTGATATCAAAATTTCCGGCTTGAAAACGCTTAAACCAAACTTGCGCTACTCTGACAGATACTGCATTAGGTCCATAAACATCACAATTTTTTTTCGCGGCTTGAGTTGCATTTTTACCTTTTTTATAGTAAAATTTTAAAATGTATCGAATTTCTTCTTTAGATTCACTCATTTTAACAACAACAAAAACAAATGAAAATCCCACAAATTACTAATTTGAATTTGGAAGTGCCTTCTTTAAAATTAAAACTTTTTAATTTTACCAAAACCAGCCAGATACAAATGGTATAGCCAAAGAGATTTTATTACAAGTTCATACATACTATATGCGAAAAGACTTTTTCCCCAACGTAATACTTATAATTCTTTTCTTTTAATTCTAACATAATATAGTGACGTCATAGTCCTCTGTCGCTAAAGACTAAAATGGATAATATTGTCGTCAGTGGCGTAACTAGGTGAGGAAGGGCCCCGGTGCATAGAAAAAGTATCGGACCCTCACCCCCTCTTTTCCATCCCTCTTTAACTAATAATTACCCTTTAAAATTATAGATACCAAATAAGAAATCTAGTGCGCAGTCGTGTTTTTCTAGCTTCAGAAGCTTAAGGTTTGGTTTAGAGGGCCCCTAAACTGCGGGGCCCTAGTACACTGCACCTCCTGCCCTACAATAGCTACACCACTGATTATTGTGTTGTATAATGTGTTTCTTTGTCTTGGCAAATAAAGAAATAATAATCAGTTAAAAGATTTATTAAAAGTTACCACTTAGAGATGTATTTTCACGAAGGCGCGCCCCACCACGCAATGTTATCCGTGACCATTGGACGAGTGACGCATGTCTTTACGTTTTGTCTTAGTGTGTGTGAGATCACTAAATAACAAATAAGATTATGTTCGATAATGCACGATAATTAAACTAAGAGGTACGCCATCGTGAGTGAACAGATCTATGCATAATTGTGTCAACACGCTCAACAAGTATTCGCTAACAAAATCAATGCCTCTCTGCTGTAAAAACTAAGGTATTATATATTGTTTCATATTATTCTTGCTTGCCAGTGGTCTCAATCGCCCTTGAGCGTAGCGGGAGGCGCAGCGGAGTCCCCTCCGGAGGGATTTAGACGAGCGGCCCGAGGTTCCTTCTCAGCTATACTGGATTTGTTGACAGCCACCACCAACCTCGATCATCATCAAGTAAGAATATTTTATATTTCGAATAAATTCAAAGTTTTCTTTATATATGTAAAATATATATGACATTGCAAAACTATTTATATTTTAGGTTCACGCACATTTTAACTAAGCTATGGGTTATTTCATACATAACTACTTTTTTTATAGAATAGATTTTTTTAACGCAATCACATTAACTCTTCAGCTACAGTAATAGAATAGATATGAATTAAAAACCAAAGTCACACCAATTCAAACATATTAAGCATCATTTGTGGCTTAAATTTTGACATACATTTTAGTATCCTTAAGAGCTCTTTCAATCAATTCTGGCATATGAATTTCCCTGCTGCTATTGTGTACATTTCCAAATGAGCTAATTAACGCGTTCAATTACGTGGATCAAACAAAAGTATGAGTACTGACCTAAAATACTATTGTTATTTCCAAATATTCAGATCAACTGAATTTAATATTTAACTAATCATAGTTTACATTATTTATCGTTCATATAATGATTATAAAAAAAATTAAAACAAAGAGGTTTCTATTTAGGTTAATGTACTTAGCGTTAGGATTATTGAAATGTTTTTTTTAATTTGCAACACTATTCCGGGTTTCTTACAATATACTACTACAATGAATATCCTGAAATAAATATAGTAAGTACTATTAGTTCTTAGTGGGAGGGCTTTGTGCAAGGTCGTATAGGTAGATACTTCCATCCATCATCATGACACATTCACTTGGCAAATACCAGAAATGTTTCGGACAGGTAACTTCGGATCTGGGTAAGAATTTCTACGGATATTTGATTAATATTTTACAGGTTTCAGAAAAGGTTACGAATACGAAAGTATTTCGAATTATTCGGTTGTTTCAGATGAACTGAAACAGTTACAAATATTGTATTATTTAGAACTTGTAAAAGAAAGAAATATAAGATATGAACTTGACTTTATTTCTTAGCCATTATTTAATATTGGGTCACCGATCATCGATAGTCCAGTACATTACATACATTTGGAAGGCAAATGAACCGACAAAAGCCATATTTTGGATGTTACCTACTTAGAATTCTAGAAAACGAAATTCTAGGGTCATTTAAATTGTCTGCATCCATCGCCGTTATTAAGATATCGAAGGAAAAGGCCAAACATTAGGGGATTTAAATCTCGTGACAGATGTAGCCGCTCGCATGACACAAATGGAATCGATGGAAGGCCCTGTATAATATACAATTTTTATCGATTTCTGTGACAGTATATATACGTTAGTTTCGGTTACGGTTTCTGAGCTCAATAACATCTCTGGTATATATTCTACCGTCAAGCAGCAATACTTATTATTGTTATATTTAAGGATTTATTGTTGTGTTTGAAGGCTGAAAAGGGTAACTACCTACTACAAGAACAAGGTTGGTTGCGCATTGGTTATAAAATAAATGGTGAAAATTTTGTGACGTGTTAATAGTATGGATAATAAATGCTTATCGTTCTTAGGACCTTTTAAAAAAAATTAATTGGTTTAACCCAACGACTTAGAACTCAGGCAGAGATGATGTTCAAAGATTGCTTATTTAAAAATGTAAAGGGTTTTTTCGTAAAATTTCTATTGAAGTTAAATTTGGGCTTCGTTTAATTATTTAAAATTAATTAGTAGCGATGGATTTTCCTTGAAACATTCTTTAGTAAAATACCTTAAATTATTAAAAAAATAATTCTACAATTAAATTTCTCAGACTGAAACTGTAATTCTATGACTTACGAATAAACATATTTAAAAGTAGCTGTCTGATTTCGTACGAGTTTGAATTTAACAAAGAAGTTTTTCTTTAGTTTCAGATGTTATTATAACTTATTCATTCTAAACTAGGCAGCTTTTGTAATAGTAAGTCGTTGGTGGGAGGCAACCACATAACGGCGTAATGGTGGTATTTGCAAGGATTGCCGCGATACCGGACAGTATTTGGACTTTGCAACATGCCTTTATTATTATCTTACATATTATACTAAAATTATTTAGGCTAAGCTAATCTTTATTACATTAACTATCTGAAAATTTCGTTAAAATCGGTAAAACCGTTCCAGAGAAAAGCCGGAACAAACAGACAGACAGAGAAATAAAAATTGTAAAAATGTTATTTTGGTATATGTACCGTGCATACATACATATAATATACATACATATGCATTTAGTAAAAAATGATTATTTAAATCTTACAAATACACACTCCCATTTTATTTGTACAAATACCATATGGAATCTATCCTTATACATGGTTCAATTATATCCAATTTCCTACACGAGCTCGAATGCCGGACAAACATCAAATGACGAGTTAACAGTATTTGTAAACGAGATTGAACAAATCTGTATCTCGTTTGCCGAATCGATGTCAATTGGTTTGTGTAATACATTGCACAGTGTCGTCGGAACATTCTCGGATAAAATCTGCTTTGAATTAATATTTAAGGAAAGTTTTGATTTCCATACTAAATAAATGATTAAATGTATCATATATATGAACTTTAGTTATGTACCAATATTTACTGTAACATTGAGTGTTTTGATAGAATCAGTGACTATTACTTACTACAACAACAACAACAACAACAGCCTGTAAATTTCCGAATTTTGGGTTAAGGCCTCCTCTCGCTTTAAAGAGAAGGTTCGGAACATATTCTACCACGCTGTTCCAATGTGGGTTGGTGCAATACAGATGTGGCAGAATTTCTATGAAATTAATAACGTGCAGGTGTCCTTACGATGTTTTCCTTCGCCTCTGAGCACAAGATATATTATAAACACAAATTAAGCACTTGAATATTCAGTGGTGCTTGCCAGACCAAGTTTCTGACAAAGTATTCATTTTTACATGAAAAATTAATAATATTTTTGATTTTGTCAACTAATAAATGAAATCATTCGTACAGCTTGTCCTTCACACATTGGCGATGTAAGGAATGGTTAATCCATAGGTACACATATCTCACCACTAATGCCTATGGACTGAGATGGCCACTTACGATAAGGTGGCCAAAAAAAAGTTATCACATTTTTATTATGATCAAGGTATTCGTATATAGATTTAAGTGTGTTTCATTAACATACCTTTATAATTGAATTCTTGGTACGGTACATTTAATTTTTAGCTATGATATAGTTAATTTTGGTCACTATTATGAATGGCTCGCGTTTGCACACGTCGGTCGGTCGGTCGGTCGATATTCTTGCTCCGTGTCCATGCCACGTCAATTTCCCTTCATCAGTATCAATTTCCCGTGCCTGTGAAAGCTTGGCATTATTGCATTTGTTACTTCGTTAAGCGATCGACGACTCAACCCTTCAGGGAATAAATTCAATAAATAATAGCGTAAACTAGTTAGTGAGGCTACTGAATTGCTTTTGACCTATTTTAACATTGAATGCAAGTTACTTGTTATTGAATTACCCACTACAATTTAGTTAAATGCATATCAACATAACCTGAACTACCTACCTACATATAATCGTTCGTGTTGGCCGTATAATAATAGGGTAAGGTTGCTTAAGTCGTAACCCTTAAGGAAATTAAGTACACTGTAATATTCACTGCGATTAAAATAAAACAAAATCTTCTATTTATACTTATAATTTATTTAATTGGCTTTTATTTATTAACCATCAAAACTTTAATTTCTTTAATGTAAATAAGTATTTAACGTTTTTTAAAAACATACCTTAGGTACGATTAAGGCTCCTAGTTGCTTTAATCGTACCACCTATTAAAAAGTGTAAAGAAAAACACTTACAAATCTACAAATAATTTAATTTGTGATCAATATTTTTGATTTGTTAGGTGTAAAGTTGAAACTAAAACAAAAAAAAAAATCTGTTAAAAACAATGTAATGCTTAATAAAAACATTATTGAACACAGATGTCACAAATAATTTTTATTTTGCATTCAACGTCAGCACATATATCATCTATCCAACCTCTACATTTTGTACATTATATCATGTTTTTTAAAGATCTTCCGTACATAGTCAACATAACCACGATTTTTTTTGTTTCTTCTTTTATTCTTTTGTTTTTCTTACATATTTCTCCTGTACTCTTTTTTTTCTTATTTCATTTATTCCATTTTCTGTTTTGGCTCTTTTTAAATCTAGTTTAGGTTTTCTTCTTTTTTATGCCTCACCATATTTATTATTTACTTGATAAATAAGAACTTAAGTTGTACAAAAATTATCTTAATACCCAAGTCATACCGGTACGACTAAAGACTGTCTGTGTTGACTTGTAAGTTTAAAACTATAACGCTGACATAACCTCAGAAAGTTCGACCGTTTCAATACGCCTAAACAATTTCCAAATAAGTGTTACAAATTAATGTAAATAATGAAAAAATGTCAATATCATAATTCTGTCACAAAAAGCTTACTAATGAGTCAAAAAATTTAATGAAAATTGTATAATAATCTTATTTTTTTAAGAATTTTTGCTTCACGAAGGTAGCCGGCTATCTATGTGTTTACGTTTGCTCACTTGACTGAAAAGTTAATATTGACAATACAAAATGGCGATATTCATAATGATCAGACGAGATATTGCCGGGGTACGACTTAGGCTGTGGTACAACTTAAGCAACCTTCCCCTACTTAAGTGGTGACCCGCCCCGGCTTCACTCGTGTGCAATACTGATACTAAACATACAACAGAAATTGTTTATTTACGCTATTACATTTAAAAATTCTAAAGTCTTTATTATAGTGTCCATGTATTCCTAAATGTATTATAGTGTACATGTATTACAAAATCCTTCATCTCGAATCAATCTGTCTAATAAAAAAAACCGCATCAAAATCGGTTGCGTAATTTTAAAGATAAGCATACATATGGACCTACATACACGGATACTAAGTAAAGACGATAATATTAACAAATGCATTTATAATATTATTTAAAATTGATAACACGAGTCGTTATTAACGCTAAATATTATTTTGTTGTATTTATTTCAGAGAAAAACCACGGATATTATAGTTTAATTATGCTCGTCTCTATATTCTTATGTTGCGTGGGTACACACACACAATTATTTGGCATTAATATCATGCATACAAACGATTAATTTACATCTCACTAGCCTCCACTTCTATATAATAATAATTATGCTTGATGCTCATCACAGTCCATTAAAAATGGCATATAGATACAAGCACCTCGTATCGCTACGCACCCGAAGAACGTTTGACAAAGTAGATTGACATAAAACCGTCATCTGAACGTTAGTAACTTTTAAGCTCCAACTTTGCTATTAAAGTACTTATTCATTAATTTTAGGTTACTTAACACCATAAGGAAACCTTAATTTATTAGACATTCTGACTTTACGCAGAGAAATAATTTTGATTTCATATCATACTTACAAGACAAAGGGTAAGTAATGTAATTTAAATTAAATAATCACCGGAGGAATGTATTTTCAGGAGCACTCTGACGGTTCAACGTCCCCTCGTCACGAAGATAAGTCCGGCGGCCATTCTCCTGCTGCTAATGAAGGTATTATTATTTTATACCTAAATTTTACGTATTTACTATCTACACGATTGAGTAAGTCTACCTAGTGAAATGTACTGGGCATTTTTTCATTCCTTTTATCGTTATGACAACTTGTTTCCGGTTGTGTAGCTAGGTGAGGAAGGGCCCCGGTGCATAGAAGAAGAATCGGGCCCTCACCCTCTCTTTAACTAATAATTAGCCTTTAAAATTATAGATACCAAATAAGAAACCTAATGCGCAGGATCATGTTTTTCTAGCCATAGATACTTAAGGTTTAGCTTAGAGGGCCCCCTGAACTCCGGGGCCTTGGTGCACTCCACCACCAGGCCCTACGATAAATACGCCACTGCTTATTTCTATTATTAACTTATATTTATTTCGTTTTCTTTCCCAGATAATAGCTATTCATGACTGGCAATATGCCACAAGCGTTAATAGACCATCAGTACACACTCTCGGGTTACCTAGCAGTGTTAAGTCGCAAAATCAATAGAAATGATCCCGGGGGCTATTCTCGTCCCCAATCATAGTACACTAAATCCTTAATTGGAGTGGAAATTATGAAGAGTTGTTTAGAATTCCTTAAAAACAATTATTACCTAAAAAACAGTGACTTCAAAGTTCAAATAAAAATAAGATTTTATTTCATATCTCAATATTATTCCATATTGATTTTTTTTGTACATGGAGTTATATCTTCGACGATTGAGAACCGACATCAAATGGGGACTCTTATTTTTAACCGCCTTCAAGAAGGAGGTTATATTAAATAGAATATGCCTCCAAGATGGTACCTTTCAAAATGTATATAATAATGTATCTTAAAATGCGAACTTAGTAAGAAATTCAGTTCTTTTTTCCTTAAAACGTAAGTGTCTCATTGAATGATTAGCTATTAGATTGTACCTATAGATATTAATCTAAATTGATTTCCTTCGCCTTGCACATTACTGTTACTAAACGTATATACTTACATATTCTATTTTGTGAAAAATAAAATAATGTGTTTACGGCATAAAGGAGAAGGCAACAGCGAGAGGTGATGGTCAGCGACCACTCTCCTTGATAGACTTGCGCAGCGAGGCTTCGCCGCAGACACACGCCTAGCTCTACCGCCTACAGGTATTACCTATTAAATGTTCAGTACCTACTCGTCATAATTATAGTCCTGTACTTAATTTTACTTAATAAGGTAAACCTCATGTCCCAGATGTCCTAGCGGTAAATACGTATGAGTGTGTTGTGTTATGAGAGATACGAAACTAAAACCTTATTATAACAATAAAAAACAAGCAATTAAATCAAATAATCTGTTTTTATAAATTCAAATCAAAACAGGCTGTGCGAGATACCGCGAGCTTTGCTACCGTGCGTCGCAGGCGCACGCGACTCCAGATCGAGCGCCGCAGCCGTGCGACTGCGTCAATTGCTCGCGAAGACGCTCCGTAGACACCTGACCAGCAGACGTTTCCGATTCCAAGCGACCAATACCCACCGCCACCATCTTGCGAAGATCTTACAAATTTTAATCCAAAGCTTCAAATAATTACTGATAAATGTCATTAATTTTACTTCTTTTATTCAGAGAATATAGAATATATACTTCTCGATTTCACGACATGTTACAATTTACTATTCTATTATGTAACTGTAAACATATTGCGATTTTAAATTGTACCACGATTCAAAGCCAAAATTTAAAATTACTTGCTTTTCAAATAGAACATACCTACTCATTTGAGTTCTGGTTGATCAAATTCTGTACCAGATCTTCATCGTAATTCCCGTTGGTTTCGGATTATTAATTTCTCCCAGTCTCTTTACGAATCTCTTTTACAATATATACACGTTGTAGGAAATGTCGTGAAATAAGTACCTGTACTTCAAATTGAAATATTTTAGTAAATTGGTTTAAAATTTTATCATAACTCGTATATATTTTTTTTATTACTCAGGGTTCCATAAGTGTACTAATTAGTGGTGTATGTCAGGGCGGTTGGAGCACATTTTTATGGATCTTGTTCTTCAGGCAACAAAGTATATTAACTGAATAACAACACAATACTAATAACTAGGATCTGGCCCAACAAACCGTGTCATATCATCATTAAAAAATAGCTATTAATTATATCCTCACTTCAAATTTGCAGTCACTTTTATGAAATCATTCCTTTACTTAACACGACGCTATATAAAATCACATAATCAATAGAACGTGTGTTGATATATTCTGGTCACACCGTTGGGTTAAAGCGAGGTTTTGTGTTCGAATAATGTATTTTTTGTAGGAGCAAATGGAGTTTGATACGCAAACACATACACAGCGAATACGAGAATGGAAGAATAAAATCTTACTTATAACTGTTGTTTTTAAACAACAGTTATAAGTAAGATTTTATTCTTATTAATCTAAATTATTTATAATTTTTATATTATTTCAAATGTGATCCGCTACTTATGAATTAGAATTCACAATATCAATGAATAGAAGTAGAATAAAAAATTATGTAGGACTTTCATACACAAACCACTAAATTCAATTTTTGAGCAGCACAATCTTTCTGCCAAAAGCACCATCTCCATGATTTTATAATCTGAATATTATAATTAATCAATATCTGTTAGTTTTTCGAGTGTATGTTCCTATGACTAGCTAAAATAACTGTCATTTTTTTATATGGTAATGTTTCGAGTTAAATGAAGTTGACAATTTTAATGACATTTCAAATTCGCAATTTTAACCTCTGAAAGCGGGACGCAGTCGATATTTCTCTATTGGTTTAAATCAATTTTGAATAAAATTCCATATGAAATTTATTAAATAAAAAAATACGTACCTACCTAGTTACCTACGGTAAAATGAAATTTTGCGACTGTCAATTGACATCTCAAGTCCTTAACTTTCTCTAAATTACAGCAGTTGATGTTTTATAATGAAATTGATTAAAAAGAAAAAGATTCTTAAATATGAATTCTGCACATTCTGCAATTCAGATTATATATAAATAAAAAAAGAAATAAAGCCAATTTATAAGCTATTTCTTTCGACGAGCAATTATGAATTCCAAACTAACTTGTTGTATTTTTTAATAAAGTATACTTTGCGAAAACTTTATAAATTGTCCTACATGTTTGGTCTGAAACAATCATGAAAACGTGCTTATTATGTCCTTGTGCCTTACCAGAAATTATTAAATAGTACTCCCTATTATATAACTTATAGATATACAGTTTAATGATATTCACAAGTCATATACTTTTAGGAGCAATAAAAAAAAATAGAATTTATGCATCGCGATGACCAGCATGAACGTATAAGAATAGAAATTTTAGTTATTTTGTCTCGCACTGTTTATCTGTCCATTGATATTAATGGTAATTGAATTAAATATTAATGTAGCGAAGTCTTAAGCATAAAGAAATAAGTTAAAAGTTAACTTTACACAATTTATTATATTAAATGTCTACATAATGATTTCCCGTAAATTCTAAAATTATCCCAAAAAACATTAAAAGTAAAAAACTTAGGCGTAGGAGAATTACCTATTAGTTATAGATGGCTCAATGTAATGTCTATTGGTCCAGATATGCAACAATATTTTATCTGTGTAAATATTTAAGACCTCTTAATTTAAGACGTAAAATAAGATTTAATCTAGAATAATTTCTAACTCTTGTCGTATATTTGTTTATGTCTAGGTGTTTAAAATTTTAACCGATGTTAATATAATATTAAAATGTACAAACTATTCTATTATACAATACAACGCTATAGCTAAAATATAATTTATTACATTGATTATTCTCTGATCTACTTTTTCATTGTACTTACCCCGCTTTCAATTATTTTTAGTACATTATTTTATTTAACATAATATTCACAAGCTGTATTGTAAAACTTCTCAAAAACTAAATATATCATTATAAAAGTAATATTTATCGCATTTATGTTAATTGTATCATAGGTTAGAAATTATTCATAATCGATAATGAAAAATTAAATGTCTTATTCAGGAATTTTTAAAGCCAGTCTTGTACGTGAATTTAAATAAAACTTAAAATTATAAGTATTTTTATTAAAGTGAACAAAAATACAGGTGTCATACTGAAACAGTTAAATGTTTTGTTTCGATTTGGAATCAGAAACAGGAAACCGTTTATATAAAAGAAATCAAACCAATATATTTCATCGCGTGCCTATCAGACAGTTCGGTCGAACAAATTGCCTTTCAATATTGTATTATTGAAACAACCAACTAATCTTTCAAACGCACTCATCCAAATACAATAATGGAAATTATACATAATGATCTTGATATGTATACTTCGGTGTCATTAAATGCCTTCATTAAATCTTATATTATCGGAAAATATTTTAACTACTCTAATATACATCATATATTTCGAAAAAACTAATCGAATATACTCCAACTGAATATTTTGTAGAATATAAATAGGCTTTTAGAATTTTGTAAAATTACTTTTTCTAAATTAACATTAGCTTGGACATGATTCTTAATGCTTTCTTAAAATCTACACAAACTTTGAAAATACACGGCCTTATATTTATAAATCTTTAACCATCGGAATGGTTGAGAAAAAAATAAAGAATTATACAAAAAAAAAAAAACAAGTAGTCAATTTCAAACGAACGAAAACATTAAAATATAGTTATTATTTGCATACACGAGGAACTTATGTCACGAATCATAATGGCCTAAAATAATATCTTATTCAGTCATTTGATTAACAATTCTATTGCTTTAAAGTTTCAAAAAATAGTTCATTCATGCAACTTATACTAATCAGAGATATAATTCAAATTCTTAAATTTTAACATTTCGAGTCCGAACTATCGTACAAATAAACAAAACTTATCTAAAAAATTACGATGAATTTATCAGAAACTTCTGTGGTTTTACATTAACTATGGACTACAATTTTAGTAGAATTACTTTTCAAAACCTAGACATGAATACTTATTATAGACAAATTCCGTTTATATCATTTACAAACTATTTGCTGATTGTATTTATAGTAGAGGTATTATATTTTACAAGTATATTAAAACAAAACTCCCTCTTAAAAGGGTTTGACGAACTTCGGTCCTATTTGTCTGCTTAGATAGCGATCGAACAGATGTTTGATATAAATAGATATGTCGTTAAGATATGTAACCTTAACTTTGCTAGATAAAAATATTTCTAAGACTATAATTCATATTTAATTATTCATATAGACAGGAACGAGGGATCGAAAACAATATATTACTTTTGCATTTCTAAACAGACATTCAGACACACTGAATATTGAGTGCAGGTACCAGGCTAGTATGATCGGTGCAGTCACTCGTTAACGCCGATAGGGATGGTAAGATGACGCTGATGCGCTGCCACTGCTCGATGTGCCGTGGTGGCTGCGTTTCGACGATCTCTGGTAACCATCTCCGGAGCCGCCCGTGTATTCGTAATCATCACCTACGCGTACATCTGAGTTAACATTCTGAATATTTATTCCGAATACTCTCAGCAATGTTTTAAAGCTCACTACTATCGATACGTTACTTGAATTTTGTTCCATAAAAATAAATAAAACACTTACCGCACCACGCACCGTTCTCCAAACACCAGAGAATTATAGACTGACATTGGCATATTATACTTATTGTTGATAAAAAAAATAATTAAATAACGCATTAATGATTACTATTACTTAGGGATATTGTATCATGAATAATATTTAATTTTTCTAACTCGACTCTGCTTATTGTACTTCTAAACTACTTAAAATGACATAAAGACTTCATTTAATGTTAGTGTGTATATTAAATGTTGGTATAATGAAAACAATTCTAAACCGAATTAGCTGATGCTATCATTAAGTATAAGTTACCAATATCAAAGATGTGTTATACCCAAAAAAATCTAATTATTTTTAATGCGTTATAGATTTACCCAATAAAAATAAAGTTGACAACTGACTAGCTCTACTGTTTATATTCTAAGTATATTATATGCACGTAATTTTCGACTTTTCGTAAGGACCTGATGCCGTAGCGGACATATCCGATATGTTACAGAAAGAGGGCTGTGGCGACACCATACCGGGGCAGAACATCATTGGGACCTGATGAGTTTTGATTTTTATAATATCATACTAATATTTAAATTATGTTCTATTTCTATGTAAATCGGGATATTATTATATATTTGCCATTTAATGATTCGATTATTACAAATTGAATGACTTCTTATAATGATGAATTGATTTTTTTACTACTTAATGTTCGCTGCACACTATTCACCTATGAGTATAATAAGCGTTGGTATATTATGTATGTTGATTGCTACTAAGGATAACGTGTTTCATTCTATTCATGACAGAAATATCTCAAAACCTGTGCCGGCGTTCCGATCGCATCATTCAGAGCGGGCATGTTGACGAACTTAGAACTTCCGGCTGTTACTCCATCTCCCTCTGCCAATCGTTAGTTAAGACTACTTTTTTTAAACTAAAATAAATCCATGTAAAATCATCATGAATTCCACCATTTCGAATTTAATTACTTTCTCAAATTATAATTTGGAACCTACAAGAATACTTTATATTTGCGATGCATAAAATTGGTCATAATTTTCATCTAATCACTAATAATAGTTCGAAATTGGATATGATTTGGTCAAATGTATATCGCAATCATAAAGATTCTTATTTTTAAGAACAATTATTTCAAGATAAAAAAGTTAAGGGTAAGAAATGAAAAAAATGAAGAATATTAGTAATATTGCAAATACTTTACCGCGTGAGTTATATGTTAGTGCATGTACAGAATAGTTGAGTAGTGTGATATATTCAACATAATTAATTGAAACGGACCGATATCGTTTCTTTGTTCCTTGTCTTGTATTAGTAGTGTAAGACTATTATGAAACTCTAGGATCCGGATGAATTTGGATGCGATATAAAAACAAAAATTATGATAACTTATTTTCCTAGCCTAAGGGTGACTAATCTATGGGGTGGAGGGGCAACCATTAAAAATGCCAGATATATTTTGAAATTTTTGATTTCTTTTAATTATCTACGTTTTATAATGTCCTTAAAGTAGATATATATTTCATCATAAGATATCTCAAATATTTGCAGTGGTAATATTAATATTTTTTAAATTATTCAACCAGTAGTATTACTTAAACCATTAAGATAGAAGAAGCTTAATAATAGGAAACTACGACAAACTGTTTATTTTTTCATTACATTACAAACTACATACTTATGTTACCAGTTAAAACTAACTAATATATACCCAAAATACCTAATATGAATAATGCATAATTTCTACTTCGAAAAACCTTAAGTGTTATTTTCTGTGATAGCACTTCGAATCGTTACATCGAATGTTTTATCGCGTACAAGCTTCTCGTCTTAATATTTTAGTGCTTCGGTTAAAATTAATTATTAAAACCGTAATTAACTAATTATCATTAGGTAATCGTTAAAAAAGAAACAACAAGGACGCACGTGTAAGTCTATCATAATTTTCCTTTTTATATAATAGTCGCGGGCGCGCGCGCGCGGCGGCGCCGGGGCGGCGCGACGGCGCGGCGCGCGCGCGCCCGCCGGGCTTAGGGCTAGTGGTACATACGAGTTACAACATTACGAGTTACAACAAATCTAGATAATAGTCTTACAATCGTAACATGCTTAATATGTGGCTCGGTCGCGGTCGACGCTTCCAATTAATTACATTTTATACGAAATTAATACAGTATAAATACAGCGCCCCGTAGTGGAGCCGCGTAAAGTAAAACTTATATATTGCCGTAAGTAACCATTACTTTAAATATTGTACATCAGTCGATAGTTCACCTAATAATTTTGTAATCTAATCGATCGAGAATTATGTACTTTATCCACTATAATGAAAAAAAAAATATTTTAAAAAATAATCAACATCAAAATTTTAATTAAAACAGAAATAAATAACAACTTGCCCTAAGTTTTATAATAATTAATGTTATAATTAACTGTAAAGCCCGTGCAATTTATTTTACGATAGTGTGTTCAATAATTACATTTATAGTATATAAATCTAGTATAAATACGAGGATTTTATATTAATAATACCTGCATTGTTTTAAAAATAACTTTAGAACCGACTATAGTAAGAATCGACTGTTAGCTGCCGATGCCTTTGACTAAATGCAATTCTTTTAGACGAGTAGAAAATAAACTTAAAAAGAGTCCTGCTAATCTAACGTTAACACTAGGGGTCTCATATAATATAATTAGTCAATTACGATCATAAGTTTATTTATGCAAGCGCCCGCGCGGCACTACACAGACAAAACCGCGCGCGCGAGATATCATAATTATTATACCAAAATACACTTTTACACAAACATGTTACTACTTGAATAAACATACACATATAAAAAACCGCGTACACTATATTATATAAAGTAATACAAACAAGAGTCGAAAGGTTAACTACACAACAGTACTACAGTTAAGCCATGATTAAAATATTATTCCATAAACATTATTATTAAGATACAGTGTATATCTTATGTCGATATTACTCAGTGTAATATTAAAATGCAACGGATGCAAGTGCCCGAGATGAGCGCGCCGCGTCACGCCCGCGGAACACATTTGACAGACGAGCCTCTAACGAGTCTTACCGTATTGTATTTTGCTAACTATTTTTAATTAATAAATTCATCCAATATTTTATGCTCTTCTCCTATATAATAATAATTAAAAACCCATATAAATAGTCTCAATTGATTTCTCACAATAATTTGCACTAAGTTTAATGTTGAGTAAATCTAAAATTTCTAATACATATTATACTTTATTTAAATAAATTATACTCTTTATGTTACTTAGAAGATTGCCACGATGGTTAATTACAAACTAACTTCTTACAAATTGTTCCGAAGGTTTGTGAGTCCGGGTACCGAGCCCGTATCTAAAAAGACACCTTAGTGCTAATTTAATATCACTGAAATTAACATAATATAAATCATCTCTATATTCACTTAACTTTTTGTAAGGCATCATTTCCTAACATTAAACAGACGTGAACAATGTCATCACTTCATCGGTGGTTGTATATTAAACCTACAGTAAGTAAATTAGAACCGAAATGCGGACACGACACGTCGCAGAGTCGCGGCCGAGCGCCGGCGCCGGGCGGGCGCCGGGCGGGCGCGCGACGGTGCGACGGCGCGATGGGCAGCGGGTTACTGGTTAGTCGATCGACGATACAAATGCCAAATAAAAGCGACTCGAACGTGCCGTCTAAGCGAACTTATAAACAGGACTTACAGCGACAGTATATTAGGACGCGTATCGTTACTGAGGAATGAATCGAGACAAATTAAACCTAACTTACATAGGAACGATCAGGTAAGAGTAAAGGAGCGGTAAGAAACGGGCACAACTACACGTAACCTAGTAGTGGGCAAATAGGCACCGACATCATTTAGTAATTATTAATAATATTTCAATATATCGTTTTAAGGTACAAGTTTCAACTTCCTACATAATGATGTGTTTCAGTCGTGTGTAATATAATAGAGCTATAAGAAATGTACCAATATGCGCTTTAACTATGAACATCACAATGTAAGGCGTTTTCTCTATGATTTAGCATTAAATTTGGGACTCCGCACCTTTCGCCGGACCGCGTCACTTATAAACGCTTACGTCTCACATTACTCCTCATAGTCATAGATAAATTATACTTTACTTACGGTGCGATCTTAAATAACCCTATACTATCAAATTATGCATTCAATGTAATTATCAACAATTTTCCTATTAAAACATTTATAACAAATGTGACCGCGCGTGGCGCCGTCGCGTATCTACCATTAACTTAAAGGAACAGGTCGGGCCCGCGAGCGCGCTCGCCGCCCCGCTCGCGATTACATTACTTAGCTTATCACTAAAATTTTAATCAGTCGATCGGTCAAATGATTGAGCGATATAGTACAGTAAAGGACTAACATTAAATTTAATCTAAAAATGTTACTTTAAATTATAACTCACTTTGTGAGGGAGCGGGCGAGCGCGAGGGGCCGCCACCGCCGTATAACCCCTATATAGCTTTTAAATATATTTGGCGATCACATAAATTAAAAACTTTAAAACTATGTGACGAGAGAATCGATTAAAATTATGTTTTACACACAAGTAAGTATATATATGTATGTACAAGAGTCCGCGCGAAGGGTGCGGAGGGCGCCGGCGAGGCCGACTGCTCTATATCCTAAATGCTTGAGCTTTATCACTTAACAAATACGTTATCGTTTGCTCGTTATAACAATTTGGCAGGTAAAAATTCATTAAAGTATAAGTTCCATATAAACTTAAAATTGCGATAAAAAACTAAAATCCATATAAGAAAATAATTATAATTACGAATAATATTTATACAGAATTGCTCCCCTTTTTTTAACAACGGGAAATTAAAAATATTAAAATCACGTTCAGTCATACTTTGCTTTGTTAAATATTAACACATAATTATTTCATTACATCCCTACCATTTTCCTAAGTCTAGTGGGTGGTAAATAACCAAAATTCTAATATTAAACATACATATCGATATATATACCAAATATTTATACAAGTCATTAGCTTAAGTTAAGTTGTTTAGGTAATTTTCCCTAAATTGGCCTTGTTTTAACATTGTGTCTGTCAATTGTGCGCGGAGCGTTCGTGGCGCTTACATCTACACTTCGTAACATCACCACTACACGAAATAGCGAGATCCCATCGATACATTACGTGGTGTTATTAAAAGAAATCATTTTATAAACGCGAAAAGATAATTCTTTGACGCTATCAAAGTACGAAGTAAAATAAAACGTTAAAAGGAGCCCACATCCAAAATAGAATAATAAAAAGATAAAGAAACTTCTGTGTACAGAGACGTACACGCACACCTCGGCGTGCGTCGGACACGGAGCCGCGAGACTCAGGGAGGGAAAACGAGAACAACTTCCTGCCACCTTACGCTTGCTTTGTAAACACATCTGAACGATCATTGTCATTATCTAAATTTAGTTTAATTACAATTAATTTGATTACGACTAAAATTAAAGTACGCGTGTGGGTTTGTGTTAATGCAGTCGTTGGATTTTTTTTTAAAATTACTTCTTAAAAATTGGGTACGTTTTAACACGTTACTAAAGTTATCAATCATCATTATTTTAATATTATATTGCATTGTTATAAAATTTAACTTCTTATATTTCATTTCATTCGAGTTTCGTAACTAACAGGCAACATGATTTTATTTTAATTTTTTTTTTTCAAACTACAATAAAGTATATTTATCGTCAAAAAGTGCTAAGCAGTCATCGAAAGTATCTATAAAAACGAACATCCCGTGTCATATAAAATCTACGACCGTGGGTCGAGCTTGTCGGTCCACAATCTGGTACAGTGTCGCTAGTGTCGTGTTTGTTTGGCCGTCCGTTTCGGCGCTCTCGCGTTACCAATCGTTACGGATCGTTAAGTGTCGCCGTCAGTGGAGGCGCGGAGGCGCGGAGGCGCGAGACGGGCGGCGGGAGGGCGAGGGGCGTGCGTGTGGGGAGGCGGGCGAGGCGCGGGCGAGGCGCGCACTAGGCGGCGGGCCACTCCTTGTTAAACTCGTTGGCGGTGAAGTGTTTGGGCGCGTGGTGCGGGTGCGGGTGCACACCTGGCGGCTGCGCGGCGCCCGAGTGGTACTCGCCGCCCGCGCCGTAGCGCGACCCGCCGCCGCCGTACGACGAGCCCTAGCCAGTCCCGCACACGTTAGCGGACCCCGCCGTCTATACCCCGTCTAGTATCGCTAGGATTGTCGACTAGTCCCGGACGTATCGCATCGAAATGTAATGTCCGAAGTAAAAGATGATTCGATTATGAAAAAGATCAAATTTAATTGTTATGTAGATTAAAATAAAAATATAAAAAAAAAAAAACATTTTTTTTATTGGAAGTTGCGATTCGATTAAATATCGAACTGTTGACAATCCTACAAATCTCCCCACTCGCGCGACACTACCCCTTCGGATTTACATGATACCCCCTTGTATTTTACAATTGTATTTGTAATATTTCACTGCCGAGATACTAGACGAAGTATACAAGGCAGGACGTCCGGTTAAAGGTCGTCGGATTAAATATTGGACCGTTAGCGCAAAGGGGCCTATTCAAAATAACCGTTACGCAGTGGCCTCAAAATGATTATGAGCTGTAAAGCTTTATCTACAAATAATTGTATTAAACAGAAACAATAATATACCAGCTTAATATTGATTACATTCTATTGAATTAGGCCACTTGCGTTGACAATCTAATGTACGAGTATGTATTAAGTGATAGTTCGTCTAATTATCGCTTAAAAAATCAAAAAAGATTTTAATAGATTTTTAATATTTCGATATTTTGTATATGTAGAAACAATTACGAGCTAATAATGAGACGAAAAATCATGTTTACGGTGCGCTTGACGTGTCGAGCTAACGCCTACAAACTTCACGCCACCATTCTGATTGAGACCTTCGCCTATTACGGGTAATGTAATGAGTATAAAAATAGAAATTTATCAAACACAAACAAAACTATGGCTTTAGCGTCGACACGTCATGCGCGATCATGGGGCGCTCAATGTGGATTCAGATTGTATTTTCTACTTGGAAGTGACTAATGAACTGAGAGCATGTCGTTGGCCACATTCAGCGTCGTCCATGATGATTCAGAACAGTTTTGCATATCGTCGATGCGCGTGCAATACCGCTGAAGAGCAGTTTGTTAATACCGCGTAACAGCAAAAGGCGCAAAATTGAAATATCTCGCCAATGGATTCATAACGCGTATTGGCTTGTAGTGGATTAGACACATTTTGAATTAGCCAATAAGGAACCTTGATTTTGACATCGCAACAATACCGCGGAACAGCAGCGCGTCTGAAGTTGGCAGCAAGTCCGCGTATTTACCGAACCGGCGAAGAAGTTACAACGCGGTTAGGGCGTGTTCCCGATTACGACTGTTTTACCGTGGAAAACCCCCATGTAAGTATGTTTTTATTGTTTAACGTGTATGTTTATCAATAGTTTAAGCTTAGGTAATGTAGCTTCGTGTAATTATTTAATTATTTTAATGATTCTAGCAAACATAACCTCCATCTTGTAATTACGCGGTTTTAAAACTTCATGATTTGATAAAATTTTTCATCTACGCGGTATTTTATTCTACAATACTAAATTTACAATACTTACATACTAACATACTAAAATTATTTTTAGGTGCAAATAATAATGGAAAATCAAGACAATCATAGTTTTCCTTTTGAAAATGCTGATGTTGCCGACGACGTGATTTCATTGAAAGATCTGTTAGAAAGGCGAAACATTTTACTGAAAAAGAAAGAGGAAATAATAAGAAAACATAATGACCACAATCAACCACCATTGCAATCAGATTCAAAACCTTCGTCAGATAATATATTACAGCAAGAACAAAATCACGATATAACATCCGAATTTAATACATTTACAACACTTTTAAGTACTGTACCAACACAAAGAGAAAATAAAATTACTCCTCTTGAATTGAATGTTAATGTAGTAGAGCACAATGACGGACTTGATTTTTCGTCTGACGATTCTGTCGCAGATCCTTCTTATGTCGCCCTCTCAGATATAACAAATTTAAAGCCTTTATCGCCAGAAAATATGGAATGGTTCCCTGAAAGGGAAATAGAAGAAAAGTCGAAAACAAACAAAAAAAAGCGCAAAGGGGATCAAAAAAATTGGAAAAGGATGAAAAATAAGCGACAGAGAATGTTAGGAGAAGAGTACATCGGATTTAAAAAAGATGGCTTTAAATTTATACAAAATAATCCTAAACCAGCACGAATAATGGGTCCAATATGTATGTCAATGCGATGTTTCAGTGGAAAAGCTATGTATTGTTCGAAATTAACAGAAGAAGTCAGGTCAGAAATTTTTAAAACCTATTGGAAAATGAGTTGGCAAGAAAAGAAAATGTACGTATCTTCAATGGTGGATCAGATTCCTACCACCAGGAAAACTAAAGGCTCAAATTCAAGGCGAAGCGATACCAAAAAATATTTTTTAAAGGTGAATGATAAAAAGGAAAGAGTTTGCCAAAAAACATTTCTGGAAACATTAGGTATAAAAGAATGGACCGTTAGATACTGGCTAGGAGAGAAGATGAATAAAAGTGAATTTGAACCTGAACAAAGAGAAGTAATTGTCAAAGAACCCAAAAAAGATTTAGCTAAAAAATATTTGATTGCTCTACCGAAGCTGCCGTCTCATTATTGTAGACAATCTTCCTCGAAATTATATTTGGAGCCCATCATACAGTCAAAGTCGCAATTGTATCGTCTTTATGTAGATTACTCAGTTTCAAGAAATGAACCGGTGGCTTCAAGAAAGGTATTTGAAGGTGCTTTATTTGAAGAGAATATCGCAATATTTCAACCAAAAAAAGATGCATGCGACCAGTGTTGCGCTCACAAAGCAGGCAATATATCAGATGCGCAGTATACCAAACATATTGAACTAAAAGACTTAGCCAGAGCTGAAAAAAGTTCTGACAAAGAAGCAGCACAGAAAGGAAATATACATGCAATAACAGCAGATCTTCAGGCTGTAAAACTGTGTCCTTGCCTCAATGCCAGTGCCCTATATTTTAAAACAAAACTAGCCGTGCATAACTTTACAGTCTACAACCTGGGGAATAATAGAGTCACGTGTTACTGGTTCGACGAAACGGTATGCGACTTAAAATCGACTACCTATGCTACATTATTTGTGGACTATTTGACAAAATTAATAGATGATGATCCCAAGGATGTCGTAATATTTACAGATGGCTGTACCGCCCAAAATAGAAACAATATTGTATCGAATGCATTATTGCGTTTAGCTATGGCCAAGAACATAGTGATAACTCAGAAATACTTGGAGAAAGGCCACACGCAGATGGAAGTGGACTCAGTTCACTCTGTGATTGAGAGAAAATTGAAAAATAGAGAAGTGTTTTTACCCTCTCAATATGCGACTATTACGAAAGAGGCAAGGAAAGTACCAAGTCCTTATGAAGTTATTACACCAGATTTTACTTTTTTTAAAGACTTCGGTCTTAAAGACTATCTGATTTACGAATCAATCAGGCCTGGTCGTGGGGCGGGTGATCACTGTGTCGTTGACATAAGAGCACTCAGGTATAATCCAAATGGTACAATAGACTATAAGCTCCACTTCTCACATAACTTTACGCCTTTGCCTAGAAGACCAAAGAAAATACTTTCAATAGATAGTGTGCCTTCACTTTATCAATCTAGACAACCAATAACCACCACAAAGTACCATCATCTGCAGGAGCTCAAGAGTGTCATACCAAGAGACTGTCATAACTTTTATGATAACTTGCCTTTTAAATAATGTTTCTAATATCCTAAACGTTGTGATTCATTACTAGTTTCAATTTGAGTTTCAGATTATTTTGTTACTTTATTTTTGTTATAGTGTGTAAGTATAATAGTTAGCGTTGATAAGAATAAGTGCAATGGCAAAAAAGTGATGTTTAAGTAGATCTCAAAAAATAAGTATTGACTTAAAATTATGCTGTAATTTTAAGAAAGAATATTGATTTGACATTCCAAAGATAGTGATTTTTGGATATATTATAGTAAAAATGGGTATTGTATTTTCATGAGAAGGGACCGATCTCACTCTGGAACATAATAATAAAAAAAGGTTTCTTTATAATTTGATTATGGATATTATATACTTAAGTAGTAAAAATAATTGTTTATCAGATAAGTTTTTTTAAGAAGTCTAAACTTATATTTTTGAAGTTATTTTTGTTATTTTGTCGTAATAAATTAATTCTTTCAATAAAATTTTTTATTTCAACTCCGCGTATTTGCTAATAATAAATAGATTTTTCTGATATTTAGTGCTACAAAACCGCGTAAGTGACTTTTCGCGGAATCTAAACAAGTTATGGTTGAATTTACGTCATTTTTTTACAGAGTAAGTCACGAAAAAATTACTACTTAGTTTAGTCAGTAAAATATAGGCAAATGACTAAGATATCCAGTTTTTTTCGCCTCCTGTAAAATCGTACAAAAGCAGTTACGCGGTATTAACAAACTGCTCTTTCGCGGTATTGCACGCGCATCGACGATATATGCTCTCTGATTACAATTAACAGAAGTTCGAATTTCATCTCTGAACACTTAAAGTACAGCTCTTAATATTATTTATCGTTAAAATTATCTATTAATGAACCTGTAACAATATGAAAAAATCCAAATTTTACTAATTTGTACTTTAAATGCCAATTTTACAAGTATTGAGATGAAACAAAGCGATTTAATCATCTCGCACGTCTACAAAAAATGCATTATGAACAATAAATGGATCTAAAGGTAAGCTTAAAATCTAGTGCGGTGCGATGCCTTTAAGGTGAGCCCGCGTAATCGTCGCATGACCGAACCGTCCATAGTGAGAAATCCCCAGAGTTTCGCGACATACCCTCATCCGAACCCACCCATATCTCTAATTGTCTTTGTGGAGGAGCCACTCTTGTGGGCCCTGATCGACCAACTGGAAAAGAAGAATTACAGACATAAAGTCCCACTCGCCACAATGCTCCAACCTGGATCTTTAGCGGATTATGTAAGTAGCAGAGCGTGAAGATGGATCGGGCGAAAGCGTGTGAATTATCCCCGAGGGCGATGACGTTAGGAGCGGAAAGGGAATGGGAGAGGGCGGGTCGTGGTGATGAGAGACCTTCAGCGAAACTTATTACAACAATTAATCTTCTTGATTTTTCACTATGGATAGCGGTGCGACTCTGAACTGGCGCTTCGATAGCGGCTCGCATCAGAGGACCGCATCATATAGACAATACGAACCGCAGCATAGCCTCGGAAAATCAAAAAGACATCGCACATTTCGTCTGCCACTGAAAGCATGCAGTAGTGGGTGTCGATGTCTCCGATGTATGCGTTACGATAAAAGCGCCGAGATATTGGAACACAGCACACGGATGCAGGAGAGGCAAACTATGGGGCTCTATATCATATTCATGCTGCATTTTGCCTCAGTCTCAGGTTTGTTTGCATTCAAAGACGAACAATGTTTTCGCTGAATTTCGCTCGTTCACCGTTGTGACACATCTCCATCGCGCATTCATTCATGAATCGCAAACAAACTGGCAAGTACAACCAAATTGAACTTTGCTAGTGAATCAGTCGTGTCGTTCATTCGTTAAACCATTCTTTCATTCATTAGGGTTTGTTGTAATCGAACTTATGTCGGGTAAATCAATCGAGTAATCCAGTCATGCAATCACCGGTACATACCGAATAACCACTTCAAACAAGTTTGGAGATGGATGCAGGATAAAATAAAGAAAAAGCGGGGGATAGTCGGATTGTGGGTAGGATGCAAGCCCCGAGGGTACGAGCAAATAACACTATTAATTATCTATAAAATCAACTTGGCTGTACTTTTTGTTTATAAACTGATGATAAACAGTTTAAACAAATATTTTGCTATATCGAGAATACATTTAGAAATACTAAACAACAAATCAATTAATAAAATATTCGAGATATAGCTTTTTCAAAGTAATTGTTTGCGAATAAAATACCGAAAAGAAACAAGTCAACATAATTTTATCTAGTGAAAAAAATTGAGTAAATCAAGTTTCTATCCAGTATTTTTGCACTTGCATACGAACATAAATGGAGATAAATATAGATCGCCTTAAAATTGACAAGCTGTTACGTCGTATATGCATTGGGAGCACCGTGACCCACTTACAAGTACCGTGTTGAAACAATTATTAATGAATTATCAATTGATCTCGTTTCAAACACGTTACCTTTTAATGAGAGGCAAAACGATTTCCAAATGTACTTGTAATTTCATATCGAATACTTTATTATGTAGCTCTCTATAGTGAGTTAAGAAAAATGAAAACAATATGACATGAAATATTTGTATGATTGGAAATGCACTAGATGATAATGAAAAGCATGATAGCAATTATAAGATAATTAAATACATTTTGTATTTATTTATACCATCAATAAATTTGTAATAAATTTTACAAAGTGTATTTAATAATATGTAAATCTAAACTAAAAAAAACCATTACCCAAATGCTTCAAAGAAGCAAAGACAACCTAGGCAAAAACCATTTTAGCAAGGGTTAAAAAAAAACTAACTAAGACAAAGGATATAATGGTTCATGCCAGGCTAACTATGAAATATATAAAATAAATTGTAATATCATTTTTGTCTAAAAATTTAAAGCATATAAAATTATAAATGATCTTACAATCATATCGTATGTTGTGTATTTCTTATAAATCTTTTTTAAAGAATCAGTTACTATTGAAGTCATTTAAAATTGTTAAAATTATATGTAAATATGATAATTTGTCATTTATGTATTCATGACTGATCCTTAAAATAATTTCATTTGCGAATAATAATATTTAATAACTCATAAGCCTAAGCTCAACAAATTAGAATTTAATAATTTTTATACAAATATCGCAAAAGAAACAAGATTATATTTATTGTTTAGGTGATACCACCTTCATTTAATACAACACATAATTGAAATTCTAAAAATCAAACTACTAAAGCACATTAATAAAAGTGGTATGACCTAAAATGGATTTATTTGAAATTGGTGTCGTAATCAGAAATAATATATACGTGTAAATATTTTTTTTATTCTAATTATTACAGGACATCGGCCTGACGGAGTTTTAATGATATAATAAACCTGCTTACGTCACCAAAAAGAGTGTGTACGCGTGCGACTACGTAACGGCGTACATGGGCACTGAGTACATAAGCGACGGCACGGTTCATCGAATCTGCGATTACGAAAGTCCAGAACACGTCACATTAGGGGTTGTCCATTAATCACGTGAGGCTTGAAAGGGGGGGGGGGGGGTTTGATAAAAAACCACGAAAATAACACAAGGGGGAGGGGGGGTGTAGTAAGATATCTCGTGTATTTATTTTTTCGTCTAATGCGCGATTTTTATACAAATATTAAGCGGCACGGCGCGGCGTGTAGTGATCTTGACAGATTTTGTTAAGATTCGTTGTAGGTATTAAAAATACACGTGATGTTGAGAAGGGGGAGGGGGGGTGGTCTTAAACCTCACTACGTATCACCAATGGGGGAGGGGGGTTAAAAAATGCTAAAAAAAAAGATCACGTGATTAATGGACAACCCCTTATATTGTATCTGTAGAACTAATCCATAGCAGTGGAAGCGTTCATAATGACAGATTCGTTGGAGTACAGGGGTCGAGGGTCGTGTGCGTGCGGTACCTGGTCCTGCTGGTAGGCGGGCGGGTACTGCTGGTACGTGGAGTAGTCCGCCGAGGAGGACTTGGACAGCGCGGCGGACGACAGCGCGCCCGCCAGCGCCGGCGCCGCGCCGCCCGCCGCGCCGCCGCCGCCGCGCCCGTACATCTCGCCGCCCTCCGACAGCGGCACGTACGAGCCTGCGCACGGGGGGGGGGGATGGGTTAGACATGCTCAACTTAAGATTAATGCTAAAGAACAAGTTTGATAATTTTGGCCCGCAGTTATTTCGCAATAACGACAGTTCTGTCCTACGAGTGAATGATGTCACGTTTACTCACCAGAGCCAGTGGAGTTGGAGTTTTGGGGCATGCTCCAGTTGGTCCAGCTGCCTCCGGCGGAAGCGCCCGCGGGAGCAGAGCTGTAGTTTGCTGTTAAACAAACAATCATTTATTTTTTTTCTCTATTGTTCTGGCTTCGTCGTGTAAATAAACGTGTAACATTATATCGAAATGTATAGCACGTATGATCATTTCTTTAGCGAACTGGTAGTGGTAATTTCCTAAAACTTACTTGGAAACGAATCGTACGAACGTCGACGATCAATCGCGTGGGACGTCACTCAGAGTGTCAGGTGTAACTTAGGTGTCATCAGAGAATTATCAAACTTGTTCTTTTGGAAAGGCGATATACAAATATAAAGTTGGGCGTACCGTAGCTGCCGTAGCCCTGCGCGGGCGGCTGCGCGTGTTGCGTGTAGTTGTTGGTGGCGGGCCAGGCGGGCGCGTGCGGCGGCGCCTGCGGGGCGGGCGGCGCGCCCCAGCCCTGGTAGTTGCCGGGCCCGCCCGCGCCGCCGGCCGCGCCGTAGCCCGCGTACGACGTCTGCCCGGCCGACGTGCCCCAGCCCTGGTACCTGTCCACGACACGTGCACGTCTTAGCATACTGACTGCGGTGACTCGAGCGAGGTGTGGGTGCGGTGCGTTAAAAAGATAAAGTAACTGAGGATCAAGAAGTGATCTTCATTTAATTAAAATTTAAAGGTTTTCCTAGAGTGATATTATCTTCAACTAACAGAAATCTAAAGGAATGACTTGCTTCAGTGTAAAGGTCTAAGTCAGAGTAGCACATACTTAAATTAAATTTATCTGTTGCAAACTTTGTAGACTCACTTGCCCATTTGAGGCAAAAAGTATATGCTGATTTGCTTTTAATTTTCCACAAACATCTGAACGTACCTACAACAGGTTGAGCTGAAGGCACTGCCTGGATGTGGATTTGATAATGCCAGATTGTTAGTTACCCTTGCATGATATTGGGACCAGCCATGGGCATGTTGATGGGAGGTCCTCCCATCTGTCCGTTGTGCCCCTGGATGATGTTCATGGGCGCGGCCTGCGGCGGTCCCCACTGGCCGGCGGCGGGCGCGTCTCCGGGCGCTCCGCCCATGCCCGCGCCGCCCATGCCGCCACCACCCGAGCCCAGCTTACCAGACCCGTCGCGTGGTTCCGCGCGCTTGATCTCCACCTGATTATCGGATAAAATTTGTATTATCTTCTTGTAAACCAATTCTATTTATTTTCTCAAAAGTATTAAATCATTGTTAAAATATATAAGCGATTGGCTACAAAAACACAAGTGGTTTTGGGAACAGATTCAAAATCTAATTGCATCTAATTTAGCTCTCATCTAATTAGCATGGGATATAGATTAATGAACCACTTATACATCGGTGCTATTATACTCCAGTGTGACAGTTGTTATCAAGTCAAATGAGATAGTCAACTGTATAATAAGACTGTTAAGGAATTACAAAACACAAATTGCAAAAAAAAATGTAGCAAATTATTATACACACATGCTCATAAAAGCAGGGCTAACATGCAAATTTGCTATTTTCTGTCCCACAAACATTGGAATGTTTCAACCAAAAGATAGTTAGAAGAAACTGCCTGAATGTGGATCATGAACAGATGAAATATTCACGGTCAATGAAAATAATATTAAGCAAAATATATTCTAAGCTAACAATTTAAGTGTAAATTACTTGTTTCCCGTTGAGGTTGATAAAGTGTTCCTGGGTCACCCTTTCCACAGAGATCTCGTCTTCAAACGACAGGAATCCGAAGCCTGAAAAGTTGATACATTGTACACCTACACTTTCCTGTTCAACTGTTATAATATTATTGCATATACTAAAATGAATGATTGTTGCAAACTTTGTAGACTCACTCGCCAATTTGAGGCAACAAGTATATGCTGATTTGCATTCTATTTTCCACAAACATCTGAACATACCGTCAACAGGTTAAGTTGAAGGCACTGCCTAGATGTGGATAGTATTTATTTTATGTTTATAAAGTCATCATTGTAGCTTTGTTTGTCCTCGTCAAGTTGCATTTATAATATTTATTGTCATTTAGGTAAAAATTATAATAATGATTGCTTTAAATAGCTGTTGTACACTTTTGGTAAGAATTGTAAATTTAAAAATATAGCACATAGAGAAACTTAGTATATTTTCTCTTGTTTACATTTTTAATGTTAATATTAATAAAACTCTTACCTCGAGACTTCTTTTTCTCCTGGTCATACATAATGACGACCTCCATGACTTTCCCATAGCGGCCGAAAAACACACGCAGGTCGGTCTCGGTGATGTTAGAGGGCAGACCGCCGAGGAAAACCTTAGGGTAGCCACCGCCCCGTTTTGGTTTTTGCAAAGTTCGGGGATTGCAAGGCTTCGGATCGATTGTTCTAGAACAATGAAAGGGGTGTTTCAAAATGCATGTTTGTATGGTTTTTAACGTATGAAACATTCCTCACGAAAATATATAACTGATAACGTAACTTTACATTGGTACTTTTTTTTTCAATAATTTTAATATTTGATTAATTTTATGGCTTAAAACTTAATTTCAAATTTTATTATCCGCTACCGGCGGAGTAAAGTTTTCTTTGTTGGACGGAACAACTTTTTAACATTACATTTTTCCTTTAAATATATATTTGAGATGTTTAAAAATAGAATGTTAATTGTGTTTTTAAACCGACGCGCTTGGGTAGTATTCTGTGAATTTTAAATCTTATAAAAATTGATGACATTTAAAAGGTTCACTTCTTTTAATATTCACTTCACCTTGTGTTATAAAAAATATTAATAGGTAAGTACTGTACAGAAATATACATTATTTTGAAGTACTTCCAGGAAACATTAACCAATTATAAGTTTATATACTGTATGTATATTGCGATTTATTTCCCAATCCGCAATACTTGCTTCAGAAATTCTAAAAAGAAACATCTGTTCCTTTAAAAGTTTCTCAAATCAGATAATAACCATATCTAGGTATATTACTATACTCCAATCGATGTATAGTATTACCAACGGATAGTGTTATATACAACAAGTTCAGCAACAATAAAACATACGATTTATTTTTGTAACATTCTAAGGTCTTAAGAGAGGCAACTTTCCCATTCTGAAATTACTTTCACTAGCATGATCTCTTTTCGAGAAGGCTTGGAAGTTGGAATGCATGCAACTAACATTTACGATATCCTTTTACAAATGCAATATCAGCACAATATGTAAATGTTGTGGAAAGAATAGTGTTCTTGGACAGAAATGAAACAACATGCAAAATTATGGTTTTTTTTTTTTATTGAAATGATTAATTGAAAATATTTTTATTATTTCATTGATAATTTTTATTTAAGATTTAACACTGTACAGTTATATCTATGATCATGCTATGATCCGACAAACAAAGATTTTTAAAAACAGTTTTGGAACAACAAGAACCTCAAACAATAATATAATAAAAATTTTGTTTACTTTTGATATAATTCGCTTATATATAACATTCGACTAAAAATATAATCGATTAGTTGTTGTCACAAAATGCCATGACATAAAATTTATAATTAATTCTAATGTAGCAAACTTTGTAAACTATATTGCTTAAGATGACAACAAGCATATGCTTAGTTTGCATTTAATTTTCCACAAACATCTGAACGTGCCTACAACATGCATAGTTGAAGGTACTGCCTGGATGTGGCAATTTATATTATTAAAATGTATTTCTTGTGTAATTATGTGCATACGTGGCACATTCTTAACAAAGGTGTTATTTCGTTTATACCGGTTGAGAATCGAATTTCCGCGAACCAATTTCGATAAAATACAATTTAGTTTGTACGCCATTTATTAAGAAAATATTATAATTAAAAGTATGGAGTATTCGTTGACTAAAAACGTTGTTTAAACACACGATTAAATAATTGAAAATTATTAAAATTTAATTTCCATGATATGATTCTGGTATTTATGAAATGTTATGCCACGATAAAAAATCAAATTAGTTCCGTAAATGACGAAGTAAATTATATATTTTTATACCGTTTATACCATGGATTCTTGATTATCAAGTAGCCATGAAAAATGGGGTGACATTGATACTGAAAAATTTACTGCTAAATTCCGTTGTTTGAAATATTTATTGAAAAGAGAGTGTAGATGTGACAGCCGGATTCAAACCACATACAAAACACAAGTTTTTGCAGTGCAAGGTTTCCTACCATCATTTCGTTGTTAACATAATTAAAACGAACTATTCACCTACCACATGAAAAACAGGAAGTATGTATTCGATATAAGGTTAATATTTAATTTTAATACATACAAAAAATATATATCGACATTATTATGTTACACGTACGTTTGCTCATGTGGTTCAAATAAGTATATAAATGTAAGCGTTATTTGCCAACAACCGGGTCACATTATACGCACGACAGTGTTACTAGCTCGTAACAAAGTAACAGCTATTGTTAGATATTTGCATTAAGGTAATCTATATTTAATGCAACGTTAAACTAAATAAGTCGAGTTAGTATCGGTTTAACGGTGATATCGGTCTGTGCCAATATAAGAAGTGTTATCATAAATCCTAAAATTTAAAAAGGGAAAAAATAATATTTTTTTCCAACTAATTAATTGTAAGATAATCAGCTCCATTTTTAATCTTCCTGTAAAGGACATGCTATATCTTATTTTGGATAATTTGTTGCTAATAATATTATGCGTATGTTATTGCACTACCCACCACCGATTTCATATTCAATTTTCTCCTTGTCTGAATAAAATGCAAGCTAATTGTCACAAAACTGGTTTACATAACTCAATAAATAATTTAGTATAACCATTAAGCACGTTGCTGTAATATATTTATATGGAATTTATACAACAATTATAGTACAAATAAAAAAATAACACTTAACAGTATTTGTGGGCAAATGAGGAAAACCATCCAAAGAAAAATTTTAGTAATTTATTTGATTCAAACAGGAATAATGAGGCGAGGCTTAAGATATCGTGTAGCTGAATGTCTCTTGGGTGCACTAAGGTTTTCTCTAAATTGGGTCAATTATATCTTACATGCTTAAAAAGTACCCATACTATCCATATCAATCAGTTAACATTTAATACAATTATTTTAATGGATGTGTATACTAGATCAACGAGTAGACTTTGTCCAGGTAAATTAGGATTGCAGTGTTTTAGGCTCATTTAGGCCTACATACAATTACCATATTAACTAATTACATTTGATACGGGAATCGTAATATTAATGACTTATATATGGATTCTAAATTCGAATAGATATGATTATCAATACAACTTTAAAGGACAAATAATCAAACTGGTTTTACGTTACAATATTGATAATTGACAAAAAAAAAGTTAAGACTTTCATATCCCAAATATACTTGCCGGATAGACAGTCTACCCATGACCGCGAACGCTGTAAAGTGCTCGAAACGTCGGGATGTCCAAAATAATTAATATACGCGATTAAAATCCGTAATAACTAGTTTTATTTAAATGTACTTGCCTGATCTTAAATAAGCTTGATATGTTTTGTGATTCATTGGTAATCAACAGCTTTACAGAAATGTATGGTTAAAATATGTCAGGTTTAAAATAACTAATGTCACGAGGGATTAAAATAATTAAACAATTTAAATAAGATTTTTTAACAAAGGAATATAATGAAGATATACATTAAATTAACTAAAAATCTCTACTTTAGAGTAAGTGAACTTATTTGTCTTGTAATCTTAGTGGACATGTTCATTTCGAATCATTCTAGGGAAAATAACATAATTCCTAGTAATTAAAATACACATTGTTTATATCCTGTTAAAAATAATAATTATCGTTTTACAAAACAACTAAATTAATTTATATTGTATCAAAATAAAAAAAAACGCCTCGTGTTAAAAGTGTACAATTATTTAAATAAAGCATTATTCATTTTAAATACAACATACGATCCAGTATAGTTCATAGTTTATAAGGACATAGTTTTTTTCTGATAAGCTGGTCTGTAACTTCGGATAAACTATACCTTGTAGAAGATATTCGTCCTATCGCCTAACAGCTACTTATTACTGTTGTGTTCTAGTTTGAATGGTGAGTGAACCAGTGTAACTACAGGCAAAGCGGATACAACATCAAGTTCTCAAGGTCGATGTCACAACGGTGACATCTAAGGAATAGTTAAACTTTATAACGGCAATGTCTATGAGCGGTGGTTATCACTAAAGCATCAGGTGACGTCTTTTCCTATCCGCCTACTTAAATTCAAAGACGAATAAAAACAGCTCTATGTAAAAAATAAAAATTGACATACATAATGCTAATTTAAACGATTCGTATATTAATCGTTATTGTTATAAAGTTTTATTTTCCACGATTTAGAAAAAAACATACTAATGTTTTAAATATTGTTATTCGTTTCATCCACGCACCACACGCCCTTTTTCACATGCACTCTTTAAAAACACTTTAATCCATTCAGCACTACGCACGCTGTTTTGTTTTCATGTGATTTTGACGCACTACATGTGATTTTAAATAAATTCGTGTTTTATAAATGCCGTAAACACCGATAGGCGTGTTATTTTATGTTCACAAGGTGTGGCGCACGCCTATCGACGTTTGAGTTACAAACACCCCGCATCTTTCTAATAAAGTTAACCAACCACATGAAATGGATTAAAGTCCGACTGTGACGGTCCTAATAGCGGAATTATGATTTATAAATAATAAATAAATAAATATGAGACAACATCACATACATTGCTCTGATCCCAATGTAAGAAGCACTTGTGTTATGGAAAATCAGAAGCAACGACGGTACCACTAGCACCCAGAACCAAGATAACATAGAAAACTAATGATAATCTACATTGACTCTGCCAGGAATCGAACCCAGGACACCTCGGAATGGCGTACCCATGAAAACCGGTGTACATACCACTCGACCACAGAGGTCGTCAATTTATGGATACATATTACACATATCCTTAAAAATATTTTCTCGCGGAATTATCTGTACACACATCATTGCAAATCAATTACCATTTTGCAGTTAGTCGCCAATAAAACACCCAGAAGATCATTTTCCATGTCTGATGCCTGACAAGATGACATCCAAAAATAATAAATTTAATTATAATCACATTGATTATTTTTGAATGGTATAAGTAATAATATTTAGTTCGTCTTGTAACTAAAATAATGATATGCTAGATAGCGCCATATTCACGGCATTGATTTTTTACAAGTATACTTACCTATCAGTAAGGAATCAAATAATAAAAATTAAAAGTGGAATTACATTGTTTCAGAAGACCGTTTAAAACCATATAACGACCACTTTAAAACTTAGACCTATTAAAAAAAAAAGTTTACTAACCTGCCATCCAATTGATGGGGTCCATTCTGCAGAACGACGTTAACCAAAGCCGGTTCAGCGAACGTAACGAAGCCGAAACCCCTCGAGCGACCCGACTCGCTGTTCTTCATGACGACGCAGTCGATGACGTCACCATAACGGGAGAAATACCGCTGCAAGTTCTCTTGGGACGTTTCCCATGACAGACCACCAACAAACAGTTTTCTGTATACAAATAATAATCACATGTTAATGATCATCACTGGTGATATATCAAAATAATATTTAATCATTACGAATACAAATGTTTCAAACCTTCAAGTTTTATTTTATTAAAGTTGATAACAAAATACAACTGACTAATATGAAATGATAAGATATAAAAACGTTAGGTTTATTACATGGAATTAACCATTGAAAACATTATTATTATTTGTGTGGTACATTTAATCTAAATTTTCTTATATTATTAAGCTCAGGAAAGTCCAACAAAAACTAACTTGTTTAATTGATGTTAAGGATCTTTAAAAACCTTGAGAATTATTAGTAACTTTTGAAGAGCAGTTTTTTTATAACATTATCAAATTCAGTAGGACTTATTTCATCATCTAGATAATAGTTCAAGCCTATGATTTAACATATTTTTATGATTTATTAACAAAACTATTTATGAAGCCACTCATATTGTAGCCGGTCATATTTAGTTTTAATAAAAATGCAAGTGTCATAAGCTACAGATGGACTGATTGCATATAGCATGAAATAACTTCTTAGATTGGATTATTATTATAACTGTGTATTATAAAATTTGTCTTCGACTGTGTATCATCGATTATGTTAGTGTAGTAACTAGTTGGTGAACAGTACACCCAGACTGACATTAGGAGCATAAATTAATCAGGTGAATGAAACATCCAAGATGTTATGTCTCTTGTGCATGTCATTAACTCATTTGCCCTTCTCTATTATACTTACTCATATTGGTGTTGATGGTAAGTAATTTGTAAGTTCTGTTCAGCGAGATAGGTTTCCACAAGACTAATATATACATAAAATAGTGTCATAAATCATATTTAAACTAGTGTGTAAATCCACATGTGATATGCCTTACTTTAATATAATAAGCATTTTTTTACAATAATACCAATTGATTTTTGTTCAAATACAATTTAAAATTTTCTCATTTAATGTAGTTCATGCAGAAAAAAAAGTTAAAGCATCAAGGAAAACTTTACCATTTAACCTCAACATATTAATAGCGCCTCATACATGTTCCAACCTCAAAAATAAAACTGTTAATTTCCTTTAGAATATGTAGATTTGAAATAAATTAAATAACTAGATATATAATTTTTCTTTTATTTGACCTAAATAATTGGTCATTGGGTATTATCTCTTCAATGTACAAACACTAGGTATAACTCAGATAAGAGACCACTTTCAGGACAAAGTAATATTTTATTGTAACTTCAAGTATAATAATTATAAAAGTGAAGCATTTTTTAATTAAAAAAATATCCAATAATTCTAGTCATTTATCATTGATTAAAAAGATCATGGGCACAAAATCATTTCAATACAACATGTGCTGTGGTGAAAGTACCATTCACTTACAAAATTAAGTCAATAAAATTCTCATAATACTTTTTGGCTGACTCTTCCCCTAAGTTTTGAAACCGAGTAGTTATGTTAGAACTAATTTTGTAGGTTATATTTAACAACAGTTGATTTTGCGTTATATAAAAAAATAGTTGATAACAAAAAGTAATGTCGAAAAGTTGAATGCCACGATTGCGTCAATTGAGTTCATATATTGTAGGGCGCCGACGCGTCAATGACTACCGATAAAACATCTCACAACTAAAAGAATGTGACTTGAAATAAACATATGCAGAAGACTTAACCATATGCGAAATTGGGAAAAATCGTATCGGCAAAACTAACCGTATGCAAATGAATCAGCATGTTTTAGTATATTCGCTCACAAGATTGAGCTACGCGGCATTTTCAACGCCGTTCTATTAACCTCATTAACAAGTCCGAAATCCACATTAATGTAAATTATACGAATTTTAAGTAAAATTGTACGCAATTAATTTTACATTACTACAAAGTACTGATAAGAGAAAGCCACAATTAGTCACATTAAGGTTAACATTACATATTGCGACGTTTCCGCATACTTTATTTTTTTAAGAGAAGATTATATAAACAAGTGTATGCAAATAATTACTGATTATAAGTATATATCGCTAAAATATGGCATTAGGTACAATGGGAAAGTAAAGCTGCCATGATCGGCACACGCAAGTCGCACGGCAAGGCTTGGGGTCGGTGGCCGCTCGCCGGTAAAAGGCTAATTAAGCGTACTGAACTGTTACCATGTCTACTATGCGAATTTTACAAGTGATCCTAGAATCATCATTAAAACAGTTTTCAAATAAAATGAAAATCAACTCATAAAAACTACAACACGGTCTTGATGGCAAGTCGTGAAATGCGACACACCAAGCGAACATGCAGTTTGACCTATTATAGTTAAGACACTTAAAACAGACTTGGTGTTTACCAAAATTATTTAAAATGTACATACCCCTTCTCATCATCGTCCATGTCTGGATTCATACGCATAACTTATTACTAATTAAAAATAATGGTTGGCACCGGTAAGACACCCAAACCACACAAGCACAGACCCACACGAATGATTATGGCGGACCAACCACATCCGCTTTCTCAAATAAGTCATGGAAGAAGGAAATAGTCAACTGACGATCTGTAATAAAAAATATAACTAGTATTGAAAAAGTTAAAAGTATTTTATTCAAAAATGATATAAAATATTACTAAAAATTTACATCATATTTATTTTCTTTAAAAGTTATATTAAAGTTTTAAAAGTTCTTAAAACATATTCAGTTTACGTTTTTTAATACAAAATGGCAACGGAACAATGTTACCATATAAAAAACCATTTTAAAAATAAACTATAGATTCCAAGAAATAGAAAATTAACATATAACAGTTAAAAAATCTATATAATATTTTTACAATTATGGTGGTATACCATTGTATACATTCTCGTTTGTAAAATCTTTATAAATATTTGTTTGAACCATAATAAACTATTTAGGTACTAATCTTATCGGTTATCTTTGACGTATAATTATCTATCCGTTTTGTAGATATAGATAACATGAAAGTTGCTCTATATATTATTACTACTATATACTAATTAATAATAAAAAATAATAGTGTTATTAATACAACTACCTAATAGAAGTGCTAAGACTCGCAAATAAATATTTTAATGAATAATGGTTTGGGATACTTGTAAAATTGCGCTCCATAATCCTTCCGGCGGAGTTTTTTATACAAATGATATTGTGACTGGTTTCGTTATTTTAGATGTTAGAGAAGATTTTGAAGTAAAACGTGAGTGCTATCACCTTCTAAAATAAATATGTATCTTGACGCGGTACATTTCTTTTTTAATATTTTTGTATTCCTCAAGTTAATTTTGTAAGAGCTTAAAAGTTCGCTTAAATTATTTTTTAATAATAATCGCATGTCTTTAATGAGATGGTCGTCACTTTCACCCTTCAAGTGTTTTTATTCCCCCAATGACGTCCCTCGGACTCGTCACTACTATGACTTTAGATTTAGATTTTTTTATTAATTAAAGTGTAGAGGCAAAATACTAAATTTATGAGACAACTCAAGTAAAACATTTTTTTAGAAATCGATTTTAAAGTAAAAGGTATCAGTAAAGCAAGCTGGACCAGATCTTCACCAACAGCACCATTTATAAGAAAATATTCTGAAAAGAGGGAAGTTTTTAGTGTTACTGTTGATGTTTTCGGGGATCTAAAGGGTGAGTTGTTTTAGAAGAGTTTATTCTAATAATACAGACATTATGAATTTTAAATGTAGGCAGCTTTCAATCAGGAAATCGTTATCGTAATCAGTTTATCTGTTTTTCAATTTCAAAGATACTTTTCCTCTTATTACCGTCCATCTCTGCGTAATAATGCGTTCGTAATTATATAAATGTATTTTCAGTAACGCATGCAAGAAGTTAACATATCGTGTCAAATCGACTCTGACTTGACTTAAATGAATACAACTAAATAAAAATCTAAGTACGATCAAGTACAGTTACCTTAGGCTTTTTTGCATTTTACTTTTAACCTCGCGAAAAATAAAAACATATCTTATATCTTTATTAACGCAAATCACTAAATTCATGCTTATATTTTCCATTACAGCCAGTTGATTTTTTCTTAGTTTTAAAAAAGCTGATTAAATGTAGTTGTTTTATCTGTAGGTAGGTTAATTTGTATTGAAAATTTATATGCTAATTTAAAATAAAAGTAAATAATAAAAGCAAATCCCGCCGTTTTATATGATTGTTTTCGTATGTTTATTACTTTCATTTTATTACCTAACCTCAATGATATTCTAATAAACAGATATGTTATATCCATACCTCCGGTAGGAGTAAAAGTATTCTGTGATCCATACTAAACAACAGAAAAAAGTGTGCCGCGCCGGGGACCGTTTACTTTAGTTTATTTTTACATTTCGTTAAAAGTAAATAGGATAGCTTAATAAAAACAATAAGTATAAGGGATAACTAGATGTTTTAATTACGCAAAACGTATTACTACGTAATTATGTTGTATTATAACGTATTACTACGTAAAACGACTAAAGGCAGACGACACAATTAGGAAGTTTTCTAGTCTTCACTTTTTGCGCGTTAATAACATATCTGTTTACTACAACATCATTGCCTAACCTTATGTTTATCCAAAAAATTTGATGTTATATTTTGTGTGTTTTAAATAAAATTCTATAAACTACCTAAACAAAACAGTTAAACTTCAGTTCATTCGTTGTATGGTACAGTGAACTATATTACAAGAAAAAGGACGAATAATCAAATGTGTAATCTTCTTAAATTTATTTAAAGGGGACTTAAGTTGTTTTACTTTCTTTTTTAGGAACAATAATAGAATCAGGAATATTTACGCGTCCATTTAATTTCTTCTTACCACCCGATCTGCCTTCCAGTTACGAAGACTCAATAGCAAAAGTATATTATAAAATCAAAATAAGCTGTAAATCTTTTTTCAAAACAGTTTGTACACTAACAGTAACTAACAAAGTTGACTTGAATAATTTTGATGAATACAAGGTAATAATCATTTACAAAAAATACAAGCTGCCCGCTCTCAAAATCGTAATAATAAAATTCAAACAAATACGTTGATACTCACTAAGGACAAGTTTTCGTTAAATTTTAACTAAATTAAAGTATTATTCTTTTTTAATTATAATTGTATTTCTTAAATTATCACGAATTACATTACAATATGTAATGCAGTTTTTTAGAGAACAAGCTTTATATTGAAGTTATCACGGTCATAAACGCATCGATACTAAAATATGCTTATTTTAGGCACCTGTGTCTTACGAAATGATAAAAAAAGTTGGTAAATACGGAAATTTTTCCATGCTTTTTAAAACTTACAAGGCATTTGCTGCTAGACAGTTAATACCATTTGAAGCTATTTTATCAAATGAACCACAAATTAAAGTAAGAAAAATAAAGGTATATCTAATAAAAGTAAGTTCTATAATTAATTAAAATATCTACACAATTATTTAAAAAAGAGTGCGTCTATTAATATAAATTAAACTTTCAGAAAATGGAATACAACGTTTCTTCTGGTTATAATACTGCTGAGAAAACGTTATGTAAATCGGGTTACGACAATGTGTTACATGTTGTTTCACAAAGTTGCTGCTTTGATATGGAAATTCCTCAAGACGTTATGCCTTCTACTATTCGTATGGACGACCTTATGGTTTCAATTTCATATTCTTTAAGAGTAAGTTATTGCAATTTTGAAAATTTACACTAAAATAATATTTTATATCCATTGAATAAAATATATATAGTTTTTTTTCATTTTCAGGTAAAAGTATCTTTTTTATTTTATTTACCCCTGGTCGTAGACATACCAGTAGCAATAGCTTCAGTACCCGTTGCTTATAATACTTAGTTAAAGTTAGTTTGTTATAATATAAATGAATATACTTGTGTACCAAACGGTATAAGGATAAAATCGCGAATAAAATAATTATTATAAGCTATTAAAGATAAAACCAAAAATAAAAAAAACGCTGTATTTTTTTTACCTTTTATAACGCGATAAAGTCATTTATGTAAAGTTAAGAAATAAAATGAAATATGAAATAATTTGAATCATTCTTTATTTATTAACTTAAACCTAAATATAATCATGACTACTAAATAACTTCTAAAAATTATAACTTATTGCTCGAAAGTTTACATTTGATTTATTCATTCTATTAATTTTCTTATCTCATATGACACAGTTGAATATTTCCAGAATTAATAATTTGATTTTTTACAAACATTTTTCCGCAATTTTTCTTAAATATTATATAAATAAAACTAAATATAATATATAAATAAAACAGCAAAATTAAACAGATTGATTTTAGTGTAATTATGTACTTTTTTTAAGTAATATGAATTGTTTATTATAACAATTCATATTACTTAAAAAAATTAAGAAATATAAATAATTAAAAATTAGTACAATGTGTTATTTAGCGCAATATTGATACAAAGTTACAAACAACGTGTCTTTTTATTTTGCATTGAAACGAGCAAAGTTGTCTATGATACTTCGCTGATTTTGCAGATGTGAGATGACAGTTTGTCACTGTCAGAAGTCTAAAATTTTTCGAATATCTGGTGTTTTTGCAGAACACTAATTAATATTATTGTAAAATTAAATACTTTTGGGTTATGTTTAGCAGATGTAAATCATTTTAAAATTTCTTTTAACCTTATACATTTGGCTGTACTTTGTATATAATAAGTTATTATAATGACTGTTATATGTAAATAGTATAAGGTTATGTTTTATCTGATGTCTTTTGCCCGTCAAAAGTGAGTATATGTTAGTTTACTTTATATAGTTACTCAGAATAGTTTTCCGAATAAATACCAGGTCAAAATCTATACATATATCCTTTTTATTGGTAAATTAGTAAAACGTAAATGCCGGTGGCAGAAGTTTTTTTTTATGCAATCGTCCATATTAATTGTAAGGTAAGACTTTCAAAATCTATACGAAAAAAAAATATTAATATTTTACAAAAATATATATTTTAACAAAAGAGTAATTGTTTTTCGCTTTTGAATTATAATTAATTTATTTTTTAATCATGTGATTTTTTTTGTTAAAAATCTCTTGCTAAATGTATCTATTAGAAATATATAATAACAAAGCCTTCATAAAAAATGGTTAGGAGGAGATAAAAAATATTATTTGAATTTTTCTTTGTAGCCTAAGACCATTATTCTAAATTGATCTTTAAAGACATCATTAATCTCAAATTCATTATCATAAGATTTTAATGTTCCAATATTTTATGTATCAAGAAATATTAACTCCATACCAACATTTTTATAAAATAATACCATAGATATTATAGATTTTTAATGATTACATCAAAAATTTTTTCTTATTTTACAAAATATATTTCCAAAGGTAACTTAAAACATGGATCCAAATATCTATGCATTAGTGCTAGATACACTTAACCGAGCCACCAGCCAAGAAGCGGAAGTTCTGAAGCCTGCAGAGAAGAAGCTTCAAGAATGGGAAATAGAACCAGGATTTTATTCTGTGCTATTGGTAAAGTTTCATCTTGGAAAAATAAATTAAGAGTTATTTTAACTAAAGAAAAGTATGTTGCATATAATATAATTTAGAATAATTGTGAATTTCTGTGGAAATAATTTAAAAAGTAGGAGTCAAAAAGTAATATTAATTAAAAGCAGCTGAGGTTTTTCTCAGGTCGTGGTATATTGTTGTCAAACCTGTGGTAGTTTTAATTTGACTATCAATAAGTAGGTATAATGCTTGTTACACACAACACATTTATTTATTTTTATGAAGTGCTTTAATTTTAATTTACCTTAAATTTAAATTTAAATTTTTAATGCCTCCAATGCAATTCATGGCAATGCTCTTATTCCTCCTTTTTAGACACAATTATGTATCCACATTATTGGTTTTTCAATTATTTTAAGCATATTATATATCCACTACTTACCAATATACAATTAATATTGAAATTTAAAGCATTAATTAGATCTAATCTTAGGATATTATCTGAATCTGTAGCTTTATTGTGTGTATTTGTATTAAATTTATTTAACTTACACTCAAACCTTTGTCAACCTTTGTCCCCAAATTTTATTCCATCTAAGGGCAAATTAATAATGAAGAAGCTTATGTACAATCTAGGGGTTGAAGCTTACTCAATATTCAAGTTATTTTCACATTTATTAATTTTTAAGCCTTACAAAATTAAGAATATACTTTTTACATAAAAATATATATCTTATATGTATTATTTTTCTAGAATGTTCTATCAAATCATTCAATTGATATAAACGTCAGATGGCTGGCTGTAATGTGTTTCAAGAATGGAGTGGATCGTTATTGGCGGCGGAATGCTCCAAATGCAATTACAGATGAAGAGAAACACAAACTTCGGCAAGGACTGCTCACTAGTCCAATTTTAAATGAGCCTGTCTCACAAATTGCAACACAACAAGCTGTTTTAATTGCTAAAATTGCTAGGTTAGTTTTATAAATATACAAACCATAACTGATTTAATATTTATGTATATAAAACAGAAGCGGAGAGTTGAGATGGCCCAATAGCTAAAATGCGTGCATCTTAACCGATGATTGCAGGTTCAAACCCAAGGCTAGCACAACTCAATTTTCGATCTCTTAATTATTGTTTATAATTTTCTCATGCTCGGTGGTGACTAAATATATTGTGAGGAAATCTGCATGTGTGCATGACTAATTTCAACAAAATTCTGCCACATGTGTATACACTAACCTGTATTGGAGCAGCGAGATGAAATATGCACTAAACCTAATCTTCAAGGAGAGAGGAGGCCTTGGCCCAACAGTTTGGAAATTTTCAGACTTTTAATATTGTGTGTTCTTGTTTGTATTTAAAACAAAATACTATGAGTATGTGAATTTTATAGATTTGATTGTCCCACAAACTGGCCTAACCTGCTACCAGACTTGATAGGAGCAATGAAAGCACTACAGCCACTGATGCAACAAAGGTCATTGCTTATATTTCATCATGTTGTAAAAGCTCTGGCCTCAAAGAGACTTATTGAAGACAAGAGAACATTTCAGGTAAGATTGTAACTTCCGCCTATATATAAAATGAATCAAAATGATGTGATAATTTCTATGTTTTTGAAATAATAGAGAAATGTATATTGGCAAATAATATTGACATTGTAAGAGATATTTGGCATTCCAATCCCTCTTCATGCATGAATGCAATGAGGTAAGGATGATAAAAATGACTTTCTACAAATTGACAGCAAGCCAAAATATTCTTTAGTTTTTGGTGAAAGAATAGCTATTTCTGTAGTAAATATCCAGATGGCTAAATAGCAGAAATTATGAATTTAAATTCAAAGACAATTATTAAAGTAACACATCTTTTTAGGAACTGACTGTATCAGTTTACTCCTTCATACTCAATCTCTGGCACGAGAACACAGAATTGTTTCTCCGCCATATACAAGAAGGAGCGGCTACAGAGTTGATAACGGAGCATTTGGAAAAGGCACTATTGTGTTTGCGAATTTTGCGAAAGTTAACAGTTTTTGGTTTCAAAAAACCACATGAGAGTCAGGACGCCATTGCTTTTCTCAATGTTGTGTTTGACAGGGCTAAGACAAGCTTGGAATGCAGTAAGTTATTAAATACATCTATAATTTACTCAGTAAACTTAAGTTATCTACATATGTTGTAACTTTTTCAATGTTTTGGTGCTTTTAAAAGAGAAAATATCAAGATGATAACTTCTTTTTTTACAGGAAAACTGCTAAAAGGCCGTGGGATATATCCTTTAGAGTTATGCGAAAAGTTTATAATACACCTGACAAAGGTGGCACTTGGAGTCTTGTTTTATCAGCCCTTTTCCTATATTCCTCTCATTCGACCTTCATTGGAATTTGCTCTATACTACTGTTTCACCGAACAAGGCATGTCTCTAACATATGAACGATTTACAATACAATGTCTTAACATATTTAAAGGGATATTGCAATGCGTCGAATATAAGCTTCCTAAAGGAACTGAACCAGTAAAGGAGCCTTGTAAGTATCTGATGTTTATTTAAACTTTTGTAGAGAAAGTTTGGGGTCCTATGAGAGTAACTTAAGAAAGACCTGTGTCTAAGATTCACTCTGGAGATAAGTAGGATCTAAAATTGAAACTGTATTAAGCTTTAGATCATATCACAAGCTTTTAATAGGACTTCAAAATTTAAGTCTAACTATATTAAGTAAAGAGATTTTTTTATAAATCATATGTATGAATCAAGCACCTAAAAACTCTAGCATAATCAGACAGATGAAAAAAATTAGGTGGATTTAGGATGTGAAACGAGCGGTCCGTTAAAGCGTGAAGCCTTTTTTCATGTATTTGAATATCTCAAATAAATGATATATCAACAACAACAGCCTGTAAATTCCCACTGCTGGGCTAAAGGCCTCCTCTCCCTTTGAGGAGAAGGTTTGGAACATATTCCACCACGCTGTTCCAATGCGGGTTGGTGGAATGCACATGTGGCAGAATTTCTATGAAATTTGTCACATGCAGGTTTCCTCACGATGTTTTCCTTCACCGCTGAGCACGAGATGAATTATAAAGACAAATTAAGCACATGAAACAGCGGTGCTTGCCTGGCTTTGAACCCGCAATCATCGGTTAAGATGCACGCGTTTCAACCACTGGGCCATCTCGACTCGACGACAATGATATATCATGAATGACCAATCAAATCGCAATGTCTGGTTTTCTTACAGTGACGCTCCAAGCTCATCAGATGAAGACGGAGGTTTTGGACCAGAACACAGTGTGCCACATGTGCCGCCATCTCGTGACACATTACTTCCTACTGAGTGGAGACGACCTCGCGCTGTGGGACGCTGAGCCCGAGAGCTTTGCCACCGACGAGGCCGGAGAATCCTGGAAATATAGCTTGAGGGTATATATAATCAATTTTAAAATGTACATTGCCAGATTAATGTTCCCTAAAGCTCGAAGTTTCGCAAAACACATTAAAATCTCATGGAGCTTGTCAATCTGGAGTTTGATTTCTCCCTTCTCACTTATGTTTGTGCATTCACTTGTTTATTATTATAACCTTATGTGATAGCTAGTCTCCGAAATTGGCTACCGTTTGATGTTATATTTCTTAAAAAATTATTTCATTCCGCAGCCATGTACAGAAGCAGTCTTTATGGAATTGTTCCACGAGTTCCGAACAATTCTCGCACCAGAGCTGGTTCGTCTTCTCGCTTCGCTGCAGGAGACTCAAGTGTTGCCGGATGACTTACCTGCCATTTTGAAAAAAGATGCCATTTATAATGCTGTTGGACTTGCAGCCTTCGACCTGTATGATGATGTTAGTGTCCCACTATCATAGACAATCATTTTCAGATAATTGTCTATGAATTGTCTATGTTATCTAAGACAAGTATAAAATAGTTTAAAAAAAATCGTTTGCTCGCTGGAGAAGGTTTGGGAGTAAAGTTTTAGGGTGGAAGAAGGTTAGGGAAGTAGCCGTAACCATTTCAAGATTATCAACTTCCATGTATGAAATGAATATATTTCTTGGTATGATTTGTATTATAAAAAATGTGGAGGTTTAAGCCTCGGCAAATAATATTAAGTTATTGTTTTGTATATGAAAAATAAATACCCATTATCAAACTCACTGATTCATTACACTTGTACTTTTTTTTATAGTATTTGTAGACATGTGAGCATATGGGCCACCTGATGGTAAATTGTCACCAATGAGTCACCGACCTAGGGAGCTAAGATGTTAAGTCCTTTGTGCCTGTAGTACTACTTACTCAACTGTCAAATTGGAACACAATACGCAAAACTATAAATAACTTATAATAATAACTATAATAACATAGTAATAATTGCATGTTGTGTATCTGAAGAGTTGATAACTATCTAAATAGGCTCGCACAAACTTCTACCACCTCACAATACTACTATGAAACATACTACTAATTTATGGCTATAAATAATGTACAGAATGAGTTTGTATTAATAATTAATATTGCATTATTTTCCCAGGTTGACTTTGACGAGTGGTTCACGAATGTTTTAAGCCAAGAGCTTAAAATTAAAGATAATAACTACAGAATAATAAGAAGAAGAGTATGTCAGCTGATTGGTAAGTACTATAATCTTTTTGGCATGTGGTAACTTAACATATGTTTTTCATTTCATTGACGACCTCCGTGGTCGAGTGGTGAGTACACTGGTTTTTGCACCTGAGGTCCCGGGTTCGATTCCCGGCCGAGTCGATGTAGATTATCAGTAATTTTCTACGTTGTCTTGGGTCTAGGTGTTTGTGGTACCGTCGTTACTTCTGATTTTCCATAACACAGCTACTTACATTGGGATCAGGGTAATTTATGTGATGTTGTCTCATATTTATTATTTTTTAACAAAGTGTAAAGTTTCAAAACAGTCATTTGACATTATTAAATTAAATTTAAAATTATGTCAATTAAGTTTCAGTATCGTCTAAATTGAATCACAAGTTAAATGACAAACAACGACAACAGGATGTAAATTTCCCACTGCTGGGCTAAGGTCTCCTCTCCCCTTAAATATAACATATTCCGCCACGCTGTTCCAATGCGTTTTGGTGGAATACACATGTGGCAGAATTTCTACGAAATTAGACACATGCAGCTTTCCTCACGATGTTTTCCTTCAACGCCGAGCATGAGATAAATTATAAACACAAAATATTTAGCGGTGCTTGTCTGGATTTGAACCCACAATCATCGGTTAAGATGCACGGGTTCTAACCACTTGGCTCTCGAATCTCGAAATATGTTCACAAAAATTGTTTTTAAAACAAAAATATCCCTGAATCTCCACAAACTGAACATCGTAATTTAAACAGATCTTTATTTATTTTCTTATGGCAAAGATAGTTGGTAATGTTTTTCATTTCATACCTGTTGACTTCCAAGCAGGATACATTAATTTAAATAATTGTATTTAATAAAACATGACGTTGTATTTTTTAAATGTTAAAAAAGAGTAACTACTGAGTTTCTTGCCGGTTCTTCTCGGTAGAATCTACTTTCCGAACCGGTGGTAGCTTCACTTAATTGTAAAATGACGATTCAAAAGTGCTTATAAAAGCCTACTTGAATAAAGTTTATTTTGATATTGATTTTTTTTTTTTTATGGTATAGGTTGGCGGACGAGCATATGGGCCACCTGATGGTAAGTGGTCACCATCGCCCATAGACATTAACGCTGTAAGAATTATTAACTATTCCTTATATCGTCAACGTGCCACCAACCTTGGGAACTAAGATGTTATGTCCCTTGTGCCTGTAGTTACACTGGCTCACTCACCCTTCAGACCGGAACACAACAATACTGAGTACTGTTGTTTGGCGGTAGAATAACTGATGAGTGGGTGGTACCTACCCAGACGGGCTTGCACAAAGCCCAACCACCAAGAAATTTGATTTTTGATTTTGATTGAAATAATGAATTTATAAGGGATTACTACTAAAGTCGTGCCCCCCTTGCAGGGCAGTGGTGCGGCGTGCGCGCGTCGCAGGCGCTCCGGCCGGCCATGTACGCGGCGCTGCTGGAGCCGCTGGCGCGCGCGGGCGAGGACCCCGCCGTGAAGCTGGCCGCCGCCGAGGCGCTGCGCAGCACCATCGACGACTTCAACTTCAACGTCGAGCAGTTCGCGCCCTACGCGCCGCACGCGCTCTCCGCCCTCTATGATCTCCTGGTAACAACAACAACAACAACAGCCTGTAAATTCCCACTGCTGGGCTAAAGGCCTCCTCTCCCTTTGAGAATCGCGCCCTACGCGCCGCACGCGCTCTCCGCCCTCTATGATCTCCTGGTAACAACAACAACAACAACAGCCTGTAAATTCCAACTGCCCAGCAGTGGGAATTTAAAGGCCTCCTCTCCCTTTGAGGAGAAGGTTTGCAACATATTCCACCACGCTGTTCCAATGCGCGTTGGAGGAATTCACATGTGGCAGAATTTCTATGAAATTTGTCACATGCACGTTTCCTCACGATGTTTTCCTTCACCGCTGAGCACGAGTGAATTATATGGACAAATTAAGCACATGAATCAGCGGTGCTTGCCTGCGTTTGAACCCGCAATCATCGGTTAAGATGCACGCGTTCTAACCACTGGGCCATCTCGACTCTTTATCGATTCTATGCCGAGTACAGGTTTTTTCCATTTATTAAATTGGAGGAATTCTGCCGTGCTATAAAAAAATTCCGTTAGCTGACATCTGATTGATTTTCAACTTTTGGTGGTATATTAACAAAAAAAACTATCGATATATAAACGCGGTTTTTTGATGTCTCAAAAAATTTGGTCTTATCATTGATAAGTTTCTTAGTTCATAATTGAGTTTAAGTACTTAACGGCATTGTAGATACACCATGGAAGAATTATATAAGTAAGCCAATTATGCTGCGAATAAATACTATTGCAATTTTTAGCAGAATTTTAACGGGAATTTTACATCCTTTAATCTAATTTATAAAAAATTATAAATTATATAAATGCACGAAAAATGGGCCCATTTCATGCTGAGTGGTCATCACAACCCATAGACAGGACTTGGAGGAGAGAAATATTGTCACTTCAAATCAAATCTTGGCATCTGGTACCTATGACACTCGTGCCCGCTACTTTGCTAAACAAGAACACAATTGGTCCAATATTGAAATGAATTAAAAGTATATGTATAATTTTAAAACATACACCACTACATATTTGGGAGGATAGGGAAGTGTTTATTTTTGTTTAGGTTTAGTACTGCGATAATCAAAGCGTGCGGTCGTGCGCAGGTGGAGTGCGAGGAATGCGAGACGAAGATGCACGTGCTGCACGTGGTGTCGTTCGTGACGGAGCGCTGCGGCTGGGCGGTGGCGCGCGGCGGCGGCGCGGGCGCGCTGTTCGCCGTGCTGCCCGCGCTCTGCACGCACGCGCAGCACCACCACATGCTGCGCGCCGCCGCGCTCGCCGCGCTCGTGCACCTCGTCAAGGTGACCACGACGACACTTCCAACCCACTCTGTCTGTCTGACTCTCTGTCTCTGTCGCTCTTTTACGACCAAACCGCTCAGCCGAAATTGATGAAAGTTATTAAGCTAAGGTATTAAAGCTGGAGCTCCAGAAGAGTACATAGGATACTCTTTTTACCGGACACATGACACATGCTGCGAGCCGCCACGCTCGCCGCGCTCGTTCACCTCGTCAAGGTGACCACGACGACACTCGCAACCCACTCTGTCTGTCTGTCACTCTTTTACGACCGCTGAGCCGAATTTGACGAAATTTGGTATGAAGCTGGAGCTCCAGGAGAGGACATAGGATACTCTTTTTGCCTGACACATGACAACCGACACTTATTATATTCTTATTTTTTAACTTCGAATGGCTTAAATACTTAGGCTCCGATTGAGCATCCGCAATCCGATGGAGCGGAATCGAATCGGCGACCGATAATTGATTTGTATGTGATTAATATCTGACTAGGAATAACAACAACAACAGCCTGTAAATTCCCACTGCTGGGCTAAAGGCCTCCTCTCCCTTTAAGGTGAAGGCTTAGAACATATTCCACCACGCTGTTCCAATGCGGGTTGGTGGAATGCACATGTGGCAGAATTTCTATGAAATTTGTCACATGCAGGTTTCCTCACGATGATTTCCTTCACCGCTGAGCACGAGATGAATTATAAAGACAAATTAAGCACATGAAACAGCGGTGCTTGCCTGGGTTTGAACCCGCAATCATCGGTTAAGATGAACGCGTTCTAACCACTGGGCCATCTCTGCTCTAATTATTGAGTATCAATTAATATTAGCACTGTAAATTTGAAGCTCTCCGCACACTCGATTACTACAGAGCTCTCTCTCGCAATTGGCTCGTAACAAGTATGTTGTGCGTGCGCAGGCGCTGGGCGAGTGCGCGCCCAACGTGCGTCCGTGGGTGCTGAACGTGATCAACGAGTCCACGAAGCTGAGCGAGCCGGCGCACGTGTACCTGCTCGAAGACGCGCTGGAGCTGTGGCTCGCCGTGCTGGAGACGTCGGCCAGCGCAGACCCTGCACTGCTGCAGCTGGCGCACAACCTCTACCCCATACTGGGTGAGCCACGCCGCACACACGACCCCACACCGGGATGTAGGCTCGGTCGCCGGTTGATAATGCTTTGGAAACATGAAAGACGATTATCACAGTAGAGACAAAGTTTTTCCTAAAATATGTTTGATCGAACATTGAGTATAGTAGGACACAAATTAAATGTAGCATCGGAAAATGCAATGGAATTAAATTAAAACCGATAACTGCCGATTTATACAACCAATAGAAATAGCTCCCTATCGCGCCATTCGACGCTATTCGTCGCTATAGATTCGCGCGTCAGAGAAAGCAAGTGCATGTAAATCGATGTGTCAAATTGACGAATATATTAGGTGATATGATATTACAAGTTATTACGTTTGTGCAAAGATCATATTCGCATGAGAAATAAATATTGATAATTTGGTATACGAATTTTGCCGATGCGACATCTAAGTTGTGTCGTACTATACATAACTAAAATATTTAAATTAAAACTTTGCGAAACTACCAAAAAAACTGCTGAAAATAAATAAGTCAACTAAGGAAAATGTTTTTTCCAAATTTTAGTTAGTCTTGATATTAATAATTATGACAGTTGTAAAATTTTATTGTACTAGTCTCGATAGGAATCACTTCTCAAAATTAATAGTAAAACTGGCAATGTTGTAAAATTTGAATTTGGAATGTCCGTCGTCCGTCGCACAGAGCAGTCGACGGAGCACCTGCGGATAGTGGTGTACATCATGCAGGCGTACGCGCTGCTGTGCCCGGAGGAGTTCTTCACGGACGCCGGCGCCAAGTGCATGTGCCTGCTGGACGACATGCTCAGCGACATGCGCACGGAGGGAGTCATCACCGTGCTCAAGATGGCCGAGATCTGCGTCAGCGTTGGCTTCCCCGAGCGGAACGCCTTCCTGGGGGTCAAGGTCGTCTGGCCCACGCTCCTCAGGGTCATACAGTGAGTGGTTTGTGTTACTCACTTTAGAGGGACAGTCGATGGCGGGATGTTATTCCTTTGCACGTGTGAGGTACAAAAATATAAATTAAGCATAATTAAATCATTTAATTGAAAAATCGGTTTAACAATTAAAAAACGCTTTATTTTTTTTTGTAAATAAGGTGTGTTATCCATGTGCATAATAAAGTTTTGATGAATCCATATGACATCGTACAGGTTTAGCAGCTTGGTCCTGTATATAAATCCATCTCAATATAATCTACCATTTACAATTCGGATAACTAAAAACTTAATTGTACTTATAGAATTGTTATAGACCTTATTCGTGTGTTACAAACGGTCTTTTGGAGTATTGGTCTCATCTTTGCAATTCACTATGGCGTTCTTAGTGCTGTAACCGTTGTGAGCACAGGATTACTTGCATATACAGCTTTTCTTAAGTTCTCCCAAACGTGCTCAATGGGCTTTAGGAACGTGTCGCGTTACCTTACCTAAACTCATCTCAATAACTGTCGAACTTATACAGTGCCGTGTGTTTGTTGATTATCATGCGTTAGGGTAAGATTTTCGCCCATGAGTCCTTGTAAGATACCATGTGACTTTCCAAAACTTCTCTTAAATACTGATTTACCTCCGCCGCTCTTACCGTTTTGACAAATCATGCCCATAAACGTTCCTTTTGCCTGTTTTTTTATTTATATAAAATGGTATTGACATTTTCATTTACGTTTATCTAAAAGAAAAATATTGTACGACACAAATTAGATGTAGCATCGGAAAAAGCAATGAAATGAAAATAAAACCGATTACTGCCAATTTACATGACCAATAGAAATAGCTCTTTATCGCGCCATTCGACGCTATTTGTCGCTATAGATTCTCGTGTCAGAGAAAGCCAGTCCATGTAAATCGACGTGTCAAAATGACGAATATAGTAGGTCATATGATATTACAAGTTATTACGTTTGTGCAAAGATCATATTCGCGTGAAAAATAAATATTGATAATTTGGGATAGCGTACTCAATGCGGATGTAATCGTTTTTACGAATTTTCCCGATGCGACACCTAAGTTGTGTCGTACTATACGTATAGTATCATCGCGCGAATATCATCTTTGCACAAACGTAATAACTTATAATATCATATGACCTAATATATTCGTCAATTTGACGCGTCGATTTACATGCACTCGCTTTCTCTGACGCGTGAATCTATAGCGACGAATAGCGTCGAATAGCGCGTTAGTGAGCTATTTCTATTGGTTGTGTAAATCGGCAGTAATCGGTTTTATTTTCATTCCATTGCATTTTCCGATGCTACATCTAATTTGTGTTGTAATATACTTATTATAAATATTCAAAATTAAAATTTAACCTTGGATGCGTTTGTTTGTCCCAGCTGTCTCCTGGAGGGCGACGACTTGCCAATGGTCCTGTCGGTGAAGCTGTGCCTGCTGTCGCGCGTGATACTGCTGTCCACGGAGCTGTTCTACAAGGCGATACAGGAGGCGTCCGCCTGCCTCGTCGAGTACGACTCGGATCCCGCGAAGGTGCTCAGCAGAGTGCTACACGTGTGGACCGAGAAGATGAATCTTGTGACGCAGGTTGAGAGGTGGAAGGTCGTCGGTGAGTTCCTGCCACACATAATAACATACAACAACAGCTTGAGCAGTTCGCGCCCTACGCGCCGCACGCGCTCTCCGCCCTCTATGATCTCCTGGTAACAACAACAACAGCCTGTAAATTCCCACTGCTGGGCTAAAGGCCTCCTCTCCCTTTGAGGAGAAGGTTTTTGGAACATATTCAAACACGCTGTTCCAATGCCGGTTGGTGGAATACACATGTGGCAGAATTTCTATGAAATTTGTCACATGCAGGTTTCCTTACGATGTTTTCCTTCCGCCGAGCACGAGATGAATTATAAAGACAAATTAAGCACATGAAACAGCAGTGCTTGCCTGGGTTTGAACCCGCAAACATCGGTTAAGATGCACGCGTTCTAACCACTGGGCCATCTCGACTCTTATAATAACATACAGCGTATTCTATTCAAAGAAGGAGTAAAGATAATCTAAATTTACCATGGATACAGGAATATGTCGGCATTCAATATTATTATTAATTCTATGGTGTTCTATGTTGTCTTAGGTGTGGATGTTTGTGTTACCATCGTTAGTTCTGATTGTACATAACACCCACTGGTGTTTACCCACTTTAGCTACTTACATTGAGATTAGAGTAATGTATGTGATGTTGTCCAATATTTATTTATTTATTTATATATATTTTTTGTATTGCTAAATTAAAATAAGTAATAAACCTGTTGTATGTACTATGGATGGAACGGATTTTTAAAAAATTTATATAGACAATAATCTACATATATATATATATACGTATTTATGTCGCCGTAATATTACAAAATTTGACCGACCAATCAGCAAGAGCTTTCGACAGTTGACAATTTGACGTGGGTCAGATTGCAATCTAACAGTTTCTATGACATATTTCAAGGTTAACTTGGATAGATTACACAATGGTAGAGAAGAGAGAAGAGTACGTTAGATTGCAATTTTCACGGTTCACAATATTTCTACAGGTTGCAATCTGACGAGATAGATTGTAATCTAACGAATTTTGTAATCTCACAGTGACTTATACATACGTTTTTCCTTAGGCGTCTATCACTGAAAAAAGCTACTGAGGTTTGTGACTTTGACCAATCGATGCGGAATCCTCTGTAGGTGGTTGTTATAAGGCAATGTTTAAGTTATTATTGGTCGTGTTACTAGGGTTGGGCTTGGCAGCGCTCCTCACGACACAGAATGCGACAGTTCTCGAACGCTTTCCCGCCATTTTGTTGAATCTGACTGAAGTTCTCAATGACGTCATGAAGATGGAAGAATCAGGGAATTATGTCGAGTAAGTGGTTTTAAAATCAACATTTTAAATGATAACTGATATTCAAGTACACGGAAAAATCGTTCTCAAGTTGTTTAAGAGCCTAGTACTTTTAGAAAATAATATCGGTTTCTGCAAATAACCCTTCCGTAACGAGTGGTCATTTTAAAGACTATCTCTATTTATAAATCTTATTAAAATTTTATTGAAAGTTTATTTTATAATTATTACATATAAATGTGATTTAAATAATTTGATGATACTTAAAGTTGTCATATTTTTTTTATTCGCCTATTTAATTGTAGCTTTTCATCAAAATAGCATCATTACTATAGCCAAACCAATTGATATTGTGATGCTATAATATTGTTTATTCCTTATTTTTCCTAGGGCTTTTACTTTCATATGTATAGAAAATAAAATGACTAAATCAGGTTAATATAAAAAAAAACAAACATTTGAACAATCTACATTGAATTGAAATTTATGAAAACGTTAATATATTAACTTATAATTTGTTGAGGGTCAGTAATGATTGGATTTCATAATTTTTTTTTCAATAATTCCATCAAAAACACTAAACTTTTGTACAATATTTTTGTTCAAGTGACACAAATATTTTGTTTACAATCTCTTTAAAATTCTCGTATAAACTCCGGACTAATCCGGTACAAATGCTCTCAAGAGTTAGTTAATGTTACACATCTGGATATACACCATGATATATATAAATTGATTTTTATTTTGATATATATAAACCTGGCAACAAAGAACATTATAATAATAATAAGTACTTATTTCTTAGGTGTTAATTAAAAATTTCTTTCTCAAATAGTTAGACACTAACTCATTCGTTACTTTTTTTTTTACTCAAAAAATGTTATTTCGGCACTTGTATTATTTTACAAATTTTTTTCACATTTTGAAGTGATTACAAAATGAAATTCGCTTCGATTGGGCTGGATATATATCGGATATATAGAAAAAATTGGATTTTTGATATTTATTATAAAAATCGGATTCTTAATAATCGTCGGTTGCAGTGCGCTGGTGTCGCCGCCGGGCTCGCGGCCCGCGTCGCCGCTGGAGGGGCGTGGCGGCGCGGCGCGCTGGGAGGGCGCGGGCGCGGGAGCGGGAGCGGGGGCGGGCGCGGGCGAGGGCGAGGAGGGCGCGCGCTCGGCGCACGAGCAGCGGCGGCGGCGGTTCGCGGCCGCGCACCCCGCGCGCGCTTTGGACCTGCGCGCCGTCACTCACCATCAGGTCACTATTTCTCATATTAATTTCGATCGTTCTTCCCACTGCTAGATGCTCACCTTCCCCTGTGGCCTTGGATTCATTTCGATCGCTCTTCCCACTGCTAGATGTTCAACTTCGCCTGTAGACGGGGACTGTGGGCTGCTGAACTATTTTATGCGTATATATATATTAAAATACTAGCTCACTCTCGTTCTTCGCTACTAAATGATAAAATATTTTTTTTTGAAATAGTACAGTAGTGAATGAGTGGGTGTCCATGCAGGCCTGCACAGTAAGGTATTTTCATCAATAGTATAAATGAAGTACACAATTAGTTTCAGCTGGTTTTTGTAGTCCCTTCTGTCTCTATATAGACTGTGGAGTATGGCACCACCCGACGCGTGGCCCGTCAGATTAGCCAGAAGTCATCTTTCTGGCAATACTATGTATACTTTCTACTAATAATATGTCCAGTACTCCACCTAATTCCTTTGGTAATTCAACGATTAAGCCGAAAAATTATTTCAGTAGTATAGTATATTCATTATTGATGTACTACTCTACTTTTAGTCGTGTCCTGTTCATATTTATAATCTTTAAATATCAAATATCGAATTAAAATTATAATAGTTACATACGTATTGGACTAATCGTGGCAAATACTTTAAACATTTCAGCTAGAAACACTAAAGAGTCAAGTGGGACCCGAAACTTTCGAACGGTTACTGCAATCGACGGACAAGGAGACGCTTCAGCAAATCAGAGAATACATACCTCTTTAAATATTACTAAAAAAAACCTCATTTTCCATTTCTCGTATGCGTTTTGTATAATTTCCGCACAAGGAAATATATGTTTTTTTTTTTTTTTTTAAATCAATTCAAGACTTTCGATTATTAAAACAAACATACCTTTTAATTGTAAGGTTATGTGCCCGAGGTTTTATTGTGAAGAAGTTATTTTTTTTTTTAATATATTAATTTAAGTCCGTTCATATTGTACCATCCGATTGCTTTGGTATCGCGATTATTAAAAAAATAAACTATAATTATAGTTTTTAGTTTTATAGGTACAGCTTATAAATAAAATATAATACATAATTATGTGATATACTTACGATTTTCCTACACAGCTTTAAATGTAAGGCGTTTGTACATGGCATTATATATATTTTCAAACATGTTAAATAGGTATTCCCAATAACTGTTCAAATTTTAAGATGACTTTTAAATCATAAGACAGAAATAGTGCTTGTATTAAACTTATCATAAATTTAAATTAAAAATTCGAGTTTTATTTCTAATTAGTTAAAAATGTCTGTTACTCTAAATTGATCGTAATTTCATCTGGAATATAAATAATATGATATGCAAAATAACCTAGGCGTAGGGCTATATGCACAAGAAATTATAAAAAAAAAAAACTAAAATGTATACAAAAATTTACATCCTTCAATCGTCACTTTAGATAAAAAAGAAAATATTATTGCGGGTGAAAATGATAGCATTATTAAGCATTTGAACAATTTGGACAGAATAAGCAAGCATTTGAAGATTAACTATAAGGCGTTTAAAATTAACACTCCTGAAAAAGTATATAAATTAAGAAATGTTGTCTTGTAAGCAGTGTTTTGTTTTAATCATCTATTGTCATTTGGATGTTTTATAAGTAAACAAAATTAAGTGCAAGATATTTGTCGCTGTCTCTGTGCGTATTTGTTTTGGAGAAAACAAAAATTTACTACCGGACTGTTTAGCGAAACTACTCGTTCCGCACTGATTTATAAAGCGCATAAATGACGTGATTTTTTTTTTATAAATATTAGGAATAATTGCAAAATAAGACAAAGGTTCCCTTGGTGTTGTATTATTAGACTTTGATATCAGTACAGAAATCTTATGTCAAAATATTTATCAAAGACTACGTTGCTTATTTGGTTTCCAAATATTAACGAAGAGTATACGCTATAAATGTTGTCAATAAATGTAGAATTATTTTTAAAAAATCGAAAAATAACCGTTATTTTATAACAAATTTATCTTTATAAACTGTCGAAATAAGAAGGGCGTTTTTAATAAAATTGGCCAAATTTAAGTTTAATGGAATTACACCATGCATCAAATATTACTAATTAAAAAAAAAAATATTTTATACTAACCGTTCATATGTTTGACAGTTTATAATTGAAATTGTATTTAAATAATATTTTCCGCATTGTTGTTTGTGGGAAACGGTTATCAGTCTACTGGATACATTAAAAGCATTTTGATTTTGATTTTAATATCTTCAAAATCATTCTAGGCGGTTGGCATATTTTGTAACCTTCGATTAACATAGAGATTGATTTACTTATATGGCAACATTTCTTGTAATATAAAAAAAAAATGTTTATAAAAATTGTAATGGAAAAAATATTGTATTTCATGACACAGAAAAATGATTTGTAATTGTGTATTAATTTTTAAGAGCAATGAATTTTTTGTACAAGCAAATAAATCATATATTTCATAACTTTAAAATTAATGGTCATGGTAAAAAAACTACGGTTAACCATTATAAAAAAAAGATAATAAAAAAACATATGTAATAAAAAGTCAAATGATATATCTAAGATTTTCTCAATATATAAGTTCCTTAAACTTATAGATTCAAATAAAAATAAAATGAATGTAAAATTGTATGATATTGTCTTTATCTATCTATATTATTATTGCTTTATAATTAAACCTAAGCTTTTTTTATAACTTAGTGTACATATAATAAATGTACTATAAAGTAATGTTCGATTGTTATTTTTCAAACAGAAATTTTACTTTTATAATTAATGTAAAATTTAGTAACTGTAGTGATTAATTCAAACGTCAATAAATATGTACATTTTCGTTTAAATTTTTTAACAATTTACGGTTTTGCCCACTCATGGTTTTGTGGAGATGATTAGTGAAACAATACCATTGTCTCTTTCTTTAGAATATCAAACCAATAGTGACAGAAAGAGAGGAAACAGTGTCTAATTAACTTATGTTTGAATAACTATATTAAGGCTGTTAATTACGCAAAAGTGTAATAAAATAAAGGAGAAGCAAGGCAACAATAGGTATGGAAGTTTTATAATGTCCAGTTACTATATTCCAAAAGCGATTAGTTTTGTTATGTATGACATATTCTCAACGAGGCATAGTTCTGAATTGTCCCTATAAAAGCTTTTCGTAAATATCAAAATCTCATTTACACGAAAGCAACTTTAAAGCATTTTATTCGTAACAAAAAAAAAGCAATTGGTAACTGATGTGCAATGATAATTCTTCATGTAGAGTAACCGGGCCATAAGCCAATTACTATGAGTTTTTTTAGTATATGACAAAATTAAATATGTAGTTTCTTTTCTACGAATCAAATAATTTGTGCATAAGAGTTTTAATGGATAAATTTTGCTTATGGAAATGTTATTCCGTAAGCAAAATTAAAGAAGTTGCCACGACTTAAAAATTACTTTCTTCGTTAGATCCTACGGAAAAATTATGGAGAGAATAAAAGGAAACGTTTTGCAATGTGTATTATTGTTTTATTTAAAAAAAGTGCCCCTTACAGCTTTTTATTTCCCTTTGGTTTAGTTATTCATAATCTTTCAGTATTGATACAAAATTAGAACATCTTATCCTAATAGGGACCAGTGATTAGCACGTGTGCATCTTAACCGATGATTGTGGGTTCGATCCCAGGCAAGCACTTCTGAATATTAATGATCTTAATTAGTATTTATAATTCATCTCGTGCTCGGCGGTGAAGGAAAACATCGTGAGGAAACCTGCACGTGTCTAATTTCATAGAAATTCTGCCACATGTGTATTCCACTTACACGCATTGGAATAGCGTGGTGGAATATGTTCCAAACGTCCTCCTCAAATGGATAGAAGGCCTTAGCCCATATGTGGGAAATTTAGAGGCTGTTGTTGTACCCTAATAAATTGTAGTTGATTAAATTGATTGAAATTTAAATTTTCAGCAAATCAATCCGCGTTTCAGGCAGAATAGCATAGATCCGGTCATTCTTTGTCAGGTTTTGTTTATAGTTTATGTGCAAACCAGCAGTAGGCTTACATGACCAAAAGTGACCACTACCGATGGCTTACAGGTGCGTTTCCGCTCCTAAGAAATTTCTTGGCTCTTTTTGTGGAGGATTCCATTTTGTCTCGATTCAAATTTGTCTGGAATAACCGCCGACGCAAATTGGTTCGACGCAATGATTTTAAAAGACAGAAATTGCCTTAAGAATGGCGCTGTTGTGTGCGTCTACGGTGCTTTCGTCTGCATATAACTCAATATTTCTGATTTGCTTGATTCATAAGAAGCAGATGGTGTGAAGTGATGATACACAACTTTGTGGAACATACACATAATATAGCCTTTTTATAATGTAGAGACTACCCATTTGGTGGCCACTGAAATATAATCTGCTAATTTACAAGCCAATTTTCTAATAGGACACAGAATATATTACAAGACTAAACAATAAAATTCGATATAATTACAGGTTAATAATAATGTAATTGGCATTTGTTGAATATTTTGGTGCATTTTCTTTGACTTGCTAAAAAACTGATCGTGTTCAACGTGAAACTCTGATCAGAAACTTTATAACAATGGAATCAGAAACGTTCGACCTTTTGACTTCTTCGCTTGATAATACCGTTCATAGAGTTCACATTAAAGGAAAAAGTCTCCTAGGGTTTCAGTCGATAAGGGATCAATTCTTTAACTTTCTATTTCTTATATATACATATATATATATGATTTCCTTGTTTTGTAGAGAACAACCATAATATATCATTATTTGCTAATGATACTTCCTTAGTTTTTAAAATTATGAGAGAGACTCTTTGCTCCGTTTTACAACAGGATGCCAGAAAGCGTTTAAGTTGACATATTGAAATGTTACTTTCTCTTTTAAATACATAACCTATCCACATCAGCTAATACTCTAAATTTTATGACCGCCATTGCTGCAGTACTGAGTCTACTTACTTATTACTAATATAGTTATTTAAAGTGAATCCGACAAATTATGTTTTGTCATGCTGTCTACTGTTTCGCCATTTAAAAATGTCTTACAGTTGACAGATTTTTAAATAGATGTAGTTTATACAATTTTATTTATGTTACTTAGAAGATTTTCGAAACCGAAACTGATTTCGGAAGTTGTCGTGCACGCTCGCCTAACTTCGTTTCTCGCGGCAACGCTTTAGCGGCCGCTGGCGGCTCTGGTCGGTGATTGTCGCGCGCCGTTTATTACGTCACGTTGTATAGGTAAACTTATTTCAAGATTTGTTTTTCATTCCGATGACCTATTGATGCATTTTTGTTGTAATCGTTCATTATTACGGTTTTTATTTTGTTTACAGTAAAATGTCGTAAAGAGAAAAAAATCGAATATGGCAGTACTTCGACAAAAGTATCAGTTATCTATACATCAAAAGCACATCAAAATATAGGCTATTTGACTAGTTTTTAAAATCCATTTTATATTATTTAGTAGAAGTTAAGGAACCCAGTAAAAGTTGATTTTTTTTATTTCTAGTACATTTTTGCCGAAAAATATCATATTAAAAATTCCATATTTAAATAACGCGCGAAAACGCTACTTGGACAATATGGTGCTGCAATGGGGTCGGTGACGTCACTTTCCTGTATTTATCTGTGGTACATATAGTAGAAAAGCAATGTTAACAAGAAAGTGACTTAATCACAAATCCGGCCAATCAGGAGCGTTTATATCAGGTTACAAACGTTTGAAAAAATGTATTTTTATTTATGGAATTTTAAACAAATTAAGTGTTATTTTCAACTTTCGTTAGTAAATAACCATTTTTAAACTCATAATATACACTGATTACAATAATTCACAATTTATTTTTCGCATTGTCAAATAGCCTATTGATAAAATTTGACATAAGATTTTAAAATACCAAATTTCAGCATTTAATGGATTTTTTATATTTGACCACCTGAGCTTCGGTTTCGGTTTCAGCCGAAACTGAAGTCACGGCCGAATATTCGGTTTCGGCCGGAAAACTAGTTCGGTCGGACTCTACGAAATAATATTAAATAAAACTTTAGTATACATTTTAATGTACCGTAAACAATAGTTTTATGGAGCAATATACAATTTATCAAAAATAAATATTATTAATAGTTTGGAAAATTAACGTATAGTGTTTATTTTGTGTCCGGTTTCCTGTACATTATTAAATTTAGCACTCGCATAACTTGATGATGAAATGTTTGAATCTAAATTACGGCGATCAAAATGTTGTTTGGTGCGATTGGTGAATCAGTGTTTGTGACTTAGCTCTTTCTGAAAAATTCTTTCAGGGTTTTTGTTCGGTTCAAAATATACTAGTAAATATACTATAGTATTAGCAATCAGAAGCGGGTTGAGTTTTTAAAATAAAAAGAAATATAATTTATCAACGTTTACTATAAATAATGATTTAATATTCCAATTACTTCAACCAAACAATAATTATTCTAATACAAAGTACAAATACAAAGACGTCCGCTCCGCACGAGATTCCGACGGAGAGTGTTTCCACGCTTTTTTTTATGTGTGAAGTATTGCTGTTGGCCCTACTGACCTTTACAGCGTCATCGGATTTTCGGGCGAGTACTAATGTCGTCTGGCCTGAGGTTGATTCGGATTTAAGAATTCTCAGAACGAAGTCGGTGGTCCCACGCTGTCTAAGCTCTGCTTTGTATTTTATTTTTCTTGCTTAAGGACATATTCACGTAAAGTTAAAAAATAGCGATATTATATCTTTAAAAAAAATAATTAAATGAAATCGAAAGTAGTTTAATGATTTTTTTTTAATAAACTTTATTGATAATAATATTTATAATAATAGCGATATAGTGACCGTGATATTTTAACTTTTCCTAAATTGACACCATTTATTAGTTGTTATTTCAAATACTTAATTTTTTTGATATAATTGCAATTGGGGCCAAAAGTATTCTTCAGTCACATATTTGGCTAATTTAGCTCGTCAGTATACGGTTCGCCTCACGCGAAATATTCGTTAAGAGCAGGTTGCGGTAGTGCAGTCAATTTTGGCTCCTAAAGATTTCTCGAGGGGCCGAGTGCCTAATGGGCCTGCATTTTAAAGTCCGCATATCCAAGATTTTGTTGGGGAAATGCCAAAATACAACAGAAATCAAGAGGATTATCTCTTTGACATACTTGCATCGGGGCAGTTTTACTGTAATCATTACTAAACATCTGCATTTGCAGTGAAATAAATATTTACTGTTGGCGTAATATGTAAGATACGAAGCAGTAAAACTACCACGAGAAACGTTTTATAGACATTTTGTAATGTATTACTTTTTTGTAATATGTTACTGATGAAATCGATAGATCGAAAACTAAGAAGGCTAAGAAGAAAAAACCAATAAGCCCCAAAAAATTTTTCAAATGGGAAACTTTAATTTGTAACAACAACAGATCCACATATTAAATTATATAGGAAGTTAAACGAATTTCTAAAATTTACTTTGTTGTTTTATACATTTTGAGAACAGTTTTTCTTAAAATGTAACCAATCAGCCCGCTTCTGACCATGAATTACTGTCATTTTAAATAATATCAACATATTTATCAATGTTCAATATTAATCAGGGAATGATATTTATTTCAAGCGTTCGTTAAGACGGCTAATTGCCGCGTCTCCCTTCTAGCTTCAAACCATAAATTATATAACAAAGTAAGAGTTAAACTTGTAGCGTTTTTTTTAATTTATTTAGTTTTTAAATGTCCATTACTATATTAGGGGAATTGATTTCTTTTTCATCCATAGTTTATTTACTTTCATTATACTTTTGGCTTATAAGTATTGTAAGGTAATATAATAAGTATTTGTATATAATAAGTATTATTATATTGTTTGTATTTAATATATTAAATACATCTATTTTTTGTGTAAAAAATGAAAAAGGCTAATGACATCGCCTGGTAGTAAATCGGCAATTGTAGATTGTATTGTATTTTAGTATAGTAGTATAGGGTTAATTAAGTGGGGAGTACTTTTAAGTTATTTTTATAATTGCCAAAGAAGGGCACGTTTTGTTGTACGATAGCAAATGATCAATATGAATGCCTTATCTATTTTTTTTGTATGTAGCTACCCCCTCAATTACGAAAAATGAGTGCATAAATATCAAAATAACCTGAAAATATTAAATTAAGCATGGGCGTTTCGTATGGGGCGTACCTATATCCTACCATCCTTATATGCGGAGGGTTAAAAGTGGTGCAATATTATTAAAGTTAGTTAAACATTAGTTATGTGGACTATCGTGTCCAGATAACTTATGACTCATGATCTTTGACGGAATGATCAAGTAATCATATTGTGTATTAGATGTTTTTGTGAACTCAATAATCTACTCTTTCATTCATAATAATAATCAATGGTTTAGCAATTAAATCCGGCATTCATGTGATTTTTTATCGTAGAATAGTACATAACGAAAAATTGACAACTAATTAATGAAATTATTTTATGTAAAACAATTACCTAAAGTATGCTGAGTTCTCAATAATATTGACAAACCATTATCTTCTTAAAAATTGATGTTATGCTCAATATCAAATAACCGCTATCGCTTATAAGTCATTGTTTTTGCTTCGAGTACTCGGGTTGCCGACGTCATTAGTTTTGTTTCTTGTAGCCTGGTGTCGCAAGAATTAGTTAACGAACTGTGGGAACACTACTCCTTGTTGCAGTGACGTGCTTTTATAACATATTCTAATCAGGGCTGTTTCAAGCTATGGTACAGATGATGCTTGAATTTTAGCGAAGAAAATTTGTCTTTTAACAATATATGTAGACCCATTAAATGCCCTTCCATATCCCGCAGAATGTACGTCCCTGAGATTGTTACCCGATTTTTTGTTTTGATGAATCAATTTTACGAAATATTATCAACTCCATCCCTTGTCCGATAAAACAAAAAAGCGCTTTAGTTAAATAGTTTCGATAGAGGCTATGTATAGCGAATTCGGCTAAATTTAACAGGGAAAATGTTTAAGGTTTGTATATGTTTAGTTTACCCTACGGATAGTGGTCAACACCGCCGCATATATTGACGCATATAGACATGGGCACTGTAAGAAATATTAACGATTCCTTAATTTACTAAAAATCTAAATCAAAGTAGGCTTTATTCAAGTGGGCTTTTACAAGGACTTTAAAAATTTTATTTAATAAACTATATTAAATAAAGCGAAGCCTGGAAGTCAGCTCATCAATGAAACATCGCAAGCTAAGATATTATGTCCCATGTGCCTGTAATTACCCTGGACTACTAAATCAATCAGCCCATTCTCGTTCAGTGTTGAGCATAGGCATCTCCAGTTCTTGGGATACTCGCATCCAGCTCCTGCCAGCCGTCTTGCTACTCACCATACCCAGAACTTTTATTAAGCTACGAGACAAACGAGGTCATACATTTTTTTAATTTTCATAAATGCCAGAAAATTAGCAAGTCAAGTTACACAGTGCTTTTATCACAACGCGAAGTAACGAATTTTGTTGAAATGATCAACGCTGCTGAACATATTAAGATTTAATAAACTAAATTAGTAAAATATCTCATTTCACCTAATAAGCCACATGAAGTAGCGCATATTACTTTATTAGGCTTTCTTGTTTTTAAAACAGGAAAATATGGAAGCATGGAATATTTGACATTTCTAAAAAGAAGTCGGTAGGTATGTAGTCGGCATTTAATTTGTCAGGGGCTAACCGAATACGGATTTTAGCCAATAACGGGAAACTAGCGCGTTACAAGCTCGTTTGTGTAGATTGATCGAAACTGATTCACTTGATTTCGTATGCCACCGAAAAGTCTCCGGTTCATTCGTTTAAAATAAGGGTTTTACCGAATGCTAATTTTGTTACATTGGTTTATCTATATTTAGCTTTTACTTAATCATTCGACTGCGTTTCCAAATTATGTGTAACGAAGAGAATGTCCAATAAACTGATGGTCAGATAACTAGGGGTACGAATAAAGTTTTGACAATCCAGATGTCGCACACGGAAGACCCTTGGACGTCACGTGAACTTACCCTTAGAAATAATGCGCATATAACTAGTATTTAATAATGTATCAGAATAAAAAATAATAAGTCTCACAGTTTTATTTTATTTTGTTTATTTAAATAATTGTTTTATTTCATGAATATTTAGCCGATTAGGTTCCAAAATAAAATCGATTATCATTGGTTGCATTATGTCCAGTTGAACTGTTCGGCCAGACAATCTTTTCTATCCAACCGATGAAACTCGCCACTCTGGTATACACGCCAGGAGTTTCCTTCTTTGCGCATCCGAAACCGAAAGAGGTCACGCCAATGATGTGATGCAAATTCCATCGCAAGCTGAGTAGAGGATGTTTCAGCGGTATCAACGACTGCAGGGGACCACCTGAATCGCCCTTAGGAAAAAGTTATATATAATTACTATTATTCGAATTATAAGCACTTCTTTACTTGTTTTATAAGTAATTTGATTATCTGTTAGAATTGGTACATACTCTTGAGTGCTCGTATCATGAAGAGATAACACCACCCATAGACAGGTTAGACTAGAAGAGACTAATGATCTACAGTTGGAATTTTTTTTTAAATGGTAGTTTACTTTGCTTCAGATTCTGTGTAGAAATGGAAAATCCGGTCACAATACCTAAATAGGAATATTGTGGACGTTCTTGCTCTATTCAATCACAACTGTATGAAGAAAAAAAGAACTTTTGCAATTATAAATAACGGTAAAGGACAAAGACAATTTTAGGTAAATTAATGGAAATTATGTGACTTTTAAATTTAAAAGTGCCTGATTATAGGCATCTATAAAACACGCTTTCAATATGAATTTCTCTCGAATGTCCATAAGAGTCGAGATGGCCCAGTGGTTAGAACGCGTGCATCTTAACCGATGGTTGCGGGTTCAAACCCAGGCAGGCACCGCTGATTCATGTGCTTAATTTATCTTTATAATTCATCTCGTGCTCAGCGGTGAAGGAAAACATCGTGAGGAAACCTGCATGTGACAAATTTCATAGAAATTCTGCCACATGTGTATTCCACCAACCCGCATTGGAACAGCGTGGTGGAATATGTTCCAAACCTTCTCCTCAAATGGAGAGGAGGCCTATAGCCCAGCAGTGGGAATTTACAGGCTGTTGTTTGTTTTGTTTGTTTTGTCCATAAGACTACATTCTACTTTTAAATGGACTGATACTGTCATTTTTCGATCCATGTTAATCAAATTATAAAGTTCTTAAGTCTCATTTTCAGATATTTGTGTGAGGTACCTGGCAAGTATCGACACCACCGGACATATTCCCGGCGCATAACTGATGCCGCATGAATCCCCACCAATTCCTGTTTCTTTTTTGACTTAACTTTTTGTCGCACTCTTCGTAATCTAATATTTCTATATTAGCTTTTTGCAACACGGGACTAGTCATACGGGTGGCTAGAAATGAAAAAAAAAACATTGATGTTTTCAAAGAAAATAATAGACTTTATTCAAGTGGGCCTTTACAAGCGCGTTTGAATCGTCATTTAACAATTAAGTGAAGCTACCACCCGCTCGAAAAGTAGATTCTACCGAGAGGAACTGGCAAGAAACTCAGTAGTTACTCTGTTTCAACATTTAAAAAATATAATCGTATTAGTTAAATGCAATTATATAGTATTAATTCCAAGCTTTTTTATCATCTACAAAATATTGATACAAGTATTTTATTATTAATAATATGAGTACTACACATAAACTTTATATTGATGAACGTTGAGCAGCGGTTCTGAGTGACTAATACTAATATATTAATTGTTAATATAGGGTATAAAAGGCATCAGGTCAAATCTAATTGAATTTATTGATGTATTACTTACAGAGATCTATTACGCCCCAACCGGTGAGAACTCCAGTTTGAGGATTTTCAAATTTAGTCCATAGGCAGGATGGGTGAATGAGCCAGCTGAACTGAACCTTTTCCTCGAGTTCAATGAGTGCGATATCGTAGTATTGTCGCGGCGGTTTGTACCGGTGATGTGTTATAAACTCTTTTATGCGGACATCGTATGCTCGTCGTGGATGCTGAATTTGAAAAATTGAAATATTGTATATAATACTCGTTTCAGTTCAATACGGATATCGTAACAATTTTTTTTTTTATTCGATATCTGAAGATGAATGGAAAATAGGCCACTTAATGATCTAAGAAAGATCAGATAAGTTTTTTATCAAATCATGATTTTTGGAAAAGTATTTATTAGGTCGTTGGTTAGCTGTTACACCAGTTTCGAAACACGCGAGTCATCTGAATATGTTAGGAATAAACTCCTCATTTCTGCGTGCATCCACCTCTCCTTCTTGTCTTTCTTAGAACACAAAAACATACGATAATGTTATCGCTTCCAATTTTTCGGCTTAAACTATTAGATAAGTTCTCCGATTTTTTTGCTTTGAGGTTTGCCGCCTTGGCTGCCAAAATGACCCCAAAAATGGGTAATTAACTAAACTTGCTTGAACAATCAGCTGTGCGTAGCACACAGCTATGATTATGTTCATAAGCAAACTTAGTTATGATTTTTGGAATAATGAAAATAAAAAATGATTTTTGGAATTTATAAGGTCCTGTACACCATACAATAGGCAATGGCCCATATAAAATATACTTTTTTTTGTTTGGTGAATTTTGCTTGAACACCTCCTTGACCAAAAATCATGATTTAATATTAAATTTCATAATCCCTACATTGCTATTGCGCTACCGACCGTGTACAGGGCAGTTTTAGCCTACAGCATCGGAATTGCGATTCAACGGGGAAATACTACAAGCAATCTTGCCACCATGCCACGTGGTCATGATTTACAGATTAACTGTTTTAAATTCTTATTTGTATACAGATAAGGACTTAAACTTACAAAATCCAATAAACTATGTCCACCTAGTCGAACTATTTCGGGCTTTCGTTCAATGACAGTATTATCAGATTCCCGAACCCGCGAGCAATGTGCTGCTGTCAAGACAAATCCTTCACTGATCAGCGAACCTCCACACTTGAAGATCCAACTGCCATGTGTTCCTTTCCAGCCGATGGCACTCTGAAATTATTGAATAAATTTTAGCAAAATTAACTAATATACGGTGTGATATGCAAAATAGGAAACTTTAAAAGTTGCTACTACCACATGTGGTACCTACTTTATATTTCGGTTTTATGTTTAAAATAACGTATGCATCATAAAAATATTACCATGTGAGGATATTCCCCCTTTTCAGCTGCATGCCCTCCTAACAATCCACTAGCGTTATATTTTATTAGATCACCTAAAAATGTATATAATTATTTTGAATGTAAACAATTCTCTTATGTAAAAGAAGAAAAAAACCTACACTAAAACTTATAACGTCAATTGGTTAAAGATGCAAGATTTCAACCGTACAATCATACAAGGTGGAATCTTGTATCTTACATTGTAGATAAGTAAAGGCTTGTGAACATGAATACTATAAGCATTGTGGCACAGCGTCGAGAATCATCGAGTTTCACATAAATACTTTTTGGTCACTTATTTTTCATAAGTTGTTTATAAAAACTTACATCTTCCTCTCCTGAATTGTTTCATTTCATTATACATTAATTGCCAAGTGTGTTCGAAGCATTCTGAAACAAATGTTATTTCAATATAATCATAGTCGTTAAAGAAAAAAGACGCTGAGTACTGTACACACAAGTACTTATGTGCAGTTCAGTAATTGAATTAACAGCACAAGATCTACATTATAAAATATTAAAATGACTGACGTCTAACAAACAGCTCAAACCACTGGGTCTAACAGGAGGGAGATGAAGAGGAAAATGAATTCCTTACATAGTTTAACTTTGCATTGAATTCGTCGGCACACTCTCTGTGCTTACTATTATGGTATTGTATAAAAAACGTATTACTTTTATGGTATTGTATAAAAAACCCGTGGCTTTTTAAATTATTTTCACAATTTGATATGTTATTAAACGTAATAGTTTTATAAAATAACGTGCCTCATTTCGAATGGTAGGCTAATCTACGAAAAAGGTAAAATTATTTAATAAAACAAGTCATTGACTCTGTGTGAACTCTTCAGCCGTGAAAGATTGTTACCAGACGTCCATTACTTACTGACTTCGCTTATTCGACGTCCAGGTCTGTTATAATCTGGTACAGGCACTGCACTTGTATCACAGGGGTCGGAGGGAAAATCTACTCTGACACTATTGTAATCATTCTGAAAAAATACGATGTGCATTTATGACATAAAAATAATAATTACGTTTAGTCCAGTCATTATTAATTATGTTAATAATATCAATATTAAATACTATGTATATTATTTAAAGGTCAGTAAATACAATATTTTTTAATCATAATTCCAAATAGGCACTTCGAAACACTTCGAAAAGTTATTCAAATAGGAACTTTTATGATCTATTTAATTTTGTTCATTAAGCAATCAATATACTTGAATGGTTAATGTAATGATTACTTTGTTTTCTTTGATAGATCAATGTAAAAAAATGGTCGAGAACTGCAAATGAACCGAGACTGATTTGTGTTTATGTTGTAGGCAGGCTAGGCTAGGCAATTTAGGCTTAGAAAAGCTTAACATGAAATTGTCGACCATGGTTTTCTATGTAGGTTTATTGCCATCTTGAAAAAAGAATTGATTCTTATTTTTATTCGTAACGCAGGTGTGCATTCATTTGCATTTCCAAATGTATGTTATGTTTGGACTAGTTTGTGTGTTTTGTAGTGTTTTATTTATATGAAACAAAACATACCTCATTTGTGTCGTCTGACTGTGAATTGGCGCTTGAAATGTAAGCTGGAATAGTATAGTCACAATGTTAGATATGGGCATTAATTGGGCATAAATAATTTATTTAGAGATGGGTATGATATCTGGGAGCCATACCAAGAGTTCTGACCTTCCGTGAGACACTAACGTATCTTTATTTTATCACTTTAATCGTGCTCAGATTTCTCAAGTTTTAGATTATGGATAATAATTCCAAACACTCAATATAGACTTTCGTACGAGGTATCAATTTAATCTTGCATATTTAATTGTTGATAACAATTAATTACTTAATTTTTGAATTTATTGATAGTAATAATTACGACGAAAGTGACGCATTACTATTATTTAATATATGTCAGTCATTTGCATGAATTCGTAAACAATAAGTTTACTTTATTTGAAATTGAAATTTAATAATCGATGATTAGTAACTTGTATAGCGGGACCGATAAATGGCATTATAATTTTAAGAAGGAACTAAGAAGTTATATTAAAAATCAGGCGGTGTAAAATGATTATGTAATTCTGTACACTGGCTCTCGGACCAAAGCGATGCTTTATTGTACAGACACACAAAATGTTACTTAAAACTAAACTAATATGCTCGTAAACTTGCATCATTAGTTACTACTATAATCTAAAACATAAAATATATTTTAAATAAAAAAAATATAATGGGTAAATTTTCAATATAAGTGTTATTGACTTACCAAAACAATATACGAATAATAATATCAATTCCATGTCAAAAATATTCAATTATTTATTGAAAACATGCTTTAAATGTAAATCTACTCAAGTAACTAACTAATTATATAATTGAAGCTGCGAATAGTTGTTATTATTATAAACGATATAAACGATTATACAGAGTGTTTTATTTCAAATTTACTCGCAGAATAATAGAGTAAGAATGCCTAATCAAGCTATATTAATATTTTAAAATTGGCACAGCTTTATCAAAAAATGAGTATTTCGTCCAGGTCAATGTAAGTCAAATGGTTTGGATCATGCGAAAAGTTATCGACAGTTGACATTATTGGAGGCAAATATTTATTTAATTTCAAAAATACTTAATATTTTATTTTTATACGTGGTGATGGTGATTTCGGACCACCGGTTCAATCACGGGGAGACTAACAAATTGGACAGGACATAATAAAGCACACGCTTACTATCAGCATCAGGTGAGAAACAATTAACAGTTTTACACGTGTTTTTGTTTCCAACTTTTAATCTGCTACTGATATGTTTTCGACCTAAAAACCCATTACATTTTGTTGGACCAACTGTAATAGAATTTAGTTATTTTTTTAAATTAAAATTTAGTAAAAGAATCCTTCTAAGAAACGAATAAATTAAATTTATTATGGTATAGGTTTAGAACCAACTGTATAATTACGTATGTATGTATATGCTGAACAAATAGGTCTTATCTTGGGTTATTCATAATTTTGGACCAAGTTAGCTCGTTCTAATAGTATTTGATTCGTCAAAACAAAAACAGATCCGACTTATTTAGAAAAAATATAGGTATATTTTTAATATTCTAAATGTATCTCTTTAGATAACCTTATTTGAATGAGTAAAAAGTTTAAAAAAAATACAAAAAATGAGGCAAATTCTCGTTCACTTCCCGTTTATGAGTTTATTATTATTATGCTCTAAATATTTATAATTAATATATATATTTAGAGATGCAACTGTCGGCCCTAATAGTTTTACAATTAATCATCTTCCAAGAATTTATTTGCATTTTATTTTGTCATGAGTATTCTTATTACTATTACTTAGTATTCCACAACTGGCAAAAGTGGCCCTGGGTTTGTACGCCCTTTCAGCGTGAAAAGGCGAATAGAAGACTTCAGCGATCTTCTTCTGCCCATGACCTTTCCCCGACATTCTTCCATGACACGATACCATCACAGAAAGAGACCACCTCACTCACACTCCTACGTTCAATAATGCGAAAAGTTTCAATCGTCTCACGTATACGACTTGACTTGTTTATGTTGCTATTCAGTTCTATATATTCCATACTTGGTACTGCACTTGCATCTATGTCATCGTTTTCAGATTCAATACTTACCTCTTTTTTTGCGTCCCTGAGTTTTTCTGTGAGGAGGACCAAAGAGGTTACCACTGGCTGACACTGGCCCCATAACAAGGAATCATTCTTTGCATCGCCAATGTGCCAGCGAACCGAGATGTGATGTTACGTTACGTTATACGTAACGTAACATCACATCTCGGTTCATCAGGAATTGAACCTGTGTGAACACACTTGTGCACTATAATATGTCATGAGCAGTTGGTTAGATGCTCTTGAGAAAGGCCGTCGTGGCTGAAATCGGTCAGAACAGCATCCGGGAAACTTCAAATGCATCGCTCGAATCGTAGTCTACAATACGAATAGGAAAATTAGTAATGCTTTTTAAAATAAAAATAAAAACTTGTGAAAGTCCGTCTCGGTAAGTACAACCCATTAAAATCATGTATTCTACCACTGCACTGCAATTTAGTATTGTTTTCTTTCGGTTTGAAGGAAATTTGACCTAACTACAGGCACAAGGGACATCTTAGTTCCAATCGTTGGTGGCGCATTGATGATGTAAGGAATGTTAATATTAAAACACTAGTGTCTATGAGCGGTGGTGAGCATTTACCATAAGGTGGTACCAATGACAATGATGTAGAATTATAGTTTAACAACAAACGGTACGAATATTATTATTCAAAGCAAAGGTCGTATAATATGTTTGTTCTTTAACACGGTGCATATCTCCGATTCGCTTCTTTTGTCAGGCCCAAAGGTTGTCTGGAAGAGATCGCTCTTTTAGCGATAGGGCAGCCTTTATAAATCTTCCATTTATTATTATAAAACTAGTAATCGTAGCTTAACATGTTCGGAATTTCAAAATATATATTTTGGTTTTAGTTTTATTTTGTGTATACAATTATATATCAATACTGTATTTATACAATTTTATATTAAGAGTATATATTTACATATGTAGGTATGTATTAGGACATTGTTTTCAAAGATTGTAATCTAAGATTATAAAATCGAATAAAAATCGAGAATTCAGTTATGATAATGTGATTTTATTGTATTCAAATAATGAGTACCAGTTCATAAAAAATCTGTGTACGAATCATACGAACTATAAGACTTGACTTAGATCTAGTCAAGTCAAATAATTTTAATTATCGGTTAAAACAAAACCAATAATATTTAAATGTAATAAATAAAATTTATAATCGCAATAGAATAGTGAATTTTGGAAATTCCTCTCTGAATAACAAACTAAATAAGTGATGATTGATAGATAAAAAAATTAATATGAATGGAATGAAAAGAAACAAACGCTATAATGATATAAATAATAATATATTCAAGACAAATCAGTTAGTTAAATTAAATGTATTAATAAGAGAATACTATTTTTTTTGTTTAAATCATTTCATTATTTCTTTGGAATTCCGTGAAATTAGTTTCCACAAATTATGAAGAAGTATTTGTTGAGCCCCAAACGATTTCTTCGATCCAATCTATAAAACTAGACACTCTCGTGTATACACCTGGTCTGTTTTTCTGTCCACACTTGTTCCCAAAGGATGTTATGCCCACTGTCCAGTACATTTTACCTTCAGTCTTCACAGGTATCTTCACTTGAACTGGTCCACCGGAGTCTCCCTATAAGAAGATCCTTATTTATATTATAAGAAATTATATAATATTTTAATAGAGTCGAGATGGCCCAGTGGTTAGAATGCGTGCATCTTAACCGATGATTGCGGGTTCAAACCCAGGCAAGCACCGCCGATTCATGTGCTTAATTTGTCTTTATAATTCATCTCGTGCTCGGCGGTGAAGGAAAACATCGTGAGGAAACCTGCATGTGTCTAATTTCATTGAAATTCTGCCACATGTGCATTCCACCAACCCGCATTGGAACAGCGTGGTGGAATATGTACCAAACCCTCTCCTTAATGGGAGAGGAGGCCATTAGCCTAGCAGTGGGAAATTTACAGGCTGTTACTTTACTTTACTTTATATAATATTTAACAAACGGCGTGTTCTTTATATTTGTTCTAAAATTCCTTGTTATTCTATGTTTATAAGTTTCTTAAGTGTACTGAAAAGTTTTCTAGATATTTGACTGATACTCGTATCTATCCAACGAGACATCACGGCTCCATTAAAGTATATTGTAGTGAAGAATTCGGTAACTACAAACGAATTTATTCCTTACAATAAAATAGAAAATAAACAAATGCGATTCTTGATATAAAGTCGAAGATTTTGGGTTAATCAATGAATGTGCTAAATCTTCGAGCACCACTGAATTTTCATACGTTTAATCTGTTTTTAGAATTTATAGAGGCTCGGTGGTGAAAGCACTCGTCGTGATGGACTTTCACCTTATCCATAACGTATGATTGAAGTAGCATGGTAAAATCACTTTCTACTATCTAAACTTCTCTTTAAAATGCTTCAAAGACATCTAAACCCAGCAACAGATATTTAAAGGCTGTTAATTTACTCTACTTGTTTAAAGTATGTGAAAGAATTGATATTTGGTTCAATTACCTGACAGGTATCAATGCCCCCTGATAAGTTTCCTGCACACAACTGATGATCTCGGAACCCGCCCCAGTGCCTGTTTCGGAACTTTTGGAGAATTATATCACATAGCGGCGAATCGATGAAATCAACGACTGCGGCTTGCAGATGGCTTGATAGTCTTCCTGCATAAATGAATTAACCGTTTCAACTAAAATTAAAAGATATAAGGTATACAAATAAAATTAGGCAATCAGAATACAAATCATCGGATGGTTAAAGTTATGACGTTAATCAAAATATTTTTACCATGTTCAGTATATCCCCAACCACTCAGAATCCCTTTAGTATCAAGGTCACTTATATCGTTATCTGCCCAAAGGCAAGCTGGTTGTACATTGCTCATAAGTTTAACTTCTGTTTCTAGTTCAATGAGGGCAACATCGTAATACTTCTTAGGCGCTCTATATCTTGGATGGACGATAAATCTTTTGATCTTTACATCTACAGGGTCGCCGTTTATATTAAACTAAAAAATATGAATAAAAAACATTTATACAGTTCTTCATATTTCAGAATGTAACGTGATGTCTTAAACCATTTTTAATTAAATAATTTGGTGTCGAGATGGCCTCTACTGGAACTCGTAGTTTTTAACAAAAATACAGCAGTTGATATTTTGTATAATAATGTTCATTTGCTTGATTTGAGACAGGTGAGACAATTTCTATTCAGCAAGTTGAATTATACTGGTAGATATCTACTTAAATTAAATAAGCCTAATACGTTTGTTTTTTCTTTGGAATTATTACATCCAAGGCTATATATGCTATATATTTAAATTTCACAGTAAAAAGGTTTTACGTTCCATTTTTTTTAAATCAATTGATTGTGCCAGCGAAAGCGTTATACTTATTTTGAAAACTAACTTACTTCATCATCGCTGATATCCTCTACGCCCAGTCTAACAATCTCTGGTTCACTGCTAACGATATCAGTAGATCTCCTTAGCGACAGTTTAGAACAATGAGCGGCAGTCAATAAGTACATTCTACTGATAAGTGTACTTCCACATTTAAAAATCCATTGCACTTCTGGATTCTTAGCCCTCCATCCAATGGCTCCCTAAAAGATTTGTAATAATATTTTTGTAGATATAATCCTTGTAAACAAATAATGATATTCTATACCCAACCCCCATTGGAACAGCGTGGTGGAATATATTCCAAACCTTCTCCTTAAAGGGAGAGGAGGCCTTTAGCCCAGCAGTGGGAATTTACAGGCTGTTGTTGTTGTTGTTGTATACCCAAACAGAAATTTTTACTATTATTGTTTCGGTTTGCTTGGAGGGTGAGCCAGTGTAATTAAGAAGAAAAATCATAATTTCCATAGTTGGTAGCGTATTGGGTAATATTTCTTCCATGTCCCATGTATAGGGGTTTAATAAATACGAAGCGATATAATAATGATTATTAATGGTCTGGTAGGCTTACCATGTGGGGAAATTCTCCAGGCGTGGCTGGTCGACCGCCAAATATAACAGGAGAATTAATCAAAAATAAAATTTCGGGAACGACACCCTTTTTAATCTGGGATATAAGGTAAATTCTGCCTGAAAATACACAACAATATTACTAATTAGACGTTATTCGAATAAGTAAATACAAATATAAATTAATGACTACGAATTATAACTACAAGGCTTGGTGGTATGTCCAATTAAATCGCTTGTCAAAACCAATATTAGTAATAATTCCAATTATTATTTATCTGTGTAGGAAACGCACACAAAGATACATACATGTGTCCAGACATAATACCTTTTGTTTAGAGTAACTACTGAGTTTCTTGCCGGTTCTTCTCGGTAGAATCTACTTTCCTAACCGGTGGTAGCTTCACTTAATTGTAAAATGACGATTCAAAAGTGCTTATAAAAGCCTACTTGAATATTGAATAATTGAATATTGTTTATTTTGATTTTGATTTTTTACGAGGTGTTTATAAAAAAATATCGATGTTATTATATTTACATATTTGTGTCCATTCCGTTTCATTTTCTCTGCTCTCCATTTCCCATATATATTCGAAGCATTCTGAAACAACAATAATGTTGTATAATAATTACACAAAACATTTTTTAAATATAATCACTTACAATGCTAGCAACTATTAAGGAAACACATTGATAAACCTCATACAGAATTACGTCGGATATACAATAAAACAAAACGAAATTAATTTCGTCAGAAATTCATCGATATAGAAAATATTTTTTTGCAGTTTATTTTATGGAGTTAAATTCATAATGGATGTATAGGATAATTTTATTGAAATTTGTTTAATGTAATTTATACTTGTAATTAAATAGGATGATGATAATGATGCTGATGATGCTGATGATTATGATCATTAAACTGATGATGACGGTGGTGATCATTAAAGAGAAGATGATGTTGATAATAATAATAATATGAAGGCGATATCAAAGTCAAAGTAAAAAATATAGAAGTATTACGATTGATTATAGTAAATATATCTACATATGATCGGTTTGGAAATAAACACCTGTGAAGAACTGACGAAAGAAAATTAGCAGGGATGTTTAATTTTTTAAATGTCATTTTGACAGTCATTATTTACGATCATCTCATTCCCAAGGTGTGCAATAAACTGAGAAGTACTTAGTTTTGTAATATCCTATAGAACACAAACACTCTTTTAAGATTATTTTAAATTTTACAATTGATTATGATTATAACAACAGTAACGATGACAATGATGATGGTGACAATGATAATGATAATGTTATATTTAAAGAAAAACTTAAACACCCACTTTGTTCATTAATTCGACGTCCAGGTGCGGTGAAATTTGGTTTGACTGGTTGATAAGGTTCACACGGCTTATTACCATATTTATCAAAGTCAAATTCTATCGTGTCATTGCTCTGTAAATAAAAGAGTACATCATTAATATTATATAAAAGTTGAATAGATTATAATTTTTTTTTAATTCCTTCTTTTATTACTCTGTCATAGTCTGATAGTAAATAGTATTAAAATATTTATTCATACATTTTATCGGTTACGATAATTAATTCAAAGGTTATCAAGTTTTTAATTTAAATGAGGAAGTCTTTAATGTTTATTTTGATGCGTTATTATTGTAGGTTAGCTCCAAGTTAAAACAACATTTTAGTTTAGTTTTTGTAAAATATTGAAACAAAGTGAAATTCGTTTTTGGTTTAGAATGCAAAACTTACCCTTATTGCTTCCATTAGAAACTTTTCTAATTCGTCTGTAGAAGTTTGAGCTTGAGACGCTGAAATGCGAAATAGAAGTTTGCAATTAAGTAAATTATTTGATAAGCAAGAATTTTAAATTAAAATTTTATTTTCGTTTCAAATTTGTGTGGAAATGTGTTAAATAAATACAAATATTTAATAAAACGTCTAATTTAATGTTGAAAAATTCTTCTAGGAAATTTTCTAGTCGGAAGATTTTTTCTTATTAAAACAATTTACGTTATTAAAAGCAAGCAAAATTAATATATACGTTTACATATATAAAGGTAAGTATTTAAATTTCTCTACGTAATATTTTATTGCACATATAAAAAATAATTTAATATTTACAAACAAATTTTTTTAGTAGATAATATTGTTTGTTTTAAATAAATGACATAACATAATCTATGTGATAAATAAAAAGTTTTAATTTATTTGCAGTATTTTATAGAATTGTTTATATCAAAATTATACACGAGATAAAACACTGGTCCTTATTTTTAAGTTTTAAATATTTATCATTAATTCCTTTGCTTTATTTATGAAATAGAAAAAAAAATACATACCAACAAAAAACGTCAAAATTATAACAACAGAATACATTTTTGTTCATTCAATAATCACATTTAGAATAACAAACGTGAAGCACGAAACAACTACAACACAAAAACAACACCAGTATTAAGGATAAATGAATACAATGTTATTTGGTGGACAATTCTACTGTTTTATACAGGTTCCGATTCTGTTGCGATTCGACTACGACTGCATCTCTTTTAGTAGAATAAAACGACTAAACTTTAAGGATTTACGTTTAGATTCAATTGCGATAAAGAGACAATCTGTTAGTAGAATTGCCTCGAATGACGTTACGAATCTAGCACCAACCAATTACTGAGGTATCACAACCGTAAACGGCCTCTACATACCGGTTTGTAGACGTATCATTTAGCGATATTTATTAAACTTATTATGTTGTAATTAATGCTATAATTAAAAACTTACGATTCACTAAAATATAAATTTCCACACATCTTTTGTTAACGTCCCTATAAACATAGGGACATTTTTTTTTTTTTTTATGGCATAGGTGGCAAACGAGCAGGAGGCTCACCTGATGGAAAGTGACTACCACCGCCCATGGACATCTGCAACACCAGGAGGCTTGCAGGTGCGTTGCCGGCCTTTGAAAAAGGAGTAGGCTCTTTTCTTGAAGGTTCCCATGTCGTATCGGTTCGGAAAAACCGCCGGCGAAAGCTGGTTCCACAAAGTGGTTGTGCGAGGCAGAAAATGTCGAAGAAATCGCGCTGTTGTGGATTTTCGGACATCAAGATGGTGCGGGTGAAACTTAGAATTTTGACGAGATGTCCGAAGGTGAAATTCAGCAGCCGGGATTAATCCGAACAATTCCTCGGAACATTCCCCGTGAAAAATTCGGTAGAAGATGCAGAGTGATCCGACATCTCTACGCAAAGCCAAAGGATCAAGGAGATCGGAAAGAGCTTGATCGTCGATAACTCGAGCCGCTCTACGTTGGATGCGGTCAAATGGAAGGAGCTGGTACTGGGGAGCACCCGCCCAGAGGTGAGAGCAGTACTCCATGTGAGGCCGAATTTGCGCCTTGTAAAGTTTAAGGCGATGGGCCGACGTGAAATACTGTCTCGCCTTGCTGAGCACGCCCAGCTTTTTTGAAGCCAATTTGGCTTTGCCTTCCAATTGACCGCGGAACTGAACGAGGCTCGACATATCAACGCCAAGTATTCCGATACTACCTGTAGCGGCTATCGGAATGTTCTCAAATCGTGGAGATACGACAAATGGTGTTTTTTTAGCGGTTAACGCGCAAACTTGCGTCTTTTTGGGGTTGAAATGGACTAGATTTAGCCGGCCCCAATTCGAGACTTCGTTTAATGAAGACTCGATTTCAGACACAAGTTTGTTCCGGTTCTCTTCGACGTTTTCCCGAGAAATATTAGCGCGGCCGGTGTATAAGGTGTCAACGGTACTGTCGTCTGCATAGCAATGAATGTTCCCGATTTGCAACAAATCATTGATATGCAGAAGAAACAGAGTGGGTGATAGAACGCAGCCTTGTGGAACACCAGCATTGACGAATTTTAAGTCAGAGCATGCACCGTCGACAACGACCTTGATGCTCCGATCTGCCAAAAAGCTGGTAATCCAATTGCATAATTTCCCGGGAAGCCCATAGGAAGGAAGCTTCGAAAGAAGCGCTTTGTGCCATACACGATCGAAGGCCTTCGCAATGTCCAAGCTGGCTGCTAATGCCTCCCCCTTGCTCTCAACTGCTTCAGCCCACCTGTGAGTAAGGTACACTAGAAGATCACCGGCTGAGCGACCGCAACCATCAAGTTTTGGGGGGGAGGGGGATTGGGCCTCCGGAACTCTCACTTACCGGACGAAACGCGGTAGCATAGCTACCACTTTACGCCGATTTTAAGTGAGAGAGTGGTACTTCCCCGGGCGTGCCGGCCCATTCGGCTGTAACCCGAAGGTATACAGCGTGGCACTACCACTATATATAGACATAGCTTATGTCTTCATTCGAAAGGATGGTTTTTGTATATAATACATGGACAATATGTTAAAGAAACGCTGATAATTTTAGAAGATTCAAATATGATGACGTAAACAAATTCTGTAGTATATTTAGTAATCAGCAATGCACCCATGCGAAGCCGGGCCGGGTCGCTAGTCTGAATTTAAAAATAATTTACACAGGTGCCTTTTAACTAGCCTAGATCCCCCAGACAACTTCACTTGGTGGTAGGGCTTTGTGCAAGCCCGTCTGGGTAGGTACCACCCACTCATCAGTTATTCTACCGCCAAATAACAGTACTCAGTATTGTTGTGTTCCAGTCTGAAGGGTGAGTGAGCCAGTGTAACTACAGGCACAAGGGACATAACACCTTAGTTCCCAAAGTTGGTGGCACATGACGATGTAAGGAATAGTTCATATTTCTTACAGCGTAATTGTCTATGGGAGATGGTGACCACTTACCATCAGGTGGCTCGTATGCTCGTCCGCCAACCAATACAACAAAAAAAAAAAACAATAAGACTTAGTGGGTAACGTTGGTCAGTCATACCTTCTTCCTTCATGAGTGAGGAATGCGTAAGAGTGTTTTTCCAGCGACAAAAAAATCTTTTATGGTCGGCCTGGTAGCTGCATAATAATTAATTTCGATATTCACACACATAAATGTCAATTTTCCTTGTAAGGATTGATTATGATGTTTATGGAACAAAGCACGAAGTTACAATACAGTAACTGATTAAAAAGAACAATTAAATCAATTCAGCCAATATAAGAGCAGCTAGAAGTCACAGTACTATTTTTATTTATTTATGATGTCTTTTTTATACATATTCATCAAATTAGGTTAAGTTTATAAAATTTATTTACCGCCTTGTATATGCTGTATTAGAAATTGTCCTAGTCTTGAGTGGTAAATTTAGTTAATTAATTTTATTCACACATAACGTTTATGTGCTGGTCATACCTTGTTTATCTTTATAGTTTTAGGAATAAAATATATGTATACATTAACCGAATTATTTATGTTTTGTTTTATGTAATAATCTTATATTATTTACTTTGAATTGTACCAAACACAAATAATGGTTTCCCGGTAGTCAAAGAAAACGGTGCAAAGACACATAAAAATCAATCAAAAAAGTCAGTTAAAAATTTGAAGTTTAGTGCTTAATTGCTGACGTCTGTGCCTCGTTCAAATAATATTCATTTATTGTATGGATTTTTGGTGCGTTTTCCTGTACTCGTAATATATAAATTTGTGTTTATTTTCTTCTAATTGAATATGTATTTACGTCAAGTATATGAAATTCCACATTCCAAAAAATAATTGGATATGTTCCCATTGATATAAGAATTAAAAAAAAAAGAAATACTTGCCTTAATCGACTGCTATGTATAAACTTTATTTTTAAGTCTCTGAAAAAATCCCTACTTTAATGTTACGTATGGTGTCTTCCATTATTCACGTGATGTTTTAGAAGTTTTTTGACTCATATCTTCCTGCAATGATACGTGTACGCTTTAAGACAATATAAAAATTACGTGTAATGTTTGTTACAAAGTAAACTCACAAGTAAATTCTATGCAAGTGAGTACTTAAAATGATCTTGTGATATTTAATGTTTTTTTCCGAACAGGGGTTTAAGTGTTCTGACTGACTTGAAACTTGAAAGGCCCTTTCAAGTCTCACGACGACGGACGATCGTTATCGTGAAAATGATAATAATTAGGAATATATAAATGATATGATATTTTAACTTTGAGTTAAAAAACAATCAATTATATTCTGTTATATTATCTTCTGTTCAATGTCTAAACTCAACTGTTAATTCCAACATAATTCATTTGTTTCATGAATGAGGAAAATGAATAGTATAAGCAACAGTATATTTTTATTTAGGATTTATTGGTCTGTCTTATGATTTAAAAAAAATTACGAGTACTGTTAATCTATTAAGGACAGGACAAGGCACGAGGAACATTTGAGGAAGATCGTTATTTGGAGCGATTACAATGTAGATTTCGGATTTTCCAAGCGACCACATTTCCCAGGTAGTTGTCGTTCGTTCCGATCTGATGACTTCCAATGTACTTCTCAGGGGTTAATACTTTTGGATTCGACAGCACTATAATGACAAATTTATTGGTTGAATTTAATTTTCCTTGGCCTATATGATTGAACTTTAGTGAATGAGGAGTCTCGAGGTTACCCTTGCTACCCGGACTGTTCCCCCGGTAGCCTCGGCTACCGCGTCATCTATTTCTGACCCAAGTTCAGGGTCCTTGGACCCTGTGGTAGATTGAACTTTAGGTATTACTATGTCATTATCAACTTTGTACATTAGCATGTACATATAAAAATAGCTTAACCAAAAAGTTAATCTTAGGTTCATTCGAGTAATGAGTGGTAGCGGTTTCTTCAAAAATGTCTCGAAATGTCAAATTTTAAAGCTGTAATTGTCTTGTTTTGAAAAGGTATCACTATTGATATGAATCAATGTGTATATGAGGTCTCGTTCAGGGATTTCTAGGAGATTATCCCTCGCATAATGGATGACGTAAAACGAACTGTTTGTACAACCGAATAACATTCGATGGCGATCAAATAAATTGGTCCACGTTGCCATTACGTAATCACGTTTTGATTCATACGAACTGCGCCAAACATTCTGATACTAGTGATTTTATTGACTGAAAATAGGATTTAAGGGCGTTCGGCTAAATCAATTTTATCCCAATCACTTTAGATTAGTGTTAAAGCAGTTAAATTAGGATTTCGTATTGAAAAAATTATAAGTATATAGCAATTATTGTCCTACACAAGTCGTTAGCCCCACCGACTTGCGCAACGCAATGCAACAGGTAGCGAATCCCGAAAACCAAAATGGATTGTCAATGTAAAAATAGATACTTAAAATACTATCGAGTTTTTAATAAAATTGGATTTGATTGGATTGGAATATAGGGGCATTATTGAGCCCTATAATGTTTAGGTGTTTACGAGACAAGACAGTAATTACAGTAAAAACCAAATTAGTTCAGCTTGTTTTATTAATACCTACATACTTGTATTTTACCGCATCTTCATAAGTGATCCAAATCCGATTTTAGCAGAATTTATTTCTATAAGTTTTTATTTGTTACTCTATTGACTTTCAGCATAAGTCTTTCTGACTTTGGAAAGACTTTATGATCTTCGAGAGAGTCATTATAAAACTCTAAAATTATTAGCGTTTCTCTACTGTTTTGCGCATGTACTACATATATATAAAAATCTTTCTCTCGATTCCCTCTATTTATTAAAAAAAACCGCACCAAAATCCGTTGTATAATTTAAAAGATCTAAGCATACACAGAGATAGACAGACAGCGGTGAGTCACTTTGTTTTATACGACGTAATGAAGTAAAACTTACAAACACGTTAAGACAATATATTAACCGCTTAGCTTGGTAAGTATTTCCATTCTCATAATCGTAGCCACGAATTCTGTCATTATAACATCCTAAACACAAACATGAATATACGAAAAAACATTTATTTTTCATTTATGTAAGTAATGGTTTTCAAATACATTTCTTGCTATAATAATGACGGAGTCCATTTCAACATGTAGTAATAGTGCAGTAATTCTCTAATATTTATTTTAAAATGATATCAGAATTTTGTATACAGATATATACTAACAGCAATGGCTTAAGAGCTTAGGCAATATTATAATATTTATTGCTCTGGCGATAATACTTTAAAAGTATATTATTTTTTTCCCTTAGAAAGGAAATCTGACGTGGCCGGAGAGGGGCGAGACGCAGAATTACTTGACAGAATTATCTCTTACTTCGGCTCCTCCCCAATTTGCCGCTTACAGACAGCAGGGCAGTCAAACCAAGAACATGACATATTATTCATATGTATACATGTTCCTTATGGACCGAGATGGTCCAGTGGTTAGAACGCGTGCATATGTTTAAATTGTGTTTAGAAATCATCTCGTGCTCGGTGGTGAAGGAAAATATCGCGAGGAAACCAGCATGTGTCAAATTTCAAAATCTTCCACATGCATATTCCGACAACCCAAATTTGAACAGCGTGGTGGATGTTTCGAAACTTCTTCTTAAAAGGGAGAGGAGGCCTTAATCCAGCAGTAGAAAAGTTACAGGCTGCAAAAACAACAGCCTGTAAATTGTTGTTAATGTTCTTTTCATATTGTTCTTCTGGTATAATTTTTGGAGCGAGCAAAAAGCTCGCAATTATTTTTTATTCGAATCTCTATGAATTTATGTATTTATAAAGGACCAGGAAAACCGTCTTTATTATAAAGGTGGTTGTGGTTCTTGTTGATAATGCATTCGAATTAAAATACGTCATAAATTTAAGAACCACATCCTACATTTAGCTTCCTACATCATCGCTCAAGAAACTAACATTTCACCCAAAGCAATAGTTTCAAGTTATCGCGCGCACCGCTTTGACAGCAGTTTCCGTTTATTCAGCCCCATTAGGCAAGTAACACGATAGAATTTATAATTTATATCTATTTGCTATATGTATGGTAATTTGATGTATGTCTGTTAAACTTGTGTGATTTTTATGGGGCATATCTTTCACAAATTGTCCCAAGACTCTTATATCTACAACTTTTAAATAACAAAATCAGTGAACTTTTTATTTACTTGGTGGTAGTAGTGGTGGCTTTGTGCAAGCCCGTCTGGGTAGGTACCACCCACTTGTCAGTTATTCAATCCAAATAACAGTACTCAGTATTGTTGTGTTCCGGTTTCAAGGGTGAGTGAGCCAGTGTAACTACAGGCACAAGGGACATAATATGTAAGGAATAGTTAATATTTTTTACAACGTCATTGCCTATGGGTGATGGTGACCACTTACCATCAGGTGGCCCATATGGTCGTCCGCCAACCTGTAAGATAAAAAAAAAAAAGGGATTACTATTTTTAATTCGATCCTATAAAATTATAGTTAAAGTTTACTATAGAGTTATCCAAAAACACAATCATACACACTCAATAAATATTTTTTCGAGAAAGCATAAATTATGTATAAACAACGTTTTCGAAAATTTATAAACCCATTCATTATCTTTTTCTTCTCAGGTCTGAGATATCTTTTTGAAACTGTGCGTGTTGTTAGTTTAAATAATTCCTTTTGACTTTAAGCAAGACACGGTATCACCCTACATTGAACAATTATTTTTTTTATTAAATCTGACACAACTGCAACTTTTTTCTCTACGCCTATTCTGACATCTCAAAAATTATCGCTAGGTTAATTCGGACTATTCAGTGGATGGTAAATGGCATTTCGATGATTGATCTCGGCTTCCTCTGTAGCAAGAGGTTTATGTGGTGAGAAATATCAGTAACAAGGTGTCAAAATAGTACAAAAGAGTGTACAAGTATAGCTAACATTAAAAAGAAACTAAAAATATTTAAAAGCGAAAATATATATGAATAAAATTAAATAATATTTCTATATTTCAAACACAATTTAATGTTACTAAAATTTAACCATTTACTACATCATTTTGTCATTGTTTTTATTTATCTTTTTTCGGTTAATGTGGATATGTACTGCTGCAGATTATACCACAAAAAACAAACTTGTAAATGTAAAGTGAATTATTATATAATATATTACAAGAATTATATATATAATTATAAGGTTCTTTATGAGTAATAAAGTTCTTTAACTTAATCTAAAACTGCCTCAAAATTGCCACCTATTATAATTCATATAGATTAGGTGTATACCTTATAAGATACACGTTATATGACATTGCGATTGGATATTAGACGCCAGTCTTAAGACTTTCAATTAAATAAGATATTGGAAATTTTACAAAATTTTATGAACATTTGAGAAATAGTCAATAAGGAATACTTTAAGATACCTTACAATAATAGGCTATTTGACTGTTTTTTAAAATCCATTTTATATTATTTAGTAGAAGTTAAGCAACCCAGTAAAAGTTGTGTTTTCTATTTCTAGTACATATGTATTTCCTGAAAAATATCATAACAAAAATTCCATATTTAAATAGCGCCCAAAAACGCTACTTGGACAATATGGCGCTGCAATGGGATCGGTGACGTCACTTTCCTGTATTTTAATCTGTGGTACATATAGTAGAAAAGCAAAGTTTACAAGAAAGTGACTTCATCATAAGCGAGGCCAATCAGGAGCGTTTTGTGTCACGTGACAAACGTTTGAAAAAAGGCATTTTGATTTATGGATTTTTGAATAAATTAAGTATTATTTTCAACTTTCTTTAGTAAATAACCATTTTTACACTCATAATATACACTGATTACAATAATTCACAATTTATTTTTCGCATTGTCAAATAGCCTATTCGATAGATCATTTGCGACACTGATTTTATTATAATATTTGTTACTAGTCCAACGCGAATCCAGGACTGGCAGCTAGTAAATATAACTAACATAAATATCTGTCAGGCGGCAACCGAACCCGACGCTTAGACCGTCCACTGTAGCAGACGTTTTTATGACGGTAATTTGTAATTAAAAAACGGTATCAGCTTGATTTTCCTTAACGAGATCTATGAAAATTATTAATGACATTACAATTTATTAAAGAAACAGTATATGTAGACTAAGCTAGGAAAATGTAATGTACGTACAGTCAGTAAGAAAACCTTCGTCAGTTTTCAAATTAATTCCTTTATCAAGTCTTAAGCTCTTAGTACCTTTTGAATTTAAACATCAAATCATTTAGACGCAATATGTCAATCTCGATAGGTAAAGCAGATTATAGCTCACACTGAGCACACGAAAATAGATCTTAAGATGATGAACGTTTTCTTGCACTGACTGTATATAGATGATAAAAAAACATACGTTACATAAGCAATGAATGCTGTAAACAAGCCAAGTCACTCGGATACCTAATTACCCACCGCGCAAACACAGTCGTTTGACGCCACTCCGCACCGTTGAAACTCCGAGCTCACCCAAGTTACAAAACGTAAATAAGGACCCAAAGTTAGATTTGATTAAATGTCAAGAGTAAATATTTTTGAGAATAGCCAATCGTAACTGCTGTACTGAAGTTTTCTGTTTTACTTGTTATTCAAACTGCGAACCTTGTTTCTTAGTCGAGTAGCTGATCTTGTTTCTTCGTTTGCTCTTAACGAATTCTGTAGCGATAGGCTGACTTGAATTTATAATAATAAGAATTTATGCAAATGATATGATATTATTATGATGTTAAGCTGTTAAATACTGAAGAAACTATTCTTAGGGAGCACGTTTCATAATGTAGCCTCAGTGTGCTGTGATGTCTGTACATGACCAATTCAATAAATATACGTTAATACACTTGTACCACGGTTTTATACATTGACCTTAGTATGGGTTTATTATAATAAGCCCTGAGGAACAGAAATATCGGTGACTCGCTATTTAATTGGTAATGTATTTTCAACGATTATAATTTACTGTGTTTTGACCATTCATTAACAACCATTCGATTCTAGTTTTTTGCTGAAAGTTAGTTGTGAAGTAAGTCGACAGACGTTACGTTCTACACACTGTAGAACAAGTGTGTATATATCTGCTCCTGAGCTGACACTGGTCTCAATGCTTCTCTTCCCGCAATTATACTCATTAGGTATCGTTTCGAAATCCTGGAAGACTGCTTTGGTGCATCAGATCCCTTAAAAATATTTAGACCAATTCCATTATATGCCTATAGCCACCTCCTTACTGTTCTTTCCTGTTGTTTAACCTACTAGATTACTGAACACATGTTGAGTCTAAGAAGGAGGCCGCCAGTTTGGCCATAGCGAAGGTTTTCGATTGCGTATGGCACAAATCACTTCATTCGTAGCATAATTTCTTCAGCTTTTTTCCAGATCGGAACGTCAACGTCGTTATTGATGGTGCAAGGTTTGTCAAAATTCGTCATGTGTGGTGTTCCACAAGGCAGCGTATTACGCAACAGCGACATTTCTAAGATATTTCCTGCCTTTCATAGATTTCTGTCGAACCAATTTTCGCTGAGCCACCTGCTCGTTTGTCTTCTAAAGTAAAAAAAAGTCAAGTGTATTATACGTTATATAATATAATATGCAAGACTGATTTATTTTTGAGAAGAAGTATTTGAAGTTTAATATAAAAAGCCATTGAATTGGACTTGAAGAATGTCATTAAAAAACATTAAGTTTAATTTTTTTACTGCTTGCTTTTCTACACAAGAAGATTTGAATGTTATTCCACCAGGTGCTACAATGCATTGTAGCACCTGGTGGAATAACATTCAACTGCGTCAGGCCTAATCCTACCTGCAGGTAGGATTAGGCCTGACGCAGATTTTCCACTCGCGAGGTTCCCACATGATGTTATTTACACCGAGCACGAGGTGAATTTTAAATACAAATTGGGCACATTTTACAATCAGTGGTGCTTGCCTAAAATTGAACCGACGCTAGTTGTACGTACTCTAACCACTGGATCAACTCGGCTCACTAAAAATACGTGGTATCTGAGCATAAATAAACTCTCTGTTTTTGCGTTTGATTTATTTATCTTTTCGGCCATCGCTACTTGAGACTGACGCAGATACAAAACCCGCAAGATACAACTTTCAGTCTACGTGAGTAATTCTCAGAATGAGTTAGAAACACGCTCTTAATTATGAAAAAGTCTGACTAGACTTAAACGCGGCGTGGCTTAATTGAGTGAAAATGTACTTGGTCATTAACTGAAATCTTTGCACTCCTAATGAATTCCTCGGTAGTATGTGACTAAAATAATTTATCAAGCCTTATGTTGACGCAGAACGGGGTCGCCCTAACGATCCAAGTTAGGTGTGGACTCGGAACATTTATTATTTAGACGAAGTGACTTCCATAATAGCCTTAAGGGCATGTTGCGACACGGTCACCGACCTAAATTTAGGTGATCTGTACTTAGATTACACAGTATTAAGCGCTTCTCAGCGCTTTAGCAAGGCAAGGCTTATTGCATACTTATTTTGAATGGTATTCCTTGCATGTTTTATGAAGCCGCTGCTTTATCCTACATGCCATCCATTACGTATCATAATGGGTATATCTATTGGAACTTCATCACTATAATTTGTAGGAACGGTTGCCGAGTACATGAAAAAGGTTTAAAGTTTGTGTTTTTTAATGAATTCTTAGTTCACGACAAGTCGATTCGAAAAGCGTTTTCGCTAAAATGCTTAATATACTAGTTAGTATATGAACCTTGCTCTCAAGTTGAGATAAATTATCTCAGCTTGTAAATGAAAAAGGATTAAATCATTTTGATATATAACTTGATTTTTTAATGAAATAATTAGTTTATGAAAAGGAATGTTACATATTAACGTCAACAATGCGGTGATTGTTCTAAAAATTTGGATACGTAGGAAAAATGTTTTTAAATATTTTTTCAAAAACTTTTGTTATTGCCATTGAGTCTGCCGATCTGCCTTGGAAGCATAACAGCTCTATAATTTTATCTAACTATTGTTTATACCTAGAGTTTTTTTTCTATAAGTAAAAGAAGAAACTCAAAACGAGTATCATTAATGAGATCAACTTCGTGATGTAGTAGTTGCTTTATTTACTAACTAGGTTTGTTACGTACTATTCATTATATACGTATTTTAAATATACACATACAGTATGTAAACTAGTTAAAACTTAACATTTTATGTAACTAAAAATATGCTTAGTGTGACTAATAATGAAAAAATAATGTTTGCGAGAAGCATTATTTTGACTGCCATACAACTGTGTATATTTATATATTATATTTTTATCAATAATATAAATCCGTAAATGTTTCAGTATAATTTAAATTTTCTAACAATATTATTTATAAGACTGTATATTCTTGAGTTTCGAAGTTCGAATAAGTCATAAACTAATAACACGTCAGATTGATGTTCTATGCGACTAGTGTCTTTGGACCTGTGTTTACTCATATTGTGCATAATAATATTTTTTATAAAATAAGCTAGTCTTGGTAATGATAGACAACTAAAAAATATAGATAAAAATATTTATACCTAGAATAAATGTGATCACAATAAAGTCATAAGGATATTCTACAAAAGACGGGGCAATAAGTGTCGATATGATATTTCGGTATAAAGTGGTAAATATCGGGATAACCATTGTTGAGGATGGCAAGTTTCGTAGTCTTTCTGATCACGCACCGCACGCCGCTAGCGTTCACGTTCAAGCTGATACTCGAATGTAAGCAGTGCTATGGCTTAAATATCTTCTATGTATTCTTAGCAATCTATCACGGTTTCTGTGGCCTTAAATTAAACTAAATGTTTCAAGTCTTTATTTGACTACGTCTGAAATTTGTAACCTCTAAAATAATGAATTGGTAAAGTTCGATAATCGTTCAAATATTTTAGAAGTTTGCGATTCGAAAGCAACACAGATACGCCGACAGAACGTCATTATTTTCCATTAAACAATTTGATCCCATATAAAGAAAATATAATTGTAATGAATTTCTGAACCGGTCCCTGATAGCCAACTTCTAAACTAAGTGGAATTGTAAATAATACTCAAATAAACCTCCGATAAGTAACCTATTTCGTCGAAGATAACCAGGGATAAGCGTTGGTATACTTTCTTAGTCACCAGAACCGTTACCGGAGCTAAAGACTTTTGTATCCCATAGGTATTGGAAGCCCTCATCTATGTGCCATCAGTTGAAGCGTCATAGTAGTATGCTTAAGCAATTCCCTGACTCTCGGCGATACATCTTCCATCTTAAAAGTTTTAAAGAGTGAGTTTTCAAAAAAAAGTTGGACCAAGAGGTTCTAATATAATTAAATAGACTTGACTAAGATAATATTGCTGTGAAGTAATATATGTTGCTCTTAAAAAACGTTTCATTGTCCTTTAGCTCACAGAATCGCTTACATTACAACCTAGGCTTTATAACTAGATTATTATCAGCGTGTCGTGTTCACACTGATGAAATTATACTTATCTCCCTCGAGAGGTGGGAAGCTTACGCCGTTTGTGCTTTAGCTTGGAGAAATTCTTTCTTCATTCATAACCGCAAAACTGTCCGTCAATTGAGTTGGCTTTAATTTATTATTATTGAATTGCGTCTTCATATTATTTGTTTCCGATACTTTTCCATAACAAAAAATATTGCTACCTAAATTTGTAACCTTATTGTAAGCAATCGGACTAGCATCGATGTTTTGAATGAATTCACGAAGAAAACAGCTTAAACTGAATTATAATCTCTTATTTTTTTTATCTTCTCCGATATTTTACAAATGATCAAATGTTCTTAATGGAGGTTGTGTGAGTCTGGTAGATCATAAAAGAAACAATAAAAGAGAATATTATTAATAAGAGACAAAATACTATTTTACAATCTTTGTTGAAAATTTCAAGTTAAGCTTTCCTATACTTAATTCCTTGTCGTTTTAAATAATATCCGAAATTCAGCTTTTATATTTAATTATTTTTTACGTAATGACTGAATAAATCGACTGAAGTTATTTTTTATTCTTGAAACTATAAATAATTACTTGTATATAAACATTTAGACCTGTCAGAACGAGGTATACAACATTTTTTTTCTGTTATTTACTTTTAAAGGTTACTGATTCCGTATACATCTTGTAGTTTAGTGAGTGCTTGCTATCACGGCACGGTGGAGTGACGATTTACGCAAGGCGGCAGGCATTAGCTGGATGAGAGTAGCCGGAGAAAGACCACAGTGGCGTGCACTTGGAGAGGCCTATGTCCAGCATTGGACAAAAACGGGCTGATGATGATGATTGCTATCACAATCAAAAGTAATTGAATTTATACGAATGTATAATTAATTAAAACTAAAACATTTGTCTAAAAAATAGTTCAATACACTTTAAAAAAATAAGATTACTATATAATATATGAATCCAAGTACGTTGATTATCTAATGGACTTTTTAAAGGGAAGCTGTTGAAGCGGGCATTATAGTTCGAAAAAAATGATGGTAATGTTTAGGTGAAATTTATCTGACGCTAATATTCTTATGAATAATACTAACTTTATTATTTAAGCGTCAATTTACTTGTATTTACTCGTATTGTGGAAGCATTTATTAATTGAATACGACAATTCGATTATCATAACAAAGAATTCAATCCCTTGAAAGCATAAACCCATAACATCACTTTGCGTAAATTGGAGATTTTATGCCAATTCCAGTAATGCATATCGCATTTCCATGGCACGGGATATTGCATCAATAAGCTGACGATTTAAAAGATATGTATGATATAATTGACTAGGGATTTAACAACGGGTGTTATCTGTAAATATTCGTTTCTGTATTGATTTAATTGCATTCGTCGTTCAACGAGTAAGATATCTTTAGCTACGCTATATATTCTGTTTTATTTGGAATAAAAGTTATATATGCTAATATTTTTTTGTTTATATATAAGCAAACGTGGAATTCGTAAGCTGTTTTCCTTTCTCATGAGTGCATTTCGTCGGAGGTCCGAGATGATAGCAACGTCATCTCTCTTATTCTAGCATTGTTTTGCTCTCTCCCTCGACTCGACTCCCAACGGACCAAATCTGGTAATTGAACCTAGGAACTCAGAATCTGTATCTTCATATCCCAGCCACTAGAGCAATGAGGCGGTTTGTAATAGCCTATTTAATCATTGAATCAATGACATAGCAAAATATTCATCGCATATGAACCCCTAAAGTAACTTACTTTTATTATATAACTGTATGGGAAGATGGCTTTAGAAGCATTACAAGAGCGTAGAAGAAATCCCATCTTTCCATTTGAAGAGATCGCTCCTTTTTTGTATACAGAGAAAATCACATACATGCAAGAAATGTTTGAAAGCAATTACATAGTCTATTGTATACACAGAAGGTTCAAAATACGGGAACATCATTTTTATAATGATAATAGCCTCCGTACGTATACGCGTGAGATGTAAAATGTTATTCAAATGCGTTAAAAGCTCAATAGGTATATATTTACTAACACTTCGTCGCTGTTACGTTCTTGTTGTTGAATCAGTGAAAAGAATTCACGAATGAACGACATCTTTTTATTTAATAACAGTTTCAAATATTGTATATAGAGCATGTTTTATTTGGTCTTTTTGTTTTTTTTTTTTTCATATTATAATAGTTATTTATATGTTATAATATACCTTTTGTATTGTTGTTATTTATCTTTCCTTATTTGAGTAAAGGAATCCTATAAGAATTTGTATGAAAATGAGAGATTTTTGAAACTATTTATACAATTCTTTGAAAGACAAGACGCTTTCAATAAAATATTGAAATAATAAATAACCAATTGTAGTGACAAGATAAAATACGGGAGAACAGATCGAAATTTGTCACATTATAATTGTATTATATTCGATCAAGCTCGATTATATTATAGAGGTCTTTTGTTGGATCTTCAAGGAGAATCTACTTTCCAAATTGGTAGTAGTACATTTAATTTAACACAGCGACATAAAATTTCAAGTGCTTCTATAAGTCTGTTTGAATTGAGAATATTTTGATTGTGTTAAACAACATTAGATGTACAAACAAGACGAATGCCAGTCCATCGCTGATATATTCGATCCGCAGCAGTCATACTTTGAAACATTCCAAAATTTCTGCAGAAACATTAGAAGAGGTTTGTAAAGTGGCAGTGGGCCGTTATATAATCCTAACTTTTATAGCATTCGAACATCGGAGCTACGTGAATCAGTTCTTAGGTATTCGAAAACCGATCCCAAAACTTTGTAATAGCAAGTCACCGAGTTAAATCATTGTCGCGCGCAAATTCTACGCTGACATTTTGGACGCCTAATTACTAAAGTGTCATGGCGGGGAGGCGTCCGCATTCCGTTATCCGAGATTTTGCTACTCACGTAAGTTAATAATAAAGAAGATAGAATCGTAATTCTTATAAAATAAAAAAAATATATGATAATTAATTAGATCAAAATTGATTTAAATCTATACGGGCTTCTTGTAGCTACTGTGCCGTCAGTACATCGCCTTATTAGTTGCACTTCATACTTGCCATGATAACGACTTTTTTTATAAAATTATTGTTAATTAATCATTAAGTGTAGGGTAAAATATATTATTTCTTTGGTATTTCAAACCCAGGCAAGCACCACTAAATATATACGTGCTTAAATTGTGTTTATAATTTATCTCGTGCTCGGCGGTGAAGGAAAACATCGTGAGGAAACTTGCATGTGTCTAATTTCACCGAAATTCTGCCACATGTGCTTTCCACCAAACCGCATTGGAACCGATTGGTGGAATATGTTCCGAACCCTCTCCTTAATGGGAGAGGAGGCCTTAGCCCAGCTGTGGGTAATTTACAGGCTGTTAATTTACTACTTTTACTTTTTATAATTAATGTGTTTTCAGCCATTTATTTATTAGTTCAATTATATTTCTTTTCAATAACCATTAGTTCCGACGTTTCATTTGAAACATTTTTATTTAATTTGTTGGTCAAAGTTACTTTGATACTTGCAATACTGGCGCTGCAACTATTGTTGTAGATATAAGTAATTAAGTAGACACTAAATGGCAACGGAATGAAGTATAGAGCGCATGCTTTATACGCCACGAACTTTGCTTTTATCAAAATATATTGCTTATAGAGAGACACACAGCATTTGCGGACGTGCAGCAATCTGTTATAGCGAATTATTATTTTAGTTCTGTTATTTTTTTATAATCAGTATAGCGAAGTATAGAGGTATTTAAGAGGGCTCATACTTTTTGGATAAAATTAATTTGTATGTCTTTACTTTTTGCTCGCTTATTAGGGATACGTTATCATCTTCGAACCGTGTTTTCTGCATAATCAGGTTTAGACATTTATACGAGAATACTCAAGGTCGAGCTAGAAGCTCCATTGAGTACATTTTTGTTCTTCGAGTCTGTATTAGAGTTATGAGTAAAAGTAAGGACGTTGTAAGGCGACTTCTATATCTTAATCCGCGTGCGAAATATACGTGTGCAGAGTCTGGATGTTGTGTGGTCGGCGTGCGGTCAGTCAAGTGGCTACAGAAAATTATACAATACACTATCCAAGAACTCTCACTGTTGCAAAGCCCGGAACATCTTACAAAAATTTTCAAAGAGATTAAGCGAAGGGAGAGAAGGATTATTATAATAATTTCTTTCTTAAAAAGCCGAGATGAACTATCGGTATTACTGATTTTTTTTTGTGCTTAATACATTCATGCTAGGCTATAATACGGCGAAACCTTTATTTATTGGATGTAAATCTATCACTATTGTGCACTGATATATCGTGATAGACTCCAAATCCCCTCCTTAAAAGGATAAGGATGGAAGATTAAGGGACATTTAGCAGCTTTTACTTATATATTTTAAAGACGATATGATTATTTTGTTGTGCTTTATTTGTGGACGTATGTTTTTATTTTACTTTGACTAAAAGCCATCTCTCTGTTAACTGCAGCTGCACGTACCATGATGTGTTGGGTTACTTAGTGCATTATTAGCAGTAGCCATGACCTGCATCAGAACAAAAATGTGTTTATAGATAATCGCTTAAAATACTTTAATCAAATAATGAAGACAATGTAGGTATAAGGTTTAGATTCTTTTATTAGTGAGTTAACAAAACGTTCTTTGATTTATTTTTACGAAGTTTTCAATGTGGAAGCTTGAAAAATAATGGGCCAATTTGCAGCAAAACGTGCAATGAACTTTATTATGATCTATTTACTGGTTTAAAAAGTCAATGGGGGACGATGATATCCTACCGACTTGCATTGGCAACCGTTTCTAAAAAAGACAAGCCAACTTTACGAGATATTTTATACTGTCCACACACCAAGTTTATACATCAACATAAAAGTAAATACTACTATTTGGAACTTCGACCTTCTACTGTGCGTTAGCGATGCGCTGTACCCATTAAGTGCATTGAAATATTAATCTTACTAAGACTTCTAAGTCTTAACAGTCAACCCTAGTACAAAAGCTGTTATAGAAGAAATTAAATATAATCTGTATATACCTAGGTCATTTGGGTTTATATTTATTCTATTTGGCAAAAACAGACTTTTATAACGATAAATTTATAATTTTTTTTCACACTGGGTAAGATATAATACTTTTTTGAGAAACGCGTGTGTAAATAATGCCTAATTTGTAGATTCCAGCTGAGAACCCAACGACATTGTAATAGCCCGATTTGGGGGTTATTTCTGGGACTTGATCTGGGAATTGAGATTGGCTCATACGCTTGCTAGATCAACGATTTTCTCAATAGCGTAACCAGTGATATTTTACATATATTTATACAAAATATGATACCAATAAAATTATATAATCAGTTACACAAGAAAAATCAGCAAGCTAGTTTGCCTGTCACCATACATGCACACGTACACATTTGTCTGGTTTCTCTCATACAGCAGTAAAATGGTACAAACACGAGCAAATGTATCGCAATGTAACGGTTATAAGCCCTTAAGTATCTGAGTTAGCGGAAGTATAAATACAGCCTAGACATTCGCGCTTGAGTGTGTAAACCAGTTTGCACTAATAAGCGTGAAGTAATACTTGATCGTAAATTCAGCTTATAAGTGGGTAAGTTATATTGCTAAAGCTAATGAACCGATTAGTTTTCAGCGTTATACAGATTATTTAGCGTTATTATTAATAGGAAGCATTTACCAACTCACTTACGTCGTTTTGTAGCGTCAAGATCAAATATGTAGGTCATCTGGTGTTCGTCACGGTAGCATGCGTAAGCGATCCCGTGGCGTCCGCCGAAAGACGGAGCGGGTACCGCTGGTTTTTTAATGGGTAAACCCGGTGTGTTTGAGTGCACTCGGCGTCCAGGGCTCCGAGGAGTCCCCCCCCACTTTCCATCACGTTGGGGAAGCGCGTAATGCGTTTTTCCAGCGAGAAAAAAAAGGTCACCTGGTGTTAAGTGATTATCATAACCCATAGACAATTACAATGAAATATTAACCAATCCTTACATTGGCAATGTGCTACCAAACTTAGGAACTAAAATATTATGTTTCATTTGCCTGTAGTTATACTGGCTCACTCACCCTTCAAACTGGAACACAACAATATTAAGTACGCTTGTTTGCTCGTAGACTATCTGATGAGTGAGTGGTACCTACCCAGACGGGTTTGCACAAAGCCCTACCACCAGGAAATCTAAGATTGAGACACAAACTAAAAATATTTCCTAACTCATTGTAGTTCCAGATTATTATTGATGTTAATACATTAATCATCTAATTGACTCCTACGAACTGTTTTATGGACATACCGAATTAAACTTACGGATGTGTCAATTGATAAAATTGTTGTTCACGAGAAACACGGTTTTCCTCAACAATATTACGCCAGTTATAAAAATACTGTTGGTAAATAAAAATTGCTACACCTAACCTTCGGTGTCGAGGTAGACTTAGTGTACTTAAGTATTCATATGAAACAAAAAAGAAATACTTGTTAACTCTCAGGTATATCTTATGTTATATCGATTTTATTATATTTAACTCACGTATCTTTGTATTTCAATTGTAGGAATAGATCTAATATTCATTTTCTAACCGGTTCTACTTGGTAAAAACTTCTTTAACGTGTAGGTTTACCTTCATCTAAAGTATTCCTTCGAATGGTTCAGTGTAAAATACTATTTTATGCTATAATATACACTCAATGAAACAAATATGTTTATTTGAATAATAATAATTAAATAATAAATTTTTAAAATGACTTAGCAGATAAGTCCCAGTTTTATATTAATTAGGTATACATAAATATAATTATTATCAGCGTAGACCGTAATCGTAATTATAAGCGTAACCTTATATAGATAGATGCGATTGCAGATTTTTTTGTATTCCTGCATTAAGACTGCTCCTTACGTAGCTTTATCCAGGCAATTCTATAGCAGTTTTTTTTTAAATTAAACAGCATCTTCGTTTAGTCATTTTGGACGCATCTTACATATAATAAAATTGGAGTGTCTGTTGTAATATTAAAATAGCCCTTTTTTACTCAATGCATACGTACGAGTATGTATGTATACACGGTACATATACCAAAATAGCATTTTTTACAATTTTTGCTCGTCTGTTCCGGCTAATCTCTGGAACGACTGGACCGATTTTGACGGAACTTTCACTGGCAGATAACTGATATGATAAGGAGTAACTTAGGCTAAAATATATAGTTCTTTTAATTCAAACGCGTACAAGGTTGCGGGCACAGCTAGTTATACAAATCATCCTCGTTTATTGCTGTTTATAGACGTGAAAGTCGAATTGAAATCCATAGAGAGACTTAGAAGAAAAACATGAGACACAGAGAGACACAGAAACAGAAAATATTCAAGCATATCTCGATTGATCGCTGCAGTCCTCACTCGCAACAGTAAGAAATGATATTGTATCATAAATTTATTTACAGCGTGACTAGTACGTGTAGCGGATCTGAAGACCAAAACATCAGTTTACTCACGAACGTGTCGTAAAATGAAAACTACAAACAATAAAACTAGACTTTGCTTTCGCAAGCGGATATCCAGAGGACGTAGGCTTAAGGCGGCGAGGGGTTACACCGCTGCGAGCGCTTTAAAACTATTCGCTGTCTCTTGATAAAACAAATAGTAATTTGGCACTATTACGATTAATTTATTTTGGGGAATGAATGTGTAATATGAGAAACGTCATTTTGATACGATTATTGATCATGTATTGCGGTGAGTTACGAGTTTCTTGATACAGAATAGCCTTATAGATATGTGACATTTTTAAAAATTACAAAGGAGGTTTTTAATATATCGTGCTGCCAGGTTTCTTAAAGGAAAAAAAGTTATAACATAACTTGTAGCAGAGCGGATCTTTTTTTTTATTCTGTTTGGGGAGGTAGTCTTAGAAACAGTTTAAAATTACAAAAGCAAAAATAATATATATAAAAACTAATCTAGAAAACGTTAGCAACAGCTTTGTTAAGATATAAATATAGTGGTTACGTTACGATGTACCAGGCGCTCAGCTTTACAGTAATCTTCCATTTGAGGGAGCGATTTGTCTAGTAGACGGATAGCACGACTCTCCCGAGCCGGCCTGATCCCGCCCATTCGCTTCGAGACGCACTCGCTTATTGCAATTACTGTGCGGAGCTATGTACTGGCTTAGCGTGCTTCTGTTTTTATCTCTTAACTTTTTAAGAACTTCTTGAGTTTTATACTTGCCTGGTATATTAAACGTAAATCCTTTTAGGATTGGTGTGGTGTGGTACCTAGTAAAATATCGTGGTAGTTTGGTATTTTAGTATTTCTTCATAATAATAGTTAATCAATAAAACTTTTAGTACTTTATATTATAATCTTGACATTATATTGTTAATGTTGGTCATGAACATATCCACCTCCAGAACTATTCAATTCTTATTATGTATATAAATGAACTAGCTCCTGTCCTGACTTCGTTCGGGAGATTTAAGGATTTCTTTTTAAATATATCTTAAGTCTCCGATATTAATCTACCAATTTAAACAATCGAGAAACTAGTACAAATATTCAACAATACTATAATCAAATTGGCTCAACCGTACAGGAGAGCTAGAGAGAGAAAGAACTATATGTATATTATATAAAGGTAATCGTATATATCTCTCTCTTTCGTTTAATAGCGAACAAAATTTTGCGAAATTGTGTAACGATATTGTAATGAAAGTGTTGCTTGTTATCGGAGAAATGTTTAACATCAAAAGCTTCCTGTTGAGACATCACTTGCCTCAGAGAAAGTCGTATAAATAAACAAGTGCAAATTTAGTTTTGTGATTTATAAGATAGTTTTAATTTTTAAATGGTTTTTGTATAAATCCCATTTATGTTTATTCTAAACAATTTTGTATTCTATTACATATTTTTACTGGAAAGGTTATGAACATATAGTATTTTTAGATACAAGTCCAAGAGGAAGAAGTACCATAATTCACAGAATCCCATTATTCATATAAATCATTTTCCTCAAATATAAATGTGGTGGTTTTGGTTGTGTTCATCCAAAATTTGTCTAGTTTCTTCGAAATTCTGCCTACCATGCCTCACATGTGCATTCCACCAACCCGCATTGGAACAGCGTGGTGGAATATGTTCCAAACTCTCTTTTTAATGGAAGGTGAGGCCTTATCCCCTCAGTGGGATATTTACAGGCTGTTACTTTACTTATTATTATGATTTTTTTAGTGAAATTCTGTATTGTTTTTATGCAATGATTGTTGAAGTGTAACACTTATTGGTGTACCTTTGGGGTAACATAGACTCTAGAATATAAATCACGTTTCTTAAATATGTTTGTCGGCAAACATACATTTATTTATTGCTTTATTCGTAATACAAATTATTTTATTTTATTTACACATGCCAGGCGTCCTGGTACGGCCAAATTTATTTAAAACCAATATTTTTTAAAATAATAGAATGTAAAGATTTGTAAACATACATAATTATATTGGAAACCTTATATATATAAGGCAAACGTAAACCACACCGACACGTGCGGACCTACTTTTTCCATTTCGCCGGCAAATTGCATCTTTACGTGACCGCAAAGCGGGCGTGACGTCGGCCCGTGAACAGTAGCCTTTATTGTCTGCTACATTGTTTTACTTTTTCGAAACAATACGAATTTCTCTTGCCTAAGATTTACGTCTGTCGTAAATTTCATACGAGTACTAAATGAGATATTTCTTGAAGCACGTTCAAATGTATTTTATAGTGCAAGTTCTAATAAAACATAAGTGATGCTTCGAGCGTTGAACTTGAGCCGTCAATGGTTACGCGATTAGTTATGTTGTCCAGTTTTAATATGGTTTTATTCACTGTTAAAGTCGCAGCTATTTCTTATGTGTGCAAACTCGTTTATTGAGGTTTTTCTATCCAGAGCTTAACCCTTCTCACTATTCCACTTTGGATCGATAGTTTCACTTCCGAACGATAAGTGTCTTGTCGATTGAGTATGTAAAATACTTCTAGTATTTTATTCATAAATACAAACACAAAATCTCAACTTCTTGTTATTACAAATCAAAAAACAAAATGATCTTGATTCAAATAAACGTAAAGCTATCATTAATTTGGAAAGTATATTCTGTCTGTACTATTTTTTTCTATTATTTTTTAAATTTATATATGTATATAGGTATGTCGGTCTGGAAATCTATACATACTAAATCCAAATCTTTTTATCCATCATGTTATGGTGTATTAAAAAGAAGCCTAATTTATCAATGACTCTTTAAATCGTAAATCTGAAATCTGGACTCTTTAATCTGAAATCTTATGTAAGAAACGAATTACGTGCCCTAGAAAATCCTTCCTAGGGTACGTTTTAAACTTCGTTAATTTCTTTTGAAAACAGGATATAATAGGTTTAGGTACACTTACTCCTCTGTTTTTATACAAACATTGTCACTGTATTTTTCCAAAAATGTTAACTAATACGTATGAAACTTAAGTATTATTAAAAGAGCATGAATATTATGAAATTTATCTATTAGGTAAATTGCTGATAGTTGCTTATTTGGTATAGCTATTGCACCTACTGGCCGTGAAGTCGTTACCGGTTCCGAGGTCACTAAGTTGTAAATAATAGATCTAATGCTTCACTTCACTGTATCGAATTGTCTAAGGGTGTCTTCATGGCGTTATTGGAATGGTCCTGAAATTCGAACCACAACGGTAACTTCTATAACTGTGTGGGTTTATCCTGACAAAGTTATTTAATAGACTAGCGACATCTATCGTTAAGCAGACTTACTTAAAGTTTTTTAATGATGGATGTTATCAGAAAGGATGTATATACACATATGGTAATGTTTTAGATTCTGTCGTATTATTTATATTTTATGTAGAGTGTTGGGGGGGGGGGGGGCGTGTTACAAAAGGGATGATTGAAAGACAATTGCCTGTTGCGGAGATGAGAATGCTAAGAGGAATGTGTGGTGTTACGCGAATGGATAGAGTAAGGAATGAGTACATAAGAGGAAGTTTGAAAGTGACACTGATAGCCGTGAAGGTATGTGGAAGGCGGCTGTCATGGTATGGGCATGTAATGCGGAGGAATGAGGAACATATTGTGAGAAAAGCCTTGAGCACGGATGTGGACGGATATAGAGGTAGAGGACGACCAAGGAAACGATGGATGGAATGTGTGAAAGAGGATATGGTTAGAAAGAATGTTACTCGTGAGATGACGTCTCACAGAGAAGTATGGAAGGAGAAGGCATGCTGCGCCGACCCCAAATAATATTGGGATAAGGGCAGGAGGATGATGATGAATGATGTTTTAGATTCTGTCTTAGTTGTGTTCCGGTTTGAAGGGTGAGTGAGCCAGTGTAACTACAGGCACAAGGGACATAACATCTTAGTTCCCAAGGTTGGTGGCACATTGACGAAGTACGGAATAGTTAATATTTCTTACAGCGTCATTGTCTATGGGTGATGGTGACCACTTACCATCAGGTGGCCCATATGCTCGTCCGCCAACCTATATCATAAAAAAATTGAATCTGTTCAGACATTTAAAAGATATGGTGGAATAAATAAACTTACACAAATATGTACACATACAGAACACACATAAACTCCGAAAGCATAATAACCGTTTTATTTGTAGTAATGTAAAAATGGAATTATTCTTAGTACTTGGCAGATTTTTTTATATTTCATGTCTTTTCAAATGATTGTCTCGCACAACTTTTCTTTTAATATTAATGATTTCATAAAAGGGGCTTAGGGTGAATCTACTTTGAGATACTCTGTCTTACACTTACAATGTTCGTTTCAATTGATATTGTTTGTTTAATATATGTATTGATACAATATTTATTTCAACATGCTCATCATTATAATGGAAACAAATACAGGAGGTATGTAATTTTCAAGAAAAAAAAAAATGTAGTCAAGCCTATTTGTTTTTACTTTTCTCTCTGAGTTTTTTGAGTCTTCTCTCTTGAAGCGACAGAAGAAGAAGTATGATTTTTTTTTCAAGAATAATGTTTCACCCTAAATTCACCAATCACAATCTACTGCTGGACATTGGCCTTTCTAGAAGTGTTCCAAAGCCATCAGAGGTCGACTTTCCGTATCCGTGGGTAACGCCACCTTATTCAGGTCACCGGTCCACCCGACTGCTGATGATGAAGACCACATGTCTTCACTATAAAACTCGTATATTCCAATATTCCATTGAAAAGAACTATTTGATGTTTCAACCATGGTTATTAATACATTTCGTCCTTCGAGGAAAAGGTTTATTTAAAACTAGTATGATATTTTTTCCGGACGAACTCTTTGTTAAATTGAGATACTATTTTAAATATCCTGTGGGACCCCTATTATTTCCGGACATAAAGACGACCATATATTATGGTCCGGTTATAAATGACCACAATTACATTCCACCAAAAGGTCTTTACGTTTGGCTTATGTAGAAAAACAGACACAGATAAACTTTATAAATTCAAACATTTATTTTATTTAAATTGTTTTTTTTGTATCAATCCCGTTTTAATTGATAAATTCCTAAATGTATATACTAATGTATAAAGCTGAAGAGTTTGTTTTTTTTTGTTCCCAATAATCACCGAAACTACTTTTGAAAATTAATTGAAATAATATTTTTGTATTGGATAGCCTATTAATCGAGAATGGTAAAAAGATAAAATTAAAGCATGTGTTATTTGGGGTCAGTCAAAGAAAAGCATTTAATTTTTATGACATGTTCATTGACATGTAAAATAAAATTCACTGAAGGATACCTATCAAATGATTTTTGTAACATTACACTATGCGGGGTATCATCATTTTATTTAATACATTTATAAAAACACTTTCGTAAAACCACACCTGTAGTGTGATTCTCTGAGAATTCACTTCGTAGTTCACTCGTTAAATCTTGACACCGAAGTTACGTTGATACACCATTTTGATACGCGTATGCTATAAACTTTTTAATGAATTTAATCAATTTCGCTTATCACATTGTGATAGTTCACACTCATTTTCTGTAAGTCTCGAGATTGTTCTTGCAGAATACCTGCTGATGTAAACTGTTGATGCAAATACTTTTAATGCTATAAACATGATCTTCTAAAGCAATGACTGTTCCTTATTTAAATATGACTTAACGGAGATAGAATGGATGAATGGGATAGTCATTGATTACTTTTGTACCGAAAACAATTACGGAAGTAAAACGACGGGTATAAGGTAGTCGTGAAGCTTAATCGTTTTTGTGTCATGAATTCGGGGAAGCCATACTTTGTTTACTTTAAAGATCCAAAACTCTCATATATTTAACATTCGCGGATATCATCAGCTGCTTTAATACCTCGCTTAACTTTGGAGTCGTGACTAAAGGCCTTGTGCTTAGTACTTCGATATGGCTGTGTGTTACATCGTCCTGTAATATTACATAAGAATTAATAACATTAAGTGCATATATATGAATATGAATTCAAAATAGTTACTGTATAAATCTTGACCGCGTGGAATGGTGGCAAGGATGCTAGGCTCAATAGAATGTTTTTTTTTTAATATTAAAAATAAAGTTACTGAACGACTGACATAAATTATTTATGAAAATCATTGTTCCAATTTATTATGCTGTTAAAACTAATTTTGGTAAAATTAATAAATAATCAGTTGATATAGAATCTTTGTTTATGACCTTACTATAATTATAGCTAATAATGAAGTACATCGAATATCCTATAATATATAAATCCTTTTGTATTGGAATAAATAAACGTTAATAAATATAGTGTCGTCAATTTACGACGTTTGACGACCTCCGTGGTCGAGTGGTGAGTACACCGGTTTTCATGGGTACGCCACTCCGAGGCCCCGGGTTCAATTCCCGGCCGAATCAATGTAGATTATCATTAGTTTTCTGTGTTGTCTTGGGTCTGGGTGTTCGTAGTACCGTCGTTACCTCTGATTTTCCATAACACAATTGCTTTAGCTACTTACATTGGGATCAGAGTAATGTATGTGACGTTGTCTTATATGTATTATTATTATAATTTGGACTAACAGTTTCTGGATGACAAATGTACAGAACAAGAGAGAAATAAAGCTATCTTGTATTAAGTCCTCAATTATCATAGAAATGTAGAAACAATTACCGTTTATCACACTTTACACCCATTTTCTTTTAAACTAATACAGATTTCATCCAGCAATTTGAATTTTAATAATCTGAAAATTTTATCATAGTTATTTAATAATTGCATTCCTTACGCGTCATTGTTACACGGGCCATTCTTGTTCCCAGTTCCGTTTCCAGGCTTACCCGTGACTTTGCATTCATTAGTGCCCTCCACCGGCGGCGAGGCAAAACTCGGATTAAATATTAACCCTCGCTTAACTTTAATAAGCTAACGAACAAGAATACTGTTAGCTAATTTATCAGTTCTTGTAATGGTTCAAATAAACTTCAGTCAACACGGTGGACATACATTAATAATTTAAAGGCCGTTGTTATTCGATTGCATCAATCTTATGTTATTGAATCTGAAGACGCAGTTTGGAATACGTGGAAACTACGTCTATACGATGTATACAGTCTTTGTATAAGTAACTATTTTAAATTTGGAATCAAGTTTAAAAGTACATTTAACAATATATTTGAGGAAGAGTTAATTTTAAATCAAGCTCATATATACAAATGTATATGTGTCTATATTGTTGACCGTTAAGGACTTCCTTAGTGTAAAGCAATTTCTGGATGTAGAGATCATGTTCACTATAAATATAGCGTAATAAATGTACAGCCTGTACATTTCCCACTGCTGACCTAAGACCTCTCCCTTTTTAATAAGTATATGAACATATTCCACTAGACTGCTTCAATGCTAAAATGCAAAATTTCGACTCATAAGGATATAAGATGAATTACTATACTCAAATAAAACAAAAAAACAAGTTTTAATAAAGAAAATTAAAAGGAATTAATAAGAATTATGTTATTTTTCTTATCTAGATAGTCATAACTATTAATCCTGATTATAAACAGTCAATTTAAAAATCGATCGTAATATTTTGGAGACAAGGGAAAAAGTAGTAAAAATTTTAATTCGAGATATACCTTCTGAAGACTTTACAGTTAACAGGGCAATCATATATAATATATACATATATATAGTTTGTGTTATTTTTGCAGTTCCAATGTGGTTTCTCTCGCAGCGAATGGAAACAAAGGGTACGTTGATTGCATGAGACCATTGTTCTGACAGTTTCAATTCGATTTACACCGCAGTTGTTGAAATCATTGCTGAATACTTCCCGAAAAAAAAATACGTTGACATGGAGTCAAACTTATTGAATTTAAAGTAAAAGCAATATATTACAATCCACTGAATCAATCTATTAAAATTGTAATAGAAGATCCTGTGCTTTTCGGTGAAGGTTTTAATGTACAATATATTAGGTAGTATGACGTGACAATTTACGCTTATATAACTTATATATTGCGGGCAATATGCAGCTTGGTAGTTTCATATAGTCGAATTGCGTTGAAAGTAGGCATATGCAAGTTTCCTGTAGTGTATTAAGCATGATAATATAGTCCTTTTTTCGAAATACATGACAGCATTTTTTAAATATATTTTTTTTTAATTTACACTACTCTCTAACCAGTCAGTAACATTTTATCGGCCTTTAAGATTATTTGTTGTTCAATTGTAATAATTTAGTAAATTGTAGTCAAGAATCGTCTTTATTTTTCTGCTCATCTACGGCTCTTCAAAATGAGACTGTAACCGTTTCTTTATGTGCTATCCATATCACTGGGACAAGAAAGGGCTTATGCTATTAACATACATACGAGACATGGCATTTATTTAATAGTGTTGTAACCTAAATAATGTATGCTTTCAAGGCAGGACATGATTCAACCCTACATAACATATACTCTTACTCACTCGGGACGCCGGTTCTGGATCGTCGCGTGAATTTGTCGGGCGGTTACCGCATGTTTACGAATTAAACCGCACTGTGGTCAGAAACATATGCATTTAAGTACAAAGGTCTTCGTATATTTTAATTTTTTTTTATATAAAATTGCAAATGATATTCGTTTTCACGCCCAAATTGTACAGCATAAATTTTCATAAATTTATTTTTAAAGTATTCATTCGAAATTTAAAAATTAATTGAAGTTTATTTTTTATTTTAATATTCTGATTAAAAATGGCGTAGCCTGAAATGCGTTCACCAACTCTTTTTAATATTGAGATCTTAACATCGGAAGTTGAGGCGTAAAAATTCCGATTCATATTTGATGAGGCGAAGTCCTTTATGTATTCATGTAAGGTAAGATTGAAAAATAATACCCTGGGGGCGGACCGGAAGGAAAAAATATTCTGGCAGCAGTCTGTAGACAGTTAGAAGGCAGATAAATGACCTATTAAGTTACCTCGGTTACACTTTGGACTACATTGGACATACATTCGGCTGACGAGTTGCTACTGCCAAAGAGAAAAAGAAAAGTAATGAAATGTAACGAATGTCAATCGTTTTATCTATCGATGTTTAATCTGCAAACTTATTCGTTTATATCTGAGAACAGCTTGAGTATTTTATTAAATATTATTTGAAATTTAGTTCAGCTATGTGATTCTGTAAGAAATCACTTTGAAAGTCACTTTTGAAATACTGACAGATGATTTACAATGTCACGCCATTTTGACGTATATCCTTAATTTTTTCAATAATTATACTCAATGTGTTTTACGATGAGTTTCGAGTTTCTGGTTACATAATAGTCTAACTGCATTCTGTAACAATTTGTCCAATCGTGTGAAGTGAAAACTATTAAGCGAGATCGTAGTGCAACCTTAGTTCTGCTTATTGAAATATCTTTTATAAGCTCTGAACTAAAAGACCAAAGTACATATACAGAATTAAATGACATGGCTTATTTAAGGGTAAAAAAACCTGAATAACACTGTAAATGTATTTTCAATCAATAAATAATCATTAGTAATGATAAGGAACCAAGATGAGGAACGGCTTTTTTCACACTGTAACGTACTGTTCCAAATAGAAAGTCGGAATAAAATATTTTATTCACTGGCAACGCCTTACATGAATATTGTACTCATTTTGATAAGGATGAATACTAATAAATTGAACCGAGGTATCGTACCTTTTTTTCATTTTATTAATGTTACTGTGAGCTATCTATGTAAATAATAGATGCTGTAAAATGTCTAGTGTTGTCAGCTTCGAAAGTGATGGGACCAACTACTTTCTCTTATATCTGATTCACTGTGTCAAGATAATCAGATATGATATTAGTTTTTGATTTGACTATGATGCCAATTCGTTTATAATTATATATTCAATCAAATTCCGAAGTAATGTTAGTAGCAATACTTTATTTCGCATTATTCCAATTTGTCAAAGATCTTACCTCCTCAGATTCTATAGTTGGCAATTAATTGATTGCGTCGTTGTCAATATAGCGGCTATCATATGACACCGACTCCAAATATAACAATAATTATAACTACATGATATAATCGTTAATCGACTTTTAAGTAGTCTAATATTTTTCATTTCATTTAACTTAGGAAGACTCTAAAAAATATGTTGAATACGCAATTATTTTTATTACTTTTTCGTGCATATTCATTTGTTTTAAAATAGTGTTTTGTTTGAAGTCGGTTTTTCTTTTTGTTAAAATTTTATTTATTTTTTGATTTTAAGTGAAGCTGATGTTGACTAACTATTTTTTTTTAATATGGATAGATTAAGCGTTCCGTTTATATGAGTCAGAAACTACTTCGAGGACAATTTCAAAGGAAACTTGCGAATAAAGCAAAAATAGACTTTCGAAAATGCGGATTTAATACGTCACGCGGCGTGAACTACAAGGATCCCTCGAAAGAGCTGTAATCGAACTCAGCAAAAAAAATTTGAAAAAGACCAACTATATTTCGTACATCATATGACATCACATCACATACACAAAATTTCATTAAAGAGAGTAAGAAATTCTGCCCCATATCGCACCCTAACTGCGAGCCGTATAGGAGTTCCATCACTACATAGTATAAAACAAAGTCGCTTTCTCTGTCCCTATATCTTTAAATCTACGCAACGGATTTTGATGTGGTTTTTTTTTAAAAGATAGTGTGATTCAAGGGGAAGGTTTGTGTATATAATACATGAACAATATAGTAAAGAAACACTGATAATTTTAGAAGTTTGCGATGTGATGTCGTATATAAACAAATTCTGTAGTATATTTAGTATCAGTATTGCACCCGTGCGAAGCCGGGGTGGGTAGCTAGTTGATTATAATATTCGACTATACATTACGGAAGGTGACTCAAATATCCAAATAACCTATAAATAAAAGATTCGACCGAGTATCGCTAACGTGCTCCTCAGAATTGTTCCGTTCCCTTCCGTTCCGTCACTTTGTCATGGATCCTGCGCTCAGAACCTTACCAAACTTTCACCAAATTACCCTTGAAGTATATATTTTATAATAGAAGAATTATCGAAATTGGTTAACGTGATTTTCAGTTATTCACCTATTTGTCGCGCATATATATAACGCAAATTTAAGACTTATGTCGTTTTCACATGGATACCATCATCGGAAAAAAAATAAAAAAAATGGGACCCCACGGGAAGCACTACCTTTCAAACAAAAAAAAAATTATCAAAATCGGTCCACCCAGTGAAAAGTTATGAGGTAACAAACATAAAAAAAAAAATACAGACGAATTGATAACCTCCTCCTTTTGGAAGTCGGTTGAAAAGAGAACACCCTTGTCGCATTGCACTATCCCCGCATCGGTTACGAAACACAGATCATGTACCCGTAATACTACTTACGACGTCTGATCATTTAAATCATATAATAAAGCATATAAACTGCATAGTCTAATCAGTCAGACCCAAGATTCTGAACCTTATAAACCGACTTAAAAAACGGTGGATAAAAGTGTTGCTTGTGATTTCTGCGTCGTTGCATCTGAATTTCATCGGATTATATTCGAAAGTAGCGTCATATTATTAGTATTGTGCACTGTTAAGCTTTTGTTTGAAACAGATTAGTTTTTGTATCCATTTTTTTTTTGTTTTGGAAAGATTATTTAATTTTGTTAAGTTTTATTGAACCATTCATCAAGCGAGTACATTGATACAATATATACAATTGCTGTAAAATATCTGCCGAATTCTCTTCGTTTAATTTAAACTCTTAATAGTAGAAACGCAAATAAACCAAACATCATATTGATCGCTTCGTCTAAAATATAATTAAAAAAGGTGTTTTTTCCTTCAAAGCAATTTAATCTGTAAAAAATGTCTGTTCTCAACATTGTATTTATGTAACGCATAAATTTCCCAAAGCAATTTAATATTATCTAAAACTAAGTTACATAGACGCGCAAAACCTCGGTTTAAGACCAGATTCCTTGGTACTGCCACGTAAATAAGCATTCCTTAGTGAAATTGCACGTTGCAGTACAGCTGGCTTTGTGTAAGCTAAGCTTAATAAAAACTCAATTTCAAAATAAGGAATTAGAAACATATGAAATTGATATATATTCTGTAGTATTCCCATAAAGGGAAATTATTTTATATGTAGAAATAATTTTGTATTGATAAAGAATTTGTTTTCATTTAGGTAAGATTTAGCAGAAATTAGTTTTGTTGTCCAAATAGCCGATATCGTTGGTATATATCGCCTGTTACATGTATATATCGAACGTTTTAATTTGATTAACTATTTATCCGCCTCCAATCTCATAAACATTTTTTTCAGTGTTGCCATTCACAATTTTTTTTTTGCTAATAATGGAACATATTTTTATTTTTATTTTAATCAACCTTGGGAACTAAGATAATATTTCTACGTGATTTAAGATATTATTTGTGATTCGAAATTGTCCAAAAGAACACAATCATCATAATGAATTATAAAAAAATTGACTGCGGTAAAAAAAATTAAGACTACCTATCACACATAAACAGGCTACGACGTTGTGACGTCGAATGTTGCTTGTTGTAAAAAATGACGTCACAATATCGTAAAGTGCCATGTTACACGGATTTTCAAACCGCAACGCAACGTGCAACGTGCCACGTCACGTCGTCGTCACGTTTACGTGTAGTCCTTACCTAATGAGTTTATTAGAGCGTACATAGCGTGGTGACGTAATTTTGTTTTAAGTGTCTTGTGCACAAAAGAATGTACCAGTTTTATGGCGTTCTAAAAGTTTGTTAAGTTCATTCTCATACGTAGTAATTTTGGTTTGAAACAAATTAAGGAAATTTGGGTTGCAATCTTTGTTTTAAAAATAATTTGATACAACAAATAAAGACACTAAGTGTTGTATAAAATATGAAAGTTATTGATACTTTCTTTTCGAGTTCGTATTATTTCATATATAATAACAGTAGATATAAGTTTTTTGAAATTAGAACTTCATCAGCCGATTAAATCCGAATGTAAAATAAGAGAAGTACAAACTAAGAGTTAAATCCTCCACGACATGATTTGTGCATCTCTAAATTTCTCAATTATCTTCCACAAACTTTGTACATCCATCTCGCTCACACCTCGAGTACTAATTTCCAACTGCATCCGATGTGAAGAACTTCGGTTTGAGCAGAAACTTCTCGAGTCTTTTGTTTAACTTGCGGTCTTAAGTTACATAGTTTACTTGATGTCGCGACGCTTTAAGTAATGGTTAAGGATTGTAGTAAGCATGAATACTGACTTCGCAGAGATTAGCCTTTGACAATGGCTTTAAGAGGGGGGGTTTAAGAAAAACTTACTTTGTATTGTATTCTAAATGAGTTGCTTTTATTTATAAATCATGAAAGACAACTGTATGAAAATTCTTTTTAATTTTAGCTTTAAACTATTTAAGTACTATTAAAACATGCTTAGTATAGTGTCGTGGCCAGTTTAAAGTTATTTATATTAATTTCAAAATGACATAATTCGTCAATGGATGAATCGCTTTATTGGTTTACCAAAGCTTGATATTAATTGCTATCATTTATTGTTGTATGTTTCATTTTAAATGAAACAAATGAAAGGTAAATAATTAATTTCCTAAAAAAATTGAAATTATTTTTTGTCCTTAAATTTTTCGCAGTCTTTAAAATAAAAAACGAAAATCATTTTCATATTTTACGCTCCAGTTTCCTAGCTTGTATTAAAGTTAAATTAAAGCCAATCACGACAGACCCTCGAAGTGAATGAAACGCTAAAGTAGTTCGCTTCGAACTTGGAGTGGGCGAATAATGTCGAATAATTGAATTTTAAGCAATTCTCTGACTTGAATGCTCGCCCAATATATCTTGAGCTCTGTGCCCTAAGCCCTATTTAGTTTTTTAACATACATACTATTTTATGAAATGTTAGTTTTTAATAAAATAAAGTGGCCAACAACAAACTGATATGACATGTTACATATTATGTTATGTGCATGCAATAAGATCTATAGAATTTGACGCATTTAAAAATCAATATGAATGATAATTAAATTTGCACTATCCAATAAATGTATATTGAGATACCTCTTTTTAATTGCTGATCAGTAGTACATATTATTCATGATTAGGATCAACATTGATTCAATAAGTTAAATCATCTGTTGATATTTCCTAACTATAAAGGAAAAGCCTTTATATAAGGATGGACTGACCACGAACCTTAGTATGTGGTCTGCTATTAGTAATAGTTATGATATCTAAATAACTCTTACGAAGAAATATATTTATTTGCCGTTGGCGATACGGGCGTTCTCTCTGCAAGAAGTTACAAATACATGAGCAGGATTTGCAAATTATTACAACAAAGACAACACCGTGAATTTAGACACAGTATTTTGTTTTGTTAAATACTGAAAATAGTGAACTTCTAAACACTTACGTTTTATACAAGGGACGCGAGAGGCCATTAGAAATGGTGAGTTCTCTGGAGCTTTCTGAAAGGGTCGAACAAACTAAAATGCACTTAGCCTAGCGACTGTTCCGTTCAAAGGATCCTCTTTAGAAAGAAACAAGATTATTTTGCACGCTAGATACCATCTCGTGTTTACAATTTTCGATACAGACTCTTATTATTATTATTTAATACACGTTTTATTAATTAGCCTCATACAAAGTCGAGTTGTATAAATTGCTAGAATCTGTATAGTACGACACAACTTAGATGTAGCATCGGCAAAATACGTAAAACCGATCACATCCGAATTAAGTACAACAATAACAACAACAACAGCCTGTAAATTTCCACTGCTGGGCTAAAGGCCTCCTCTACATATTTCTGAACATATTCCACCACGCTGTTCCAATGCAAATACACATGTGGTAGAATTTCTATGAAATTTGTCACATGCAGGTTTCCTCACGATGTTTTCCTTCACCGCCGAGCACGAGATGAATTATAAAGACAAATTAAGCACATGAATCAGCGGTGCTTGCCTGGGTTTGAACCCGCAATCATTGGTTAAGATGCACGCGTTCTAACCATGGGGCCATCTCGACTCTGAATTATCTATATTTATTTACACAAACATAATAACTTGTTATATCTTGTCACCTAATATATTCGTCAATTTGTCTCGTAGATTTACATGCAGTTGCTTTTTCGGGCTGAACTGACGCGAGAATCTATAGCGACGAATAGCGTCGAATGGCACGATATTGAGCTATTTCTTTTGGTTGTATAAATCGGCAAAAATCGATTTTATTGAATCTGCCGATGCTATATCTAAGTTATATCGTACTATACTATTCTGTAAGAATTAACTTGACACTCTGTAGAATACGATCTTGAAATGTCAGAAAGTGACGTGCCTCATTTCCTTTATTACACAACGTTTAAAGGTTACACGGCTTTAAAAGGCTTTAAAACAGGGTATAAGTCGGTTGTCAACGTTTCACGAGTAAGTTCTTACAGAGAGAGATGTATCGCCTTTTATTATTTAAAAATGAACAAACTATAAGAAACATTATTTATGAATATAAAAATTTGTAGCGCTTTTTCTGCATTGATAACAAAATGACAGTCTAAATCGAATTAATATGCATTATTTGTATTTAAAATTCATCTTATTATCGGCGGTGAAAACGTCGTGAGAAAAGCCAGCCAGTGGTTTTTGAGAATTTTCCACGTGTCACGTTGGTTCAATTCTCATTGAACCAACGTGATAGATCCAAATTTTCTCCTCCCAAAGGGAGATTAGGCCTTGGTCCAGCAATATGAAATTTAACCGTTTTTTTTTAATTTAGCTAAAATTGCAGGAACAAAAATTGTATCAGTACTGTACTAAATTGTATTAACTTTGATCAAAGAGGATAATATTACGTCGAAATTTAGAATGAAAGTAAATAAAAAGCGACATATATTTTTTTAACACGTAAAGTAAATATAAATCTAAATTAATAGTACGTATTTAACATTAAGTATAAGAAAAGAAGAGATTGCTTGTCTTTAAATTGAAATTAATCATTTACCTATCACGAAGTTTGTTTTTTAATGATTTTAGCCTTCTCTTGTAATAACCAATTTTTCTTCATTTACCAGCTTAATGTTTGAAGAGGCAAAGTTCGTGCCTTTCACATTGCAAATTAATGAATTCCTTCGTATTATTATAACGTTACCTGACGTGCCTGTCCAATCAGAGGTACGTTTTGAAAAATGGATGCTAACATTAATATACGACGAACTCTCATCTCTGTTTGATGGATGGTCTCAATCACCGAAGAGTTGCTTCTGCTAGGATATTTAATCCACGACAATGACGTCGTTTTGTAATCTATATGTCATATAAGTTTATACATATGGGGTATTAACGCATTTAATGAATAAAACATCGCCGTAAATTACAATCTCACAATCATTTATAAAGAAACCTTCTTTTAGAGACTTAGATCTTCATGTAAATCCTACCGAATGTGAATGGGTTCTTTAAGATTATTACTGTATTTTTTCGGATGTAACTTCCTTGTACTATAAGTTATTTTAACGTAATTTTTGATTACAATTTGATGACATAAACTTTTGTATTCTACGACGATGATTTTTATTGATTTGCTGAGTAGTCTCTCTTGGTGACCTTGTTGTTTTCAATCTTCGTAGGCTCTGGAAGTCCTCAGCTGGTTGGTCAATCAGGTAACTTCTATTGTAGATTGTAATCCCAAATTTTCTAATACAATATACTTCCCAACAAGTCTTCACTTTTTTTGGTGAAAAATATAGAAAATTTTCATATGCTGGTTTTCATGTAGTGTTGTTGGTTTTTAATCTGTCGCTGAATTACAGATGACCAATACTCTAATATAATATAAATAATACAGTCAAAAGACGTACAAGGCAGTGATGACGAATTCGTGTAACACTTTTACTTTATTACATTTTCGTTCTTTATTATCTGAACTTAGAAATTTATTCGAACGTTTCCAAACTCATAAGTTGTGGAAACAGTTTGTACTTTTCGAATCGTGGCCTAAGGATGTATATTAATTTCCCAGAATAAAAAGATAACAAGGATGTTCATTTACATACCACACTTATTCGTATGCACACAAATACTTATAGTACGTATATTTTCTTGGGAGACAAATATTTATGGCAACATATTGGTGCATATATTTTAAACCAGCCAATATCCATTTGATTTGTTGGGTTAAAGTTGCAACGTAGTAAGTACGTTTCAAAGGAATAAACTACTAGATGAGGCTTAAGAATAAAAACTCTTACTTTAAACCATGATTTCAACTGGCTTACATTCGGCGTATATTAATGTCCATATTACTTTCCCTTTCAGGTCATCATTAGTATTTTCCAAATTTAATTTAGCAAATCAGATAATGGGACACTTATATTAAGTGGTTACAAAAAATTAAAAATAATTTCGTGTAACATCAATGTGATATCAATTATGGACTATAAAGTTATATTAAAAATAACATTGATAATAATTCGTCGGTTTTCTGAGAATATATTTAGAATCAACTCTTAATTTTTAAAGTATAGACTTTTATGTATAGATAGGTGGACGAAAGAATGGGCCACTTGATGTGGTCACCGTCGCATACAAACTTTGGCGCCCCAAGTAATATTAATTATTCCTTACATCGCCAATGCGCCAACCTTGGGAATTAAGTTGTCGTATTCCTTGTACATGCAACATTTCATTCATTTATTCAAATCAGAACACAGCATTAATTAGTACTTCTGTTTGGTTATAGAATATCTGATGAGTGGGACACTTCCGTTTTATTTATATAATGCAATGCATAATAGATTGCAATAATGTAATTTGCCATCAGTTCCGAACCGACACGACATTTTGTAATTTCGAATTCAAGTCTTCTCTACAAGTAAGCTGATTGCTCAGACGTCTTCAAGAATACATAACCATTTAATTCATAAATAGCATATTATTGTATATTAAAGGAGTACTTACAAAGTTCGTATTAAAATTAATTTAAAATTGATTAAATAACCTTATAATGTCGAGTCGAGATGGCCCAGTGGTTAAAACGCGTGCATTTTAACCGATGATTGCGGGTTTAAATCCAGGCAAGCACCGCTGATTCATGTGCTTAATTTGTCTTTATAATTCATCTCGAGCTCAGCGGTGAAGGAATTGTGAGGAAATCTGCATGTGACAAATTTCATAGAAATTCTGCCACATGTGTATTCTACCAACCCGCATTGGAACGGCGTGGTGGAATATGTTCCAAAACCTTCTCCTCAAAGGGAGAGGAGGCCTTTAGCCCCGCAGTGGGAATTTACAGGCTGTTGTTACTATTATATAACCTTATAATAATAGATATCATATGCTACGTCGCTTTCATGAATTATTATGATTTAATAAATCAATACTAACATTAATAATGCAAAAGTAACTTTCTGTTATTTCTCTAGACTTTAACCGCTTAACCGATTTGGATGACATTTGGTACGGAGATAGTTTGACGCCCGCGGAAGAACGTAGGTTAGTTTTCCACTTCTTGATAGGGATAAAATAGGCGATATTTTGCTTGGGAGAATCTGCTTGTTCAGCTAGTATTGAGTAATTTTGCTGTTTTTACATTCAAAAATTTAAATAAATTAAATAAATTTCTTTAGCAGAACGTGATATCACCATATTTACAATCTTTAATATATATGTTACGCTTGTTTAAAATTTCGCGTAATAATTAAGAAAAATATGTTTAAAATTACCTAGAAATAGTTAAAAAAAGGTTATAACAATTCTGATCTCATATTTATTTTTTAAGGTAAAAATATTATGGACTGTGTTGAAAAAAAAATCGATACCCGTTTATTTATAGCTGATTATAAAATACAAACATACAATTTAAACATAAATAATCGAAGGAGGATAATCATTATTAATAAAATTTATTATTTTATACTCGAATGAGCAGCAATGGATATATTTATTTATTAATTAATTATCCTTATTCCTTTAATAAATAATATAGTACTTAGTATTAGTAAAGACCTCCATACACGACCCGCGGTCAGATTCTGATCAGTTCCTTAAGAATCATAGGCTATGGTCTTTATTAGCAGTCTTTGAAATTCAAAATGGTGGACTATGCATATTGCATAGGACTAATTTGTTCATATGGCATTTTTTTTAGGTATAAGTCAGTCTCTGAAAATTATGCGATATGGAGAACTTTCTTCTGGCCATACGTGTCTTTCAATCCAATTTATGAAAGTAGCTACGTTAGTATATACAGCTGGGATGTTCTTTTGAGCACATTTAGCAGCACCAAATGATGTTATACCGATCACCATATGCATGGTACCTTCTTTTTTCGTTTCATACAATTTGAATTGTAACGGACCACCGGAATCACCCTAAAATAATGTTATAATTTATTAAATCGAACATATCGTAATTTCATGATCGTTTTTTTTTTAATTTATAAAATACTTACAAAGCACGTGTCTACGCTGCCATCTGCTTTGCCAGCACACAATTGTTGATTAGACGTTCCCCGCCAATTTCTATTGTTCAAAACTGAATTATCGCAAAGTTTTGGACGAAACAAGTCCAGCTTTGCATATAGAAGACGATGTGAGATCTTATTATCGTCTGGAATTATTAAATGCGTTGTATCAAGTCTTAAACGTTTGCATTTATTAGATTAATTAACAGAAACATGAAAAAAAACGACGTAAGCAGTATAGTACTATTTAAATTTTAAAAATAACAATCACATTATTACTAATGTGCATGTATTTTCGATGACCTCAGGCTCTTTCCCGCCAGACCAGGCTCTTTTATTTTATTCTATGAAAGGTTTCGTAGAAAAGTTCAACTCAATTGTTATTTCAATTCCATCAAATATCAAAAGACGTGATCACTACGATTGAAAGGTAAATTTGTTAATAATTTTTAAAACTTACTATCGAAGACTCCCCAGCCGGTAACAGTGATTTCCTTGTCTGGGTAATTAGAAGGTTTGCTCCACAAACACGCTGGCTGGATAAATTTTGTAAATTGAACTTCTGTTTTTAGTTCCAAAAGCGCAATGTCGTAATATTGTTTTGGGGGATGGTATTGAGGATGACGTATTATTTTCTTGATGCCGACATCCAGTGGAGTTTCGTTGCTTGAATTCTAAAATCCATAGACATATCAAATAAGATATACTTGGAGACAATGCTTTGCGTTATGGCGAGTTTGAAGGTATCGGCTACAACAACAGCCTGCAAAATTTCCTACTGCTGGGCTAAGGCCTCCTCACTCTTTGAGGAGAAGGTTTGGAACATATTCGACCATGAGAATAACCAGCCAAGACCAAGAGATAAGAAATATTAACTATTCCTTACATCGTCAACTAAGATGTTATATCCCTTGTGCCTGTAGTTAAACTGGCTCACTCACCCTTCAAACCGGAACACAACAATACTGAGTACTGTTATTTGGCGGTAGAATAAATGATGATGATGAGTGGGTGGTACCTACCCAGACGGGCTTGCACAAAGCCCTACCACCAAGTAACAATTTGTTAGTCTCTTCTAAATTACATAGGATAAAAAATTGTTGTTGTAGGTTCTCCCTAAGATAAAGACTTATACCGCCCTAGGCTTTTTTTTAAAGTTTATAATACTGTTGTACATTATTTTGATCTATTTCATAAGGTTCAGCAAGCGTTGCAAACAGCATGTAAGCTGGCTAAGAAAATGTGTTTATTTACGACGTTTCATTAGAAACTCTTAACATCGTCAATGCCTCTTTACTAGATTGTATTATGTACAAAAACCTTCCTCTCGAATCTTTAAATTTGTTAAAAGAAACCGCATCAAATTCTGTTGCATAATTTTAAAGATCTAAGCATGCATAGGGACAGACAGCGGTAAGCGACTTTGTTTTATGCTATGTAATAATAATAATATATAATAACGATACTTACATAAATATCCGTTACTCCCAGTCTAACAATTTTCGGACGAACATATTTTACGGCAACGTTTTTTGTTCTCGTACAGTGAGCCACAGTTAACACAAACTTTACACTGATCAATGAGGAACCGCAGAGAAATAGCCAATAATTGTCATGAGTCATCCAACCCAAGGCACCCTGGTAGAAGTAGAATAGGTAGTATTAATTAATAATATGTTATAAAGTAACGGTAAAATAATAACAATATTATTTAATATTTAGAAAAATAATTTTAAATTGGGCTCGGGGCAATCCATTGGCGAGAACTGACTAAAATTCATAAATACCGAGCTAAAATAACTCTTATGCTTTATTTATACATATATTTGAAATGTAAATACGATAAAGTTAAATGAAGTAGGTATATATAGTACGACACAACTTAGATGTAGCATCGGCAAAAGTACGCTATCCCAAATTATCAATATTTATTTCTTATGTGAATATGATCTTTACACAAACGTAATAACTTGTAATATCATGTCATCTAATATATTCATCAAATTAACACCTCGATTTACATGCACTTGCTTTCTCGGTTTAAACTGCCGCGAGAATCCATAGCGACGAAAAGCGTCGAAGGGCACGATAGGGAGCTATTTCTATTGGTTGTATAAATCGGCAGTAGTTGGTTTATTGAATTTGCCGATGCTACATCTATGTTGTGTCGTACTATACCATCTAAAAGAAGTGTAAATATATTAATACGGTCTAACAGGTTTTTACTTACCATATGTGGATATTCTGCTGGTTTCGTTCTCTGACCTCTTATTACAAAAACACTTCTTTTACCTGTAATTACAAAATGATTACCTTTTTTAACATACTTAAGACAAATAATTCTAAAAAAGAAACACATTTTTAATTGAAAATTTTCTCTGGTTTAGGTGCTGGATATAAACCCGCGATCTAAATTCTTTCACCATACGCTTGGCACTAGTTAATGTATTAAAGAAATTTACTACAAATAATATAAAAACAGTAGTTAGCTGATTGAAATAATAATTGGGAGGAAGATTAAATGATCAGAGTCAGAGAATAGTTATTAAACTTGTGCTCACATAATTGTGCATTATGGTGTATCACGCAAACATCCCGCGTAGTCTTGCTTAACAGTGTCACCTTGTCACGTTTTAAAGCTACAGCTGATAATCATCACCATATCAATCTTAATAGATACAAAAACACATTGATGATGTGTCTTTAAATTTAATAAAAACTTTATAACATACATGCGTGTTTTTTTATTTGCTCCCGTTCATCCATTTTCCAGAGATACTCCGTGCATTCTGAAAAAAATATAAAATAATTAAGTTTATTTATAGACATATTGCAAAAAATAACATAGTTTGCAGTGTTTTCATTTATAATTTATTGCGGTATTTTGGTTTGGAGTACTAGGTAAGGCAATATGTAGTACAAGTTTACATACTCTTTCTTCTTTAACCATGTAACCAACGTATGTAATTATATTTCTGAATTTATTAATAATTACTAGATACCATCTCAACTCAATCGGTCAAATCGTTCTGAAGTTATTAAAGGACTCACCAAAGGCTACATACGAGCATATTATTCTAGGTGTTACCCGCGGTTTTGCTCGCGTTTTAGGGGGTTTCTCTGACATTAGAAATAAAAAAGTGACCAATGTTCCTTGGAGTTAATGATTGCTTCGTGATCAATGTGATCAGTTGGATCAGTGGTTTGATCGTGAAAGAGCAACAGACGTACATACAGACATCTTTTTCATTTATAATATCAGCATAGATTAAAAAGAAATAACAATAAAAGATCATCAATATGGATCAATATATATAGTTAAACACCTCTGTGTTCTGAACACAGATGCCCGTGTGGAAAGGAGGTAGACTCTTTCGGTTTACATGGTCTCTCTTGCCCAAGGAGTTCAGGTAGGCTTTTCCGCCACGGTTCTCTTAATGACATAATATAAAGGGCTCTTGCCACCATCGACGTTCCTGCTCTTACTGAGCTTCGTGGAATTAGTCGTGATGATGGTAAGAGACCTGATGGATTAACATTGGTTCCCTGGGAACGAGGTCGGGCCCTTGTGTGGGACGCTACATGTGTTGACACGTTGGCCCCATCTCATATCCGAGTAACAATGTTAAGAGCCGGTGCCACTGCGGAAAAAGCTGAAGCCAAAAAAATAACTAAATATTCGTGTATAGTACACGAATATTTAGTTATTTTTTTGTCTAATTACTTTTTTGTTCCATTTGCTGTCGATACGCTTGGCCCTTGGAGTAGTGGTGCAAAAAGCTTCATCAAAAGTATAACACCTCGCCTCATTGCCTCCACTGGTGACAGGAGGGCTGGTTCGTTTTTTACCCAGAGGATCGGAATTGCGATTCAACGGGCAAATGCTTCTAGCATTCTTGCCACCATTCCACGCGGTCAAGATTTATACAGGAACTAGTTTTAGTTCATATTTGTATATATATATTTAAGCATTTAATGTTGTTAATTCTTATGTTAATAAAGATATATCCAAATATATATAGTTAAAGCTAAAAATATAGTATTCAAATCAAAGCTATTATTTAACATACAGCTTAACAAAGTAATCGGCGCAGATTCGTTTTGGTAGGTCGGTGCGAAGTTAGAGGATCCGTATTTGACTCGTTTAGGCGGGTTGGTAGACTCTTTTCACACTGGTATCGCCATATAAACCGATATAAAAAGGTATTGGAAACAGCATGTTCATATAAAATAGTTTACAGTGCATACTTACTGCGTTCGCTCACTCTAATTTTATCCATATCATAATTTGGAATTTTTGGTGTATATTTCTTACAGGGTTGTTTTTTTTGCGATCGACCGAAAGATGTGACAATTTCTGAAATATTTTAAAAATATATGTAGTATATAACATGCTTATAATCATTGTGTTATATAGTTTTAAGCTACGTCTATATAAACGTGTGCTCATCCTCTCATATGATGCGTGAAAATGTATCTTGGCCACCAGTGCAGTTCCTTCCAATTGTTTTGAATTTCGCGTTTGTCATTCAATACCACTTACGATCAAAAAGAGTGGAGACATTTCCCCATTCGGTATATGTATAAAAAATGCCCATAAATGTGGCACTGTGTGTTTACTTATTGGTTTCATATGCATTTTCGAGTTTCATTTGACATGTGCTTTCTTCTAAAGCTTCACGTATATTTTCTATCCACAGCTTTATATCTATTTTCTTTCATTTTTAAATGTAAATAAATTTTTTTACAGTTGTAACTGTATTTATTTATCTAGTCATGACTTTCTGACGAATTGCAAATAGCAGACCTCAGATTATCCCAACTATGTATTGAAAAAAATAATTTGTCTATTTGAAAAGACACCTAAACTATGAAATCGTCCAGTTTTTTTCTGTTATTTATTACAAATTAAATAACGACGATTTAATAGATAAATAGGTTAATAGTCATGATATATTTCAAGTAAATTATTATTAAATGGTCAAATCTGTTCACGTATTATGAAAGCACAAATAGATGTATAACTATTACAATGTTGTAATACAATGTAAAATAATATAGATATATACATTGTTAAAGAATCATTTAATAATAATAAATACAATTTAGATTTAAGGCAAATAAATGACAAACACTAATTAATGTATACTAACCCGAGGAAATGATTATTAAAATAAACACAACACAAAAGTTAAACAACATTATTCAAACGTCTAATAAACTGTCTGTCACACTGTCCACCGCGAACTGTTTTATTTAGTTGATAATTATGACTAAGACTTTTATATATGTGAAATGAATCTAAATAATAAAACTGTAGTAGTAAGGTCTCTTGGGTTTGTTAGCTATTGAGGAAAAATGCTGTATATAGCTATCGGGCCATACAAGGTGCGTAATTTAAAGTATTATTTAGACATAATTGATGTAAAATGAATAATTGTTTTATAAATTGCTGCGTACAAAATATAAATCATTATAAAAGGGAAAAGTAAGTCAAATTATCAACGCCAGTTTTCAACATTCGTCAGTGAATTTATTTCAATGTTATTTGCTATTAAGAACATATATTTAAAGCAGGATGAAGCTTAAATTAAACAATCATCACCTAAATTATCGAATAGGTTATGAAGAAAGAAATCGATAAAAATAAATGAGTATATACTAGATGGTCAACCTGACTTGGTACGGATGAAAGTAGAGTATTTATTTTCTTTTCTTATTGAGTCCAATCCAAAACGTCCAGAGGTCCACTCAAACATCCTTCCCAGCCGTTTAAGAATAGCTCTGTGCCATACAAACCTTCAGAAAAGATATCTGTGTGAATAAGTTAAAAAAATCTTTTTATATGGATATTTGCTTTTATTTAAACTCGATAAGTTTCGGTAATATTTAAAACACAGGACAGAGGTATAACAACAAAAATATAAAGTAAAAAAATAATTAATAATATTGTTTGATAAGCAAAACAAATTCCTTATTGATTTTATAAATAGAGCATAGTTAAATGTTTGAATTTATGCTATGGGGATAAAAATTGTTACATACTGAAATTAATATTTTACAGATGAATTGTGATTTATTTTAATTTGAACCTAAGCTGTTTTCTATTTGTTTTTTATTCAAAGATTTTTTTAATTTATTAAATCTTAGTTGGCATACTAGAAAATGCCTGTCTGTGGTTAGTCCACAGTCTTTAGAAATTGGCACAATAAGAAGATGAATATCCCTTACATCGCCCATGCTCCATCAATCTTAGAAATTAAGATGTTATGTCACTTGGGCCTGTTACCTTCTTTCTGTCACCCTTCAAACTCGTACACAAAAAAATATTGAATTGATATTAATTGTAAATGAAGGATTCTTAATTTTGACTAAATTATTGTCGTACTTAATATTTTAAACGTTGGATTTCGACAGTTGGGATGCTGGGATGTTTATTCCGCCAGATCGGCTGAATTGTTCTGATTGAAATTTGGTAGAGAGATGCACTATAATCAAGAATATAGGTTATTTACCCTTATCAGCTGCACCCCAAACACAAACAAGCAAAGTTGGGTGCGGATGATAGTGTAGTAATAAATCGTGGTAGGTATTTTGTTAATATTTCACTTAGCTGTGCAATATTTACAAACTTAAGTCTGTCATTCACAAGTATAAGAAATAAGTGGCCGGCTTCTCGATTTGTGAGTAAATAAACACGAGGTCTTCAGAAAACTTGCGCTTCAATAAAATAAGAATTTTACAAAATATATTTTAGTAAAAAACTTCTATTTCTTGCGTTTTCATTTTGTGTACTTTTATAAAGTGTGCTAAACGCTAAAACTTAGGTTTCGTCCCTTTAAATGTAAAAACGGGGTAATCCCCGTTTGAATTGCCATTGACAGAGAAAAAAACTAATTTATAGCAGACAAACGGAATACAGAACTCGAAGGATGAACTGAACGTTAAAACAATGGGGATACTAAAACGGGGTTTTCGTATTTCACGGGGAGCGAAAATCGCTTTAATCGTTTCAGATTTTGACAACCTTGGACGAGGGTACATAATTGCTTTCTGCCTTTATTTTTCCCTCGAAGGGTCCAGTTTCGTAGATATTACTCTACTAAAGACTTTCACAGTTAGTAAGTGAGAGTGTTTTTTAAAAGATTACTAATAAGTGTTTTGTGAAAAGTATTACCTTTTTTCGTTATTATAATAGGATTTCGTAAGTATTTTGAAGTACATATTTGACAAATACATCAAGAAATGCTCGTGGGTCTCCCGCGAAAGTACGCGTTTATTCGAAAGATTTTTTTGGAATTTGGAAACCTATAACCTATTTTTTTCTTATACAGCCGTAGTACCACTTTTTAATAGGGTAGCAACTTTTTTCCTATGTAAAATTAATTCTTTGTTAAAACGTAACAATTTAATAAATTACAATCAAGAATTCTCTTTAATTTTCTACATATCTAAGGCTCAAACTGACCATAACCGATTTTAATATGCAGCTATCGTCCCATAATCACTGGGAAAAATTCGCCTAATTAATAATTAATATATAAGATAGACATAAAGTTGCAGCAGCATTTATAGAAAACAAATGAACTGTAGAATGAATTAAATTTATTCCTTCAATATTCTATAGATATATTGTGTGAGTGAATGAGAAAGTATTTCTGTCTGTTGTGTTTTCACACCTCTAAACCGAATTATAATTCAATAATATTAACATAATAACATGACTCATTTTATGTATTTTATTCTTTATAACATCTGTATTTATCTAATATATATATTCCAAGAACGATATATTATTATTTTTTTAATATTTCGTTTACTAATAATGATCGATCATTAATAATATCACCGTTGTTAAAGCGAGACCCCAAAGTATTTCGGAGTACTGCCATAAAAGCGAGAGGGCCTGTTATAACTCCACTCTGGGCTTGTCGGGCCTAACAAGAAAAGTTGGGGGAAGTAACGAAGACGACCAACTTTACTGAGACGTTCAGAGGAAACTTTTTTATTCATGATCTATTCTCGATTACAAAAATTTACCCGAATGACATGTCTGGATATTATAATATTGGGTCATTATTTGTAACGGTTCTGTTAAATTTCCGTAGACTTTGTCCATCTTTTGATAAATTATAAATAAAAAATTTAACAAAAAGAAAAACCGACTTCAAACGAAACAATATTAAAACAAATAAATATGCACTAAAAAGTAATAGAAATTATTGCGTATTCAACATATTTTTTAGAGTCTTCCTAATGTAAGGTTAATTAGCCAATATATTATATTATGATGTATTTATTTAATACTATGTAATATATACACTAACAGGTTTTTAAATTCATGAGTTATAACTGGCCATAGTCACAAAATGACTTTAATTATGTAACTATGGCAACGGAAAAATAAAGTAGAGAAGACTGGACATTCTTTGGTGGAATATATTTTTAAGTTGAATTGTGAATAATAAAATTTTAATAACAAAAATAATCGAATTTACTTGGAGATAATCTTAGATCCTTTTACTAAGTAAAATGAAATGAAAAATATTAGACTACTTAAAAGTCGATTTACATTTGGAGCCGGTGTGTGGTCTAGACCAACCAAGGATTCATTTTTACACAAGCTAAGTCCAGTGTTCAAACATCAGGTCGAGCTGTTTAAAAAGTTATTGATATTGGGTTTTTCTATTGAAAAATTCTCAGAAACACCCCGTTTGGAAGATACAAGCATACATTTCCGTGTCTCGGCAAGCACCTACAGCCATTGGTCCTGCGCCTAAAATCTTTCCGTGTCGGATTTGCTGTTACATCGGATTATGAGAGTGAGAATATACAGAGTGCTCCTAACCGAACGACATCAACATCCTTATCTTTTGAATTAATATAACATGATTTACAATTAAGAAAAACAATATTTCACACTTCAAAAACAAAATACACACTGTATAAGACAAAAGTAAGTTTTTTTGCCCGTTCAACGCAGTACAATCGATAATACGTTCTGTTGGGAGTTTTACATTTAATTAATCTTGCAACGCAATTTAAAAAATTGCTTGCAAGTATACATTAATACAATTCCAATACAATTTCCTAATAATTGGTAGCACGTGATTTAGAAATGTACATTGGTCATCGCAAGTTGATGTTGGGAATAGCCTTGCGGCATATTTGTGACGTATATCGTTGTAGTTGACGTCACTGGCGCATGATTCAAGATAATGGTACCATTAATTTAACGCGTTCTCCACTTTTTGCTGAGACCGATGGTTAGGGATTGGAGCTGCATTGTCTGATAAATAGTATAAACCAGAAATAGAAATTTAAAGATATGGCGATAATTTAAATTATGTTATATTGATTTTTCGTGTAAACAATGATACATTTTTGAAATAACAGTAAGTAATTTTATCAATTTACATGTACATGCCGATGACGCAAAGTCCAGGAAAAATATATCTATTAAATAAAACACGCTGGTCCGACGACATTCGCAAGATCACCGGTAGAAGCTGGATGAGGGACGCAGAGGACCGAGCAACGTGGCGCGCTCTGGGGGGGGGGGGCTATGTTCAGCAGTGGACAGCAGTGGGCTGATGATGATGATGATGATGAAATAAAAAAAACAGTGCGGTAACGTTACTCTTGTAATTCGAAGAGGACAACCAACGGGAGCCAGGATTGCCAAGGCAGTAAGTAGTGAGCCCATTCTACAACATTTTATTCCAAATCTATTTGGCCCAGTTGTGTTCACCGATTGTGCTTGCATATCATTTTTATTTAAATTGTAAAAAGAACTATAATTGATATAAACGACTACGGTTTAGGTGTTTACTCTTTATAAAACATAACAAAAATTGTTTCGGATAATTCTTTTCTAAAACTTAGTTTTATATTCGATATAAATTTGGCAAAATAATTTCAGACCTTTCTCTAATTCTACGAAAAAATTGGGTTAAGTGATCGCTATTCTCACTTCACAAGTCATAAGGAACATTCAGAATTATTCAGAACATTGATTTCCTTTAATTGGTTTTATTCATTTATATTTAATAAGTATTATAAAACTTGAGATACCAGATCTCTTTTAAAATTTTATTTGACTATTGATTTATCAATGAAGGGCTACAAAATTAAAAAATGAACAAAATAAACTTTATTCAAGGAGGCTTTTCTAAGCTCTTAGTCTTTGAAAAATATAATATTCATTTTCGAATTGTTGATTCCATTAGTATATAAATCAAAATACAATATCATTCCTATTAATTTGTATTTATAAATACAATACTGAAATATTTATTATACAGTATAATTTATAATTGTACATTAAGATTTGTTATAAAATCTGTATTCGACAATACAATACATTTATATCAATTTAATTTATTTCTTATATAGCACTCAACAATGTGGCTACCTGTTAGTAAAACAAATTTTACCTAATTATATTTTTGGTATAAATAATAAGAAAATATTATATATTTAATATTTGTATTATGTGTATATATTTTATATGTTTTATCCATTATAATAATTTATAAAAAAGTTAGGAAATAAATAAATTTATTATCTATAATATATACCTTGGTTAAGGTAGAAAGTTTTTGTACATAAATAAATATATTTATATACAAGTGTCAATTCATTTTGAAGTCTGACTGTTCATGGATTTTTGCGGTTAAAATTAGTTTTGTTATCTAAGGACATAAATGGCATTAATGGTAGACAATTATAATGTTTCGTTGAATTTCGCATACTTATATACATACTAGCTGAGCCAGCGGATTTACTCGCTTGATGTTATTAGAACTTTATAGCAAATAAGCCATAACTAACTCGAAGGGTGAATTAAAAAAGTAGCCTTCTCTGGGATTAAAACTATCTCCATAGCAAATATTTCCTAAATCGGTTCAGCAGTTTAATCGCCTCGGGTAATAGCGGAGTTATTTTCGCACTGATATGTGTAGATGTGTATATAAGTAAATATTAGGAACTGTACCGCCTATTTCGAAATTATTTTCTGTTCGATAACAAACACAAAAAATAAATGTTCATTCGATTTCGGTGGCCCTTCATCAGGTTTTTTTTCTTTTATTGAGTTTATTATTCTCGCTGATAAAATACTAGCACGCCGATGCCTTGCGGCTCGTCGATTTAACGAAAACGTTGACGTCAATAGTTTATCTCAATAGATGATCGATGTCTGTATAGTGTTCTTGATTCTGGAATCAAAGCATCCAAAGCAGTTTAGGTTATAAATTCTGTATTATTTATAGAAATATATTGATTAAGCTGCTGGAATCATTAAAATAAGAAAGTGTACCAAATGCTAAAATCAAATTTAACAAAAAATGCGATACGTAGTGAATGTGTCAGATATACCTATATACTGAGCACTCAAAGCTGTCTTAGAAGCAAATCGTGAAGATTGCTACAAAAACATCTCAAACAGGTCTTTCTTCGTAATTCCCAAAGATATTGAATCAAATTAATATGTTGAGAACCAATGAAAAAAAATAAGAATATTTTTATATCTGTTCATTATTAAATCAATAGCCAAAAATTTGATTAGATAAGACTATTAATTATGTCCTATAAAGCCTTGATTTTATCAACTGAATGTATGATATTAATGCTTATACATATATATTTAAATATATGGCATGAGTACAAACTAATTTAAAAGTTTGGATATCGTTTAACTTTTCTACAAAGGTAGTCTCATCATTCTACGCAGTAAGTTTGATTTAAAACCAAACTTTCTCCTCATTGCTGATGCAAAGATCGATCTGAAAGTTATTTCCATTAAAATACATAGAAGGTATTTAGCGATCATTAAGTATTAGCGATAAGCGTTAATCCAACCAAAAAAGGAATAAGGCAGAACTCTGGTTTTGTATATTTAGATTATTTTGTTATAATTAATTATTCACACTGGTCGGTACTGATTTTCCGACTGCGAACTTTAAGATATGTTTTGTTGGTATGAGTGTTTTCTTAAAATAATAATATTATGTTCGAGTTAGAGCCAGTTTTTTTTGTGACGGCTGGTCTCTCATTTTTAACTGACGTTTGTAAGTTTGTAAATAACTTCGATAGTTCTTTTTTGTGTAATGTACCTTTGTATATCGAGAAAGACCTTAATAGTAAAGTTATTTTGAGACTATTATGTTTTCCTATTCGCCACAACGAAAAATTCTGACCTCCATTTATACTGTGTATCGGTCATAAGACCCTTATTAGCCTGGGCTAAAGAATCTATAGATATGCCTTTTGCCCCACCACGTTTTGGGGGGAATGTGACTTAATCGCAGATACAAAAATAATCTCAACAAAAAAAAAACTTGTTGAATTCTGAAGAGATGTACAACTACTATACTCGTGTAGGTATTTACAATTCAAGACAAATTCTCTAAAGTCAGTGACAAAAATTTTATGAGGAATGTTAAGATATTGGTTGGCAATAATGGTTGATACTGATCTGATGGATAAGAACTTTGAAAAGGAAAGGAATGACCAATGTAAGTTACCCACATTGCGAAAGATTGCAGGACATTTCCTTAATAAAGAAACGTTATCAACGGAAATGGTGTTCGAGAATATTACCTGATTACTCCTGAGGACATAATAGTCTCATACGAGAAGCCAAACATTGACGAAAGTTTCTTTATGTAGAACTTCACAGCTTTTTCATTTAGTATTGGGTCATATTGATCTATTTTAAAATGCAAATGTTTTTAAGGTAATTGGATCAGGATCGATACTGTTTTTATGTAATTCGTTAGAGTTCAAAGATAGGTGGTGGGGCTTTGTGCAAGCCCATCTGGTTAGGCACCACCCACTCATCAGTTATTCTACCGCCAAATAACAGTACTCAGTATTGTTGTGTTCCGGTTTGAAGGGTGAGTGAGCCAGTGTAACTACAGGCACAAGGGACATAATATCTAAGTTCCCAAGGTTGGTGGCACCTTGACGAAGTAAGGAATATTTAATATTTCTTACAGCGTCGTTGTCTATGGGTAACGGTGACCACTTATCATCCGGTGGCCCATATGCTCGTCCGCCAACGTATACCATAAAAAAATGGTTTTGATATTTGTAGACTTGTTGTCTCATACTCTAAATGTAAATTGGCATGCAAAGTGAGATATATTATATTTAACTACGAATTAACGCAATGAATAATAATTTATTCGATTGATTTTTCATCTTTTTTTGTAATGTATTTTATTATATCTTGCATTTTCTTCTACTAAAACCACTAATCACTGTTTTTATTGCATTGGTTGTCTTTATAATCCGCGAGCCTAACAAAAAACTCGAAAATATGTATTGAAATATTTGTTATATCTTTTCTGTCCACACATAAAACATATTGAAATATAAGTTACTAATTATATTTATTATAACAAATTATATGCAATCTACTCAATATGTTTTTATAATTCAAATCTTGCTCCGCGGTGAAGGAAACATTTCGACTAAGCGTGCATGTATCGGATGAAATTTTGTGCGCAAAATCCGCAGTTTCAACTCTCCGTGGAGCTTAACTTTAACTTAACTTCGGGGATTCGTTTCCACCCGAAGGGAGACGTGTCCACCAGTATGACTTTTATGAGCTGTTACTGTTTACTTTTTTGAACGAAATTGCTCATTTTTTTACTGCTTTTCGAGTATGTTACTCGAAATAAATTTTTCCGATAATTCGTTCATATACAAGTTAAGTGAAAGATAATTTATTTTTATTTTATTTTAAAGAGGTCAGCCTTATTCGGTCTGAAAGCTAACGAAATATTCAAGCATATAAACTTTTCAAATTAATTTACATATTCGAAATTATTATTGTATTGTTATTCAATTTGATATACAGAGAGACTGTAGGATGTAAACTAATAGATAGATGAAGTAAATTTTTATGAAAATAAGCCTAGATTATAGTTATGGCCTAAGTTTTGAGAGATTTTTTTCAAGTCCAATATTCATGATAACCCTAATATAATAAAAATAAATTATATATAACGGTCATAATATACGTTACGACTTAGATCACGTTTATCAGAAGTATGATCGTTTACCAGTGAACGAACTATTTTTATGCGAGAAAACATGGTGGATCTATTGGGGCCTTGTACCATCAAAGAAGGAACTTTAATACTTCTTTGCTGCGGCAAATACACCATTGAACATTCCTAGTAAGAATAAAGAAATAATTCATTATACACTATATATCAATACGAGAAGTAAATTCCTCTTGTATAAGGCATTATTTTGTATCATGATAAAGAAGAATTTAAAATGTTATGTCAAAATAAACAAAGTTTGTTAGATATATGACAGAGATCCATAGTTCCACATAATTGTTTTGGATAAATTATTATGAATTTAACTGCAGTTGAGTTAATATGCATACAACGTATAGATGGTGTTAGTAAGAACTAGATTAATATTATTTTACTTATATTTCTACAAAGTGGACGATGATTGAACTTTGTATCTTCCCTCACCTGGCGTACAACCCAATCTCTATAAGAAACCAGCAATATATTGAGTTTTTTTTTTAAGCTGAGATGGCTCAGTGGTGAGAACGCGTGCATCTTAACCGATGATTGCGGGTTCATATCCTGGTTAGCACCACTATATACATGTGCTTAATTTGTGTTTATAATTCATCTCGTGTTCGGCGGTGAAGGAAAAAATCGTGAGGAAACCTGCATGTGACTAATTTTATTGAAATTCTGCCACATGTGCATTTCACCAAACCCGCATTGGAACAGCGTGGTGGAGTATGTTCCAAACTCTCTCCTTAATAGAATAGGAGGCCTTTCCCAGTAGTGGGAAATTTACAGGCTGTTACTTTACCTTAATATATTGTTTTGCCATATATTGGTTCAAATTATACGTGTTTCAGTATTACAGAATAAAATAGTATAAGCTATTTAAATGCAGTTATCATTGTATTAACTATTGTTACAGTGTTTGAGGTTTTTTAAACAATATTTTCTAGGATGTGACCGACCTTATTTACATTTTTCATGAAAATCTCCTCAGTTTCTCATGTACTGTGTATATAAAGCCGTTAACAGCGCGGTAGAACTATTCTAACATAATGTGCTCGGAAATTCGTGGCATTCTATGAATTCAGTGCGCGTTCACATCAAAGACGTCTTACTTTGTTTGAAATATTGTTTAAAACGGACGCATCACGGGGACAATTTTTGGAATTTACTCTAGAATTTAGATTACACGAGGATTTTTCGCTGACGAATTAACAATGGCCGTTATTTGTATAAAGTTCCAGCGAAAAATAGTGTTGCGAAGCGGTTTCTCGAACAATATAGTACATAATTTAAAATGTGATATAATAACTTCATGGTGAAAATCAAAATGTAGGTAATTTTGAATCGTCCTTGAAGTCCTTTTAACTACAGGCACAAGGGCACATCTTAGTTCCCAAGGTTGGTGGTACATTGACGTTGTAAGGAATAGTTAATATTTCTCACAACGTCATTGTCTATGGGTTATGGTGACCACTTACCATCAAGCCATCATATGCTCGTCCTCCAACCTATTCCATAAAAAAGAACTATACCAAGTGAAGCTACCATCGTTTCGGAAAGTAGATTCTACCGAGAAGAACCGACAAGAAAATATATATAGTTACTCTTTTCCAACATTTAAGATTACAGTCATATTAGTTAAATACATTTCTATGTGTATGTAATTTATTCTGGCCTGGAAGTCATAAATGTTTAAAATAACTTTATTAAATTATAGTATAGGAATTGTAATATGTGTATCTTTACGAATTTATTCGAATTTATATTAAGACGACAAACAGAAGGGAAGCGATTCCAACAGATAAGTCAAAATTACACAAAATCAAGCGCTTCAAGAATGGAGACAGTTCGTTATTCCGTGTCAATACCCGCTAAAAGATTTCCTAAAGACTGTGATGGGTTTAACATAATTATTAATCAACTGCAAATGCGCCGTTCACGAGGATAAAGGCTTTGTTCCAACTCCGCGTCTTCAGTCCGAGACATGGCATTGTGTCCGCATTTTTAATCGAATTCCCATTCAAAGCCTCAACGAAATTAAAGACGGAACGCATAAATTAAGAAGACTTAGGCAAACTTCCGACCACAAGCCTCATTCAAAGAGGTGTCTTCTTTGAAGGATTGTCCTGAGTCAATTTCGAAAATAACCACTATTCATCATTTGTTAAATAAAAATCGATTTTAATACCTTAACAATAGAGATTGAATTAGTGTCACAGATAAAATAACGCGGTAAATACACCTCTGTAATGTCATATGCTAATGTGAACCTCCCATCGGAAAGATTTTGGAGTTGGCCGAATTGGATGGCGAATCATTGGAATATTTATTAGTCTGGGGACTTGAGGTCTCCGATTCTCTTTGTTTGATTCGGTTTATATTTGGGAACTGACAATGTTGCTAATCTTACATTTTATCTCTTCTCATTACATTGCAACGTTAATTTATTAATTTTACAGATAGTAATAGAGTTTAGATATTTTGTTGTATTTTTTCAATAAGCTGGTATCACTAAGATTTCGCGAGTATGACATGTTTTGTGAACATTATAAAGTATTGTTGCACATAGTTAGGTATATTATAGTTAAAATTTTTCTCCCTTATATAATATATACAGGGTCATTGGTAACTCGACGTACATCCGCTAGGAGGTGATAGGTGTGACTATTTGAAATAATTTTAACCCCCATCTAAAAGTGAACCATTTTTGAGTTATCACGTTTTTTAGTTTTTTCAAAATTTGTTAAAAATGCAACTTTAAAAATTTATTTAGACAAAAATATCAAAAATAACCTATTTTTTTCTTCTGATTTATAAAAACGAATAAACAGTGGATATTCGTCAATATTTAAACAATCATTATCAGCCCTAATTTAAAAATTGGAGACGGAAAGCGATATTATTTCAAAATAAAATTTATTTTTATTACGCCGGCTCACTCATCCTTCAAACCGGAATATAATAGTAGATAATACTTTTCAGTAGTAAAATAAATAAATGAGAGGAAGACCTATATAGATTGGCTTACACAAAGCCCGACCGCGAAGAAACATAAAAAATCGGAATCGGAATAATTTGCTATTGACAATAACGACCTGTAGGGTCCAATTTTAGATAAAAACTATCCTATTAGAGTTGATTAGTACAAACTAAATATTTTATCAAATCAAATCAAATCAAAATCAATTTTATTCAAGTAAGCTTCACAATAAAGCGTTTTTGAATTGTCAATAATTAAATACTACCACCGTTTCGGAAAGCAGCTTCTAGCGAGAAGAAACGACAAGAAACTCGCATATTTGCTCTTTTCAAATAAACAGATTTACAATGCTGTCACTAACAGTAATTAGTGTCCTATGATGGAACCCGAGCCTAACTCCAGGCGTTTCTTTCTAAAAAGTACTCTTTTAATGAATAATATGATTTCGGTCAAAATCAGTCAAGCTGCTTGCAAAGACCCGCATACCTGATTGTCATATATACAGACTTAAAATATAACCAACATTAGTTACCCTATGTAAGCAAAACTGCCAGTCTGGTCCGTGCAAGTTTATGAGTCTTATGCGATGTTGTTCGCTCAGTATAATTTAACTTGGAATTAAATTCAATTGCAAACGTCACACACAGCCCTATCAATCTGAAACGTTTCTGGTTCTAGCTTTACCTCAAAGGAATTTTAAATGGTTTTCTTCAACCCTTTTGTGTTATGCTAGACGTACCATTTATATACGATAACATGTTTAAAACGTCTCCCAGTTGTAAGACATCTTCAAAGGTTTGCAGCTTTATTATACTACAGGGTTATATTTTTTAATGAAGTAGCCAGCCTTATTAATTCGACATCTGATGGTAAGTAGCCGCCATCGCTTTAATAGTGCTAATGCACTATAAGAGGTATTTATCGTATGTCCCTTGTGCCATAATTAATGGTACACTCATCCTACAAATTGGGACACGGCAGTAAGAAGAATTGTTATTCGACGGTAGAATATATCATGAATGAGCCTCTTCCTAGGCGAGCATGCATAACTTTATGTTTGCATAATAATGCATAAAGCCCTATCAACAAGTAATCACCAGCATGATAACCGGAAAGATTCACGTAGTCACGTATTCTACTATTGTCTAATTTTGGATTCGTACGTATGACAAAAAATGTAAACCTCATTTTAGAAATAAGCAATGTTGCTATATTAGCTTTTATTTCTTTTCCCCGAAAATATTTAACATCATTATATTTACGTCATGTGTCAAGTCAACAAGCCGTCAAAAGTCAATCACTTCAAGTAAAGTAGCAAAGTAATAGCCTGTTTGCTATTTGCTATTGCACTGCTTGGCTAAGGTTTGGAACATATTACACCAGGCTATTGCAATTCGGGTTGGTGGAATGCAAATGTGTTTGCAAATGTGTTTTCACAGTTTCTTCACGATATTTTCTTCACCACCGAGCACGAGATGAATTATAAAAACAAATTAAGCACATATGTATATATGGCAGTGCTTGCCACTGGGCCATTTCAGCTCTTCAAGGCCATCATTTCAATTATCGTCATTTTATGTGCTCGTATTCCAGTTTTAAAGTAAGATTTCATCGTTCATCTCGGTTCAATCTTTTACGTATTTTTGATAATATGTTTAGACGATAAAACTGACAGCAAACGGTATGACGCTCTCTGATAGCGTCACACCCTCATTCCGCCATAATTCTCTACCCCTTTGTGAAAACTACTATGATAATAATAAGATTATATTTACTCTATTTCATATTTATTTATAGATCTTCTTGAATTCTAATTACGATGGCCACGTGTTTTCTAATTATAATTTCACTGCTCATTTACAATTGTGGTATAAATAAATAATATAAAGATAAAGTTTGGAAAAGCAGTTTATTTCCGCATTGGCGTGTGTTTGTCATTTTCTCGTTATAAGATTAAAGTTCGAAGGGAAATTCTTTGAACTGATCTTTATAAAGTTGGATCTACGTTCCTGAGTTGACTTATTTTACAAACTATTAATAGAAATGGAGGCGATTTACAGTGTTATGATAATACACAGTAACATACAGATATACATACTTTATGTAATATTGATAAAGAATATTATTCAATTTGAAATTGTATTTTATATTGTATATTTACTGAGATATATTAAAGCAGAAATATATAAATATATCATTATATTACAACGAAATACAGGCCAGCATTAGTAGTATAAATTATTTAATTAATATCGCAAAAAAACTTATACAAACTTTTCAAACAATTAACTCCATTTGAAATGGTAGTAATTAAACTGCAGAGCAAAGTTATTGACTTCGAAGTGTGCAAGGCTCTTTAAGTTTAGGCCCTGATTCTAGCACCGTATTTACTAGCGTCGAGACGCCGAGATAATTCTCACTTGTACAGACAAACTGAATAACGCGAGTAAAAGATAATTAATTTCATGTTTTATTTAATTGTATTCAAGGGTATGTACATAATAATAATAACGTTACAGTGCTATAGATATTGAAGCTATTATTATTATTGCTCGAAATGACTTTTATTTAAAAATGTGAAATATGTGAAAGAACTTCTAGAATTAAATTTTCGAAAAGAATGATGATGCAAAATTTCAAAATAGATGTATAGTTTTTGACGATCGCGGGATGAAACAAGCACTTATTATTAACGTATTACAATATATTATGTTCAATTATAAAATAATATTTGTTCAATTTTATCATTACTGTTAATGATAAATTTGAACAAATATTCCAAGTAGAAATATAATAAATTTAGCTCACTTAATTAATAGTGATTAAATACGAAAAATAACTAACTATTTTTTTTTATAATATTAAAAATTCTTTATTTATATAATTCACCTCAACACATATCAATATTTTTTAATAAATTTTGACCAAAACTAACATTCTATAATTTAACATATAAGTCGATAAAAAAATCACATTATAGTTAAAAATATACTTGAATTATAAGTCTTTAAAAATTCATTAACAGAATAAATCCCTATATTTCTTACCCAAATACACCAATTGAAGTTAAATGAATAACTTTTATTTTCATATTAAAAGGTAAATCAATTATAGAAGGATAAGAAAAAAATATTTAACTTAAAAATCTTCCTGAAACTAAACTTATAAATAATAATATAAATACACTTTTTAACATAGTAAAATCTTCATCATGTAAATTATAAATAGATAATAAATTTAAATAATTAATTATTAAGTATCTTATAAACGATAGTATAAAATACAGTTAATCCTGTACAGACATAATATAAATAAAAAAAAAATTAAAAATTAATTTCTTATTCTAATTCTAAAATCCTTTGAATTTACGCACGAACTTATTATCAACGTGCAATTATTTAAATATATCTTTCTGCGTCTCATTTTTCGCCCTCTCTCCCCAATAAACAGGGAATATAAAAGTTACCTGCCAAATGACTCTTTGTTGGTCCAGCAAATAGAAGTAAGGTTGCAACTCATAAAGTTTTGGGTTCGGACGCCGAGTTTCAGTTACTTAAAAAATAGAAGTATTTACTAAGGAAAGCACACAGAGCCGTTGATCCTACGCCTGAACTTTTCTCGGTCGCAATGTGATCCCATTGAATTATGCAGGTGAGGAAAATGACAGTGCACCTGTCCTTGAGTACAGATTTGTGTTCTATATATCCTGCGTTCAGGTCTAGTTTTTCTTGAGATTCATAAAGATCTGATCTTCATCGTAGTTTAAATTCAGGCAATATATTTTTCATAAAGTTTTGCTCAGAATATATGTAAAAGCGTTTTGTAAAATATTTAATGAGGTATCCGTACGTCGTAAACTGTTTTTTCTTCCTGCTGTTTTTCTGGAATTTTGCCAGGGTCTGTTATATCTTTAATAAAGATCTGACAGGTTAATCATACATAGCTTGGTCTTCTTCTGGTTTAAGATTTCTTTTTGTTCTATAAAGCTGATAATGTAGTCGAGCGTCTTGAAAACCTAAGGTGCGGAAGTAGCTTGATGTACACAGGCTCATTAATTAATCTAAGGGGAACGAAACGATATTACGATACATTAACATACATATTAAGACACTTTCTATTCCGCCAAATAGCTATACTATTTTGTCGGAATAGAATGTGTCATTACGAATAGTCATTAATTGGTAGGTACCAAGATATACTAGCTAGAGCTTGTATATCTTGAAACACCAAGAAAATATTTTAACTATACTAAAATAATGTTCACTTATACGAGTATAGATAGCATTTGTAATTTCTAGGGAGCAATAAGGTGTTAGGAAATACATTTAAGTTATTTTCAGTACTATCATATGCATGCTTTGTGTAAACGTATTTAAGCCAGGTTTGTGTAAATGTTGTTGTGTATTCCAGCGGATATCGAGGTCACTATTGAAGCTTAAATTGATGTTGAAGGTCTTCCAGTCCAGCTCCAACAGATGGTTCTATAAGAATTAATTTTATGACTATTCATTTTATCACATGGTATTTTTTCGGACATGGCTCTATGCTAAGTCACACGAACTAAAATAGACATTGCCATTGTAAAAAAATATTTACCATTATTTGCTAGACAGCAGTAGGAGATCATTTATAAACACATTAGCAATGTGTTTATAAATTATCTCTTATAGCTTTTTAATTATTTGAAGGAAACATGACAAACAAACATGTTGGTATTGGCCGGCAATACGCTGAGATAAGTGGATAATGCGCATAGACGTGTCGCTGTATCTTTGTTTTTACTATTCCGACTAAATCATTCCAATTTTGATGAAATTGACAAGCCTTAATCAAAATTACGGAAGGACTGGCCACATTTTTAGAATAAACTGTGTCCTAAAGAGATGTTCCACTTTTAAAGTAAGCGAAAAACTTCATAGTCATATTTTGTAGTTCTGTTTTTAAATTATTCCTATGATGATAATTTCGCCCCTGGTCACATTTGCGCACTCTGGCGCTGTAATAATTAGAAAAGACTCATTACTCCGTTAATGCGCCCGCAACATTGAGATTCAGTTGTTATGTCCCTTGTGTCAGTAATTATACTAAGTCACCCTTTTAACTGAAACATAATATTAGTTTAAAATACTAAATTGTATATGTCGTACACAAACTTTAAAGACCCGTTTATAGTATTTAAATATTGAAGTAATAATAGCTCAATACCGCTTCTGAAGTATTTTATCTACTACTTTTATTATTAAAGTAAAGTAAAGTAACAGCCTGTAAATTTCCCACTGCTGGGATAAGGCCTCCTCTTCCATTATGGAGAGGGTTTGGAACATATTCCACCACGCTGTTCCAATGCTGGTTGGTGGAATGCACATGTGGCAGAATTTCGGTGAAATGAGACACATGCAGGTTTCCTCACGATGTTTTCCTTCACCGCCCAGCACGAGATGAATTATAAACACAATTTAAGCACATATATATAGTGGTGCTTGCCTGGGTTTGAAACCGCAATCATCGGTTAAGATGCACGCGTTCTAACCACTGGGCCATCGGCTTTTATTATTATGAAGACTAAATAATTAACTCAGCACAAAACCAATTAGATATTGTTCTCAACTCAATTGCTTATAAGCGATGAGGGGAATTTTAAACTAGCAATATTTCAGTTAGTGCAAACAGTTTTGAAGACTCCATTAGTAATATCTTTGCGGTACGTGGTCTGCATCAAAATTTGCGGATTTTTAAACTTTTAAAGATCCGTAATGGGATTTAGATTCGTTCAGGCTTACTTTAAATATTTAGCACTGGATTTTATTTCACAAATAACGTTTTTAAACACGGACCTGTTTTCCAACGATAAGATTTGTTTGAGATATGCGCTTACATACGTCGTTGTGTATTTCGTATTAATTTAAAGAACTAGAGCTTGATTCTATCAAACTGTCTTCCTATAGTGATACGAACGAATTAAGGCACCTGATAGGGAGTTGGCGCCCTAGTAGGAGCACAAATTGCTTAAAAACGGAGATTGTAATCAGCCTAAGTCACTTCTTACACCGATAGGAATGGATGTTTACCAGTTATCCTTCCTTAAAGGCCGGCAACTCCAGGTGCGTGCTAGCCCCCTGGTAATGCAGATGTCCATGAGCGGTGGTAGTCACTTTCCTTCAGGTGAGACTCCTGCCCGTTTGCCACCTATCACAAAAAAAAAAACATATCCGTAGGTAAGTGTCTCTTACTGTTTCATTTTTATTGTGTTGATTTTTGTATCACGCTATACTTATTGACAGTGATTTCCTAAGAGGGAAATGAATTCGTAATAACTATACATAATAAAACTTGTATCCACTAGGGAAGATAGACTTGTCGCCAACCAGAACTATTGTTTTACCCATCATATAAGTTGATCTCGCCACCTTTGTAGGCTATTACAAATCATACTTTCTCTAATTGGTTCAATCTGTCCAAGTTAGTTACGAACATTCTAGTTGAATTGTTTTTAGATGCCTTTAGTGACAGAACACTCGTCAAAATAAGCGTTTGTGTTTACATAGGACAATCATATCTAAATCCTGTGTCATAAGGTGCATATTTGATTAAAATATCTTTGATAGGCGTCTAAGGCGTCATCAATTTTATTTCCATGTATCACAATATGAGAAATTAGTAAATTAAATAACTATAAGCATCTTATTTTAATTGAGCATTAGTAAACTTTTACAGCATTTAGATACTAGTATATTCTCTCAATAGTTTAAGTGTTAGTCAAAATTAAGGAGAATTATATATTAATAGCACTGATTTAAGATAAATACGTAAAAAAGTATCCGTTAATATTTCAGGGTATTTGTAGTTAAATGTTGTTTTGCAGGATAATCCAAATGATGCACTAACTTCATCATCAACTTCATAAATTTTTATACATATATTTGAACAAAAAATAATGTTTGAAAATGAATGTGTTCGGAAAGTTTAAAATAAACATTGATTTGTAAAATCCGATTTGTAAAAACTAAGCCGATTAAAGTAGTTATTTTCGTAGACACTCAATCATACGTCGCCAACAGGATGACTATTAAAAAGCCAGCCAGTTCGCTACTATGTACATGCAGTTGGCAACGTGCCAAATCGGTTGGACAGTCACTGGCAGGGTTTTTGCTCAATGTACGGTGGGAACGATTTTTTTTATTTCTAAAACAGATGCAGTTTTAGAGGTTTCGATGTGAAACTAAATTGTTAGTAAAAGTCAATTGTGAGGGTTGAGGATGTAATGTGGATTGGATTTATTATTCAAATTAAAGTATTTTTTAATTATGTGTTAAGAACTCAAATTAAATCATGACAATTATTTAGCGTCCTTGAGGTCTTAAAATATGAATCTGGAAATATGAAGAAATATTTAAAGAACAATCAAAATTAAAATTCCTGAATAAAAATTGTAATAAAATAAATTTTATTGTTAAAGATACATTTCAAGCAAATTCAAATAATATACAAATACAGTACAAATACGCAGTTCAGATTAGCCTTAACATACTAACTTTATATAATAATAATTGAATACAGAAACAAATATGAAACTAAGTGACATATAAAGTTTAGGCAATAAAATTGCAAACTCAAAACTAATTGAATTGCTAAACATCCTATTTCAGAGTACCAGGACTTCATAAAGGGATGGGTCATCGGATAATGAATTATTCAGGAGATTAAGGGCCTTTTAACCAGAATATTCAGGTGTTATTTCTGCAATATACTCAATACTTTTATGGTAATTATACTTTATAGCTATCATAGTTCTGTACGATACTGAGTAATATCGTAATAAAATAAATATATACACCTAGATATATAAAAGCGAAACACCACTAATTAAGAGACTGGTAGGTAGGTTCTTTATAGGGTTAAGACATTCAATAAGTACATCATTGTCATTGTCTATTGACAAAGTGACTATTTAGGACTAAGAACCCATTTGGGTCATGTGCTTTCCTAAATTAGTTTAAAAAATTGTAAGCTTCAAATGTAATGATATAGACCATCTTCAGGCTTAAGTTGTCTTTTGAACCATAATAGGATTTCAGTCTTTTGATAGATCATGAAAGAGTTCAATATGTCCTTTAAAGATAAATAAGATACCTAACTTTATTTACCTACACCTTTACTTGGTGTTAGGGCTTTATGCAAGCCCGTCTGGGTAGGTACCACCCACTCAACAGTTATTAATACATAACAGTACTCAGTATTGTTGTGTTCCGGTTTGAAGGGTGAGTGAGCCAGTGTAACTACAGGCACAAGGGACATAACATCTTAGTTTCCAAGGTTGGGGGCACATTGACGATATAAGGAATAGTTAATATTTCTTACAGCGTCATTGTTTATAGGTGATGGTGACCACTTACCATCAGGTGGCCTATATGCTCGTCCGCCAACCTATACCATAAAACAAAAGAAAACAACCTATGATACCTTTGTTAACGATATTGTTCATAGCATCTATTTTCAACGGGTACTGTTGTACTCTTCGGAGGATGATACGAATACTTGTGTTTTCACTGACACAGAATCTCTCTTTATTTCTTTAGTCTTTTATTTCGAGGTGCACATCGAAGAGAATCGAACGGAGAAAGTTTAATAAAAACTAACAACTTCATATGATTTCTAAAACACTAATGTGCCCAAGTGTCCTATTGTAATGTTAATTTCCATGATTCTCATTGGTTTCTTTGTTGTTGTCTCTTAATAAGTTAGTTACTTATGTAGCGTCTATGTATCGGGTATTTCAGCATTATATACTGAATATTTTCATGATCTTCTTTTTATCTATTCTTAGCTATACGTATATACTTTACATATGCTCTCACTCCTCCTGTATCTTAAGGTTCCCAATCATTTGCTTGATTTTACCCTTCTGATGGTATAGAATAAGGAGTTAAGGATAAACATCTTAAACATTGCCACCTGATGGAAAGTGGTTACTACAAACTGTATACATTAACGCTATAAAAATATTAATTATTTCTTACATCTCACCAATTCGCCACCAAAATTGAGACATAAGACGTCATATCAATATATAACAAGCAAATGTAGTGCAGCGGCTACATTGATTCTATCACCAAACTACCTGAATTATTTAAAAATGTGGTTAATCGGTTCTATAAAACATATTTTACATAATAATTACCAAAACAGTATATATAGCGCTATCTACATATATGGATTTCTTAAGCATTTCTAAATTTTACGTCCGAGCGCGTTACAAATACGGATACGTCTTTCTGGTTTCATGTTTAAATATATAAACAAGACATAAATATATATTTTATATTCAAAATTGTGACGCTAAATAGCTTATAAAATATTTCGACTGATCGTTAGAAGCACATGAATCAATACGAATTCTAAAAGTCGAAAACAAAAGCAACTACAGGAACGAAGAAACTACTATGAAAGTTTAAATTTTATTTTTGTTACGTACTATGTAATTTTACACGCGGCTGTCAGAATTCCTCAGTAAATCCATTGATTTATTCCGTCCATATTTATTTGGGTTTTATGGCGGAGAATTCATACGTGCGGTGGTGATATTTTTCACATGCTGACAAGTTTAATGGGTCGACCGTACGTTAACTGTTTCGATTCATCCATTTTATGGCGTTTATTCGTCAACAACGCTGGTTTGACGAGATTTTCTTGTTTGAGTTGGCAGATCAAGTGATTAATTATAGATCTTTATCTTTTATTATTGAAGTAATAAATAATAAAAAAATGCCCATTTCATTTACTATGCGCTTAAGTTTTCACTGATTTCAAAGGTGAGTAAATATAAAGTAGAGTAAAGTTTAAAAGCCCATAGTGTATCGCATGTTGGCGTAATCGTTTTTATAGTTTAAAGACATTTCGTAAGATTTTTTTAATTTTATAATTTAAAAACTCATTTTTTTTATCTTTGTTTTTGCATAGTATTGTTATTTGTTGGTGCATAGCATAGTCTAGTGTTAATAATTTACTTGATTATATCAGATTGAGAAACGAGGGAAACAAAACTCATATAATTATGTACATATAAATAAGTTGCTGTGAATACGAAAATGTAAACACACAATTTCGACCTTAAATTGCATAACATAAAAGTTTAGCTATTGAAGTAAAAGTTTTAAATGAGTTGTTTGTGTGAGGAATGGTGTTATGTTCAACCTAATGTTAGATTATCCATCGAGGAAATGATTTTGAGGGTTGAAAGTGGAAACAATAAATCGGTCATCACGACGGGGTGTTAACCGAGTTCTACCGAAACCTCTCTTCACAAGCCTTCGGTTTACTTTAGAAAATGTAGAGTGGTTTAAATTTAAATTTGTAGCAATCGTTCGTTGATCCAAGCCTTCCTGCAAAATTGTCACAATTTGTGGGGTGAGTTCGGACGAAGTATCCATATTTATGGTTACGTAAATTTATTTGAGTTTAAAAGACTAATTAGGTAACAATCATTAAAAAAAAGAATATCAAACTTTAATCAAGAATCTGATAGTATACGTAAATTTTACTTTACCGAGCATAATTTAACCTTTTCCTGGAGTTCTATTTTTAAATTTTATATTTAATTATTAATGTGCAGTCTTGAAATTTTCATTTAGTTAATTGAAAAAGTTTGTATGCTTATCGAATTACGAAAGTATTCCTAAACTGTGGTGCAGATATGAGTCCGTCAGTGTATTCCTTAATCACTTCATTCGTTCATCATTCATTTTACGAACATCTTTGGTTGATGAGTTATAGCGAGATATAATTGCATAGTCATGTTAGAAAAAATCCTGTCTTTATTACTAGCAGGGCTTATATCAAATTATAGTGAATGTGTGTATAGAAGAAAATGTAATTGTCTATAGTAAATAAGGATATTTTATTTAGGAATTGTGTTTGTTGTCTTTTTTCATTTGTATATAATATCTTGGGTAACACAAATTAATGAGATTAATAAATGGTTAATAATAAATTCAGTTATTTTGTTTTAATAATTTAATGCTATAACAACATGAGCTATTTTAAAACTTATTTTACTTTTTATCTTACCATTAAACCTTAGGAAGACTACATTCACAGTTTTTAGGGTTAAACTAAATAAAAATATTCTTAAATTATATCAACTAAATAGAACACAATGTAATTAAATAAAATTAATATAAAAAAATAACAAATGTATTTGGTTACAGATATAATACATGGAAAATCAAATCAAAGATTATTTTTCAGGAAAAATGCTATTAAGTTATTTTGAGCATTTACAACAATTTATCGCATGATATTTCACCACATATTTCCAACCTTCTATGGTAGATTAAGCTCCAAGCCTGCTTAAAAGGAGAGGAGATATTTGCCCAACAGGGACACATGTACAGCTAATTTGTAACAATAACCCGTACTTGTCTTACTGTTGAGCTACAGCCTCCTCGTCCTTTTGAAGAGAAGTTTAGGAGCTTATTCCTGCTTCATTGCGGCTTAATGTATACACGTATCATAATTTCCTTGAAACTAGACATATGCAGGTTTCCTCACGATGTCAATTATAAACACAACTTAATCATTACTTTTTAACTTTTAACTATTATCTGCATTTATTAAATAGTTAAAGGTGTAAGTGATCATACCATCGGCCTTATATGTTGGTGCTTTAAGAAATATTAACCAATCCTTACATCGTCAATACGTCACTTTTTGTGTTAGCGTCACCTTTGCAACTAAGATGACTCCTTCGCCTGTAGTTACATTTATTTTACAAAAACGTTATATAACAACCTTACTACAGGCCACAAACTTAAATTGCACGTACTTTATAGAGTAATGGCATTTGATTATAACCTGCCGTTCAGGAAAAACTTAGTGTGCGTTCTGAGTGACGGCGGCACGTAAAAATACTGGAAATTAACGAGCCTGTCCGGTCTTCGAGCGGACACATGAACACGCTGCCGCTATCACTCGGGACGCAACTTACATATGCCAATTCAAATATATTGTTTATTTATAATTAATTTGTAATATTTGGCAGTAAAATTTGTCATATTATAATTTAAGGTTTAATTCACATCGAAATAAATAGGATCGAGTGAGTGACTTATCTAATAAATGATCTTTTGACATTAGCACAGCCCTAATTGTCGACTGATTAGAATAAAATTTGACACAAATTTAGTTATTTTTTAAAATAAATTTAGTTATCTTATGACGACAAGTTTTACGTAATATCTTAATTGAACTTAAAATAAAGTTTTGTTTTAAACTAAATTATTAAATATAGGTTAGGAGGCGAAAACACTAAATGCGAATTAATATTTACGATATTTGTAAAATAAAAACTTTAACATACTATATGATGTAATAGCTATCCGTACTGGCCTCACACGGTTTACATACAACGTTTACATTGAAAGACAAACGTTAAACCATTAGCATTATTTTTTCTGGCTATGAAAGTTGAAGGTATCAGTTTTTCCCTTCTGTAATATGTTTATTTTATACATATAAACCTCTTGAATCACTCTGCTCATTGATGAAAACCCACAATAAAACTCGTTGTAGGTATAGTTCAAAAGGTCTTAGAGTATAGTCGCCGTGAAGCGACTTTGTTTTATACTATGTGATGATATTTATTTTATATGGGTTTGTTTACAAATCCAAAAAGTTTCATCATAATTAAATGAATGGTTTAAAAACAAATAGAAGACAAACAAAACGTTTGAATATCTCATTTATTTCTTAGTCAAATTGTAGCTATGAAAAATCTCAACATTATCAATAGAGACAATCTTAAAATTAGAAAGATTTTTAATACTAAATTCCATTGAGATATTTTTGTCTTATATTTAAATTACGTTATTAAAAATTAATCATAAAAATCACAGCCCATTTTGGCTACTACAAATATTATCGAATGAACTTATTATCTACACTTGTATGCTTATTATAACTAACATTATATGACATTTTATTGATAAAATTACGCCTTCATTTAGCTTCACAGATAATTTTACAAACCGTAAGCAAAACGAATCGTTTCTTGAAAATAGTGACCATACAATAGACAGATTTACAACCAATAATATTGCGTTAATTTGGAAATGGCATCGAAATTTGTGGAATATATATTAATCAAGCCGGCAGTATTTTTCATTATTTATGTGAGAAGCCTCTAAAAATTCCTAAGTCTGCATAGTTCTGACGTTAATTTAAGAATCTCCACTATCGACAGGTAAGAACTGTTGCTGGGCTACGGAAGACAAAACCATGTCTATTGGTTTTGTGTCATCGTACAGTGAGGGCGCTTCGCAGAGAATTGCAAATGTTCCAACTATAGAGGCGATCGTGAAAATCCAGAGGAACAATCTGTCGAGGACCATTGCGACGAAACCCCAATCCTGGTCTTCCTGTTGGCGTTAAACAGATATATAACTATTTTGCGTTTAATACACACACACGTTTATATTTTTATCGGTCGACAACTTTGATTTTCGTCATTATAGTTTATGTACTTGTTAGTACGAAGAAACTGTTCTTTAAAGTTTCTCACTTTAAATGAAAACTTACCGCGTTAAATTCATCTTGTCTTTGCATGTGATGCTGAATAAACATTACGTTGTGGATGGCTTTTTCTAGTTCAAATGGATACTTCTTTCGTGGAGTGATATCGCTGAGTGAGTCATCTAAGCCAGACATAACGGAAGGGAGCCCATTGTATCCAGCGCCAAGACTACCGAGAGCTCCAACCAGACCGCTGAATCTAAAGAATATATAAGATAAAATAGGACAGTTCGTGAGTATCTAAATAATTAAATACTACTTGAACTTCAATTGAATTTCATTTCAAAAATTCAAACAAAAAAGCGAAATGCTAGATCGCTTGAATGGTAAAAGCGGATGCTATTGAATTTTAATGAATGTTGCCATTAGTTTGACGAAAAACTCAGAATCGTTTTTTGTATTAAATTCAGTATATTTTGCAATTATAACATTTCCAACCAATTGCATAAACATATATACACATATACATATATACTGCATACAATATTAAGTTTAAAAAATTTAGATAGTTAGGTTATTTTGGAACGCTTGTGTATTTTGAAGTAACTTACCTGTTCGTGGCTGTTGTTGAATGCAATCCATTACAACCACCAGGTAGATGATGACGCAGGGAATCAGGACTTGAAGCATTAGAATTTGTCTGTTCAGCAGCAGCTAAGGCATCCTTGAACTTATTCTTCTTCATACTTCGACCGGCTATCTTCTGCGCTGCAAGATCCCTCAACAAGTCTTTTGGAACTCTCATTAGCAACAGCTTCGGTAGTTTAGTTATGAAGAATTTCCTCACCCAAGGTGCCATTTTATGAGTGCTTGGCTTACGATAGTGAACATTTAGTATGAAGATCGTTATTACTACTGACAGTCCTACTAACAGCATCGTGAAAAGTAGATACTTGCCCAACAGTGGTAATGCCAGAGATGTCGATGGAATAATTTCGGAGATTAGAAGGAAGAACATCGTTTGCGAGAGAAGGATGGAGATACTGAGAGCAATCTTCTCTCCGGAATCGGCGGGTAAGTAGAAGACGAGAACGGATAGATACGATATACCGACACAAGGTACGATCAAGTTGACTGTGTAGAATAGAGTTTTTCTTCTTAGCGTTATATTGAAGAAGATATCTGAAACAATAGATGGTAGTTAATTTGTGATTTCACTTGTTTTAATTGTGATTACAATTGTTCAAAAAAAATTTTTTTTTTGTTTATATTTTATATTTACTATGTATGTCACAATCAAAGAAAAAGACTGCGATGTTAGTCTGTTATTTATAAACGGAAGCATAAACACCGATTACAATATTTAAAATTTCAAAGACGTTTCATTCTCTTAGTCTTAGGCGATATATTATTAAAAAATTCAAAACATATTAAAATAACTCGAAATATCGATTTTCTTAGCTATAAGATTACAAAAAAAAACGAGTAATAAACACCACCAAAAAACTATTCTCTAAATATAAGCCTTTTCGAAAATTCTATCATAACTCACCTATGAAAATTTTGTAAAGAAATTCATAATAGAATTATATCCAAAATAGATTTCTATCCAAAATTTCACCCTGTTAGACCTACCGACTTTAGCTGTGCTTTTTAATATCAGTCCATCAATATTAATCAATATTTAAAACGTAATTCGTAATACTTTCAAAACGTAAATCTGACAAGTAAATGATAACCATGTAGTTTCTCATATAGCCAATAAATTAAATGAATTATAATCGAAATAGATAATATTAAATATTCTAGATTTATTATAATTGAAGGCATGTTAGGAAATTAAATGATAAACACTACCGAGATGAATTACATTTAGGTAACAAACAGCAGACGGCAGAACATTCAAATTACTTCAGTTAGTCCCAATTCGAGTCGCCAATCACTTAGACGATGCAGAAGCAATTTGAATACGAACTAGAACAATTAGTATAAACAATTTCTGTTTATTCGACTTTCAAATTGAATTTGTTACGAAGAATATTGAAGAAATAATTGCACGGAGGGTGATTTTTATTTGTAGCCAAAGTTGATGAATGATTTGAACGTCAGATTCGAAAAATTTATTCAGTAGAGAAACGTTACACTTGCTTGTTTATTGTGAAAAAGTTCGAAAAGAAATATTTTAGACTTGATAAAATTGAATTGAATTAAATTTAGGGTTTATATTATATTACTTATAAAATGATGGCATTCATTTAGGCAAGTCCGTCTGAGTAGTTACTATCCTCTTACTAGATATTGTTTCGCCCATCACTAGCTTTAATAGTAATAAAAAAGCGCTAAGTATGGTATTGTTTTGTTCCTATTAAATCACTTATTAAAACGGCAATATCATCCAAACGTGTTTTTCAATTTTGACAGATGCTTAATCCTATACAATTACTAGTCAGTTGCGCCTTCGTTCGCGTTTTAGGGCTTTGGTTGTCATGTGTTAGGCAATAAGTAAAGGTATGTCCTTCCTTGGAGGTCAAACTCAAACTCAAATAACTTTATTCAATATAGAAGCATTACACTTTCTTATTGATGGTCAATTGAAACACTACCACCGGTTCGGAAAAGAAAATACCCTGATCTGAGAAGAACCGGCGAAAGAAATATTGTTTATCTCATTGTATTTTGCTTAAAATTTAAAATTATACTTATAATATAATTAAAATTTGCTTCATCCTAAATTTCATCAAATTCGATTTAGCTGTTAAGTAGTGACAGACAGAGTTACTTTCATATTTATAATATTAGTATAGAAGTTAGATCAGATGGAGAAGTAGATATTCATTAAATAGAAAAATATTGCTAAAAAAAAAATCAACATAATATATTATCTACATACCACTCTGTGACATTACCATCGTTAAAAATGTAGTCGTTTAAAGCGTGACAACTCGATAAATATAACGCCGGTCGTAATTTCAGCACATTTCGTTTTATTTTTTATTAAAGTCATAGCAATAAACGCGGTATTGTATTAAAATTCATTGAAAGCGATGTCAAATGGCTAGGCGTGTTACAAAAAAAATATATTATAATCACACCGAAACGAGCGACCGATGCTGTAAATGAACTACGAAAACACATACATATGTCTTGGTACTCGTATGTATGTATTGTTTATTTTTTTATTATAATTGGGAAATATACAGTACCTACAACAATTAATTCGTTCACACACCAATCAAGTTTCCACTTAAAACTAATTCATGCGATAACAAGCAATTTAGTAAATTATAAATATTAATTATACACACACTGCAAACTAGTGAAATATATATATAATATAAAAAATAATAATAAAAAAAACAAGGACTAAATTTACAAATGCTCACTAACTCTTTTTTTAAATGTATTGAGCGTACAAAAAAACATGTGCACGTCATTAAATTTCATATTGTAGCTCTTACAGGAGCGATAAATAAATTCGTTTTGTGCATAATTGGTTCGAGTAATAACCGATAAAATAGTACTAACCGTACCACGCATTTCAATTATGAGTTTTCATAGTAGGGCTTTGCGCTTTGTGTCTGGGTAGGTATCACCCACTCATCAGATATTCTATCGCGAAGTACATCGTACGAGTATCGCACGATGTGCTCCGGTTTGAAGGGTGAATTGTTACAGACACAAGAGACATAACATCTCAGTTCCCAATGTCTATGGGCAGTGATGACCAATTACCATCAGCTAGCATAGTTGTCCGGCTACGTATGATAAAGATAAAAGATCAGATATGCGATTCTTTTGATTATTCTAACCAGTAAAATTTTACGAACTTTTGCTAGTATAAGTTTAATTTAATAACATTAGGTTTTCCAGAGCTGAGATGGCCCAGTGGTTAGAACGCGTGCATCTTAACCGATGATCGCGGGTTCAAGCCCAGGCAAGCACCACTCTATATATGTGCTTAATTTGTGTTTATAATTAATCTCGTGCTCGGCGAGCACAACATCGTGAGGAAACCTGTATGTGTTTAATCACATACAGGTTTCCTCACGATGTTTTCCTCGAAATTCATCGAAATTCTGCCACACGTGCATTTCACCAACCCGCAATGGAACATCGTGGTGGATTATGTTCCAAACCCTCTCCTTAATGGAAGAGGATGCCTTATCCAAACAGTGAGAGGTTTACAGGCTGTTATTTTACTTTTACTTTAGGTTTTCCAGTGTAATATATTAAAGAAGCCAGTTACCCAACGGTGAATTATTCAGTCTAGCTATAATAACAAAATAATTTATATTATAATTGTTACGTGAGTAACAAGTTTCTCAATTATATTTGTATCGTAAATACTCGGAGATATGATACGAAAATATTCGAAGTTCTTTAACAGTTACACAGATTGATACTTATACAAGGGTACGAACGATTAGTTTTGACCCTTTAACCGAATCAGTAATAGTTAATCGAGAATCAACAAGCAATTACAAGTGACTAAATGTAATCGAAGTTTCTCACAAGTAAACACGGTGTTGATATTGTTAACTTTGATTAAATTATGTTTAGATAATTGAACGTAGATCGAGATATACAAGCGGAATTACTTGGATAACTTGCCTTATTGATTTTTTTTTGTGGATTTAATTCAATCCATGGCTTATAGGTAGCTTAGACTAGCTTTATTGTACGTAATACAATGTTTTCAATATATATCATATCAAAAAAATCCTCATGGAATACGCTGTAAATTGAAGCAACACAAGATACAAATCGTAAGCGAAACGGCTGATCTTTTCATTAAGAAGTCAATAAATCCTTCTTGGGGCAAGGTGTCCGTTTCTATAAATAAAATCCGCAGACATTTTTAACTTTGCCGTTTCGTAAATTCAAATCGTTTGTAAAAAAATACAGTGGTAAAAAATGCATATTATTCGATACAAGATTTTATAGATGATAAAAAAGAGTGAAGTTAATACCTGTTGACTTCAAAACAGGATATATTAATTTAAATAATTGTTTTAATTAACACGACTTTGTATTTTTTAAATGTCGAAAAAGAACAACTACTGTGTTTCTTGCCGGTTCTTCTCGGTAGAATCTAGTTTCCGAATCGGCTTTACTTAATTGTAAAATGATGATTCAAAAGTGCTTGTAAAAGCTTACTTGAAAAAAGTTTATTTTGATTTTGAATAATGCTATCACTTTAATATTAAATCATTGAAATATTTAAAATTATAAAAATTTTTAATTACTATACATATGAACAATCTTCATTTTGCTTTATAAAATTTGAGATTAAATGTATATAAGAGTTCAACTAGAATTAAAAACGAAAAAAAAATCCTATTAAAAATTTAACATATTTTAATGGAGATAACACACCTTATCAAGACATCTTACAAAAATAAAATAGAAACATCAATAAAAAAAAACGTTAAAACAAAAAAAAAACGAAAAGCACCCTTCTGAAAACCCAAATCGCCACGTCAGAGGCCTAATCTCACCTCGAAAGCCGTAAATACCGCGGCACGTCGACAATGCTTATCTATGCTAAATTACTGCGTTCTACCGCCGTCTAACAGGTTAAACGGTTGTTTTGTTAATGCCCGCAAAGTATACTTAGAACGTGTCGTGAATACTGATACAAACGCCACCGATTAATGCCATGAGAGCATTCTTTTTAAAGCGGATTTCGTGAAAGATATACGCATTTAGATTATATTTATTGCTGAAAATGTATCCTTCAGAGCTATTTATTTATAACTGTGTGAAAACCTATATTAATCTAGACACGCGGTAGCGTGTCAGCCAAGTTTAGGTAACAGATTATATATGTGAAAGTAACTCTGTCTGTCTAACTGTCTGAATTTGATGAAATTTGGTTGCCACATGACAACCATGAACCGACGCCCTAAAACGCGGGCGAAGCTGCGGGCGACTAGTAATGAATAATAAATCAATTCATCTGAATTATTTTATATCATTAATATAGTCTACAAATCATTAATTTTTTTGTTATTTTATTCATTAAGAAATGTAGATTTAATTTGATCTCGTAACACACTCTGTAATGTCTTGTTTATACTAGAATTTCGATTTTAGAATTCAAGAGATACTCGTAAATCATTTGAACAGTCGTTTCGTTGATGTTAACATTATAAATAAACTAGTACAAGTGATCTTTGTTTAATTTTCTCTGATGGCTCCCGCCTTTATCTATGGGAGGCAAGCGAATATCAGCTTTGGGCCCATCACCCTCCAGTTACCCTTTTATCCGTCGCACAGCTATACAAATCGGAGTCTTCAAATAATAAATTTGTGTTGTACTCTTTACTGTTTTCCAAATAAATCTAACATGACTGTTTTCACCGAGGTTCTAGGTTCAGGTCTCTATTTGGTCCAAGAAAAAATTACCGGGCGTTTGGAAAATTAGAAGTGTTTTCTTGTAAATATGCCGTTGGTCTTATATCTGATTTTTTTCCGGTCGCGTGAGTTTGCCGTCCACTATCATTCTAAGCTTGAGGTATTTGCATCTAATGTAACCAGGAGCAGATACTTGAGCACTACAATTACTATTCAAACTCAAAATAAAATTCAAATTCCTTTATTCAATATGGAAGAAAACTTTTTGATGTTTGATACATTTAATACGAAAAGAAATAGCCAGGAGGCGATCGTTTTATTTAATGCAATATACTTTTCACACAATTTAATATAGTACTAAAATAATTACTTGATTTATTTGACCCCGATAAGTCGTCCTTTAAATGTAAATGGTATTCTTCAATTTAAAACTAGTCATCTATTTATAAGATACTTTAAATTTCACTGTACTAGACTTATAGGTGATATACTTACCAGGATATGGTTCTTGACAACAGGGATAGTATCTCTCGTGCCTTTCCGCTGGTACTCCGAGGATATCCCATTCCACTGAGGGATAGTACTCTCGAAGGTCGATACCTACTTCTACCATGTCACCTTTCTTTTGGTTTATATGTTTTAAATCGATCTGAAACAATGAATCGATTAAAATAAATAAAATTAAAATTATCTCTATTCGATTTTCCGCCAGATCCTTTGAAGTGAATATACTTAAATGTTAAAATTAATTAAATGTTAAGCTAACACCGGAACGCTCTATCGGAAACGGTTAAAACAATCTCAGCAGTAACTTCTTTATACAGATTATAAAATACAAAGATATAACAAATTATACCCGTTAGTGGGAAGGGCGGGTGAAGAAGGAGACGAAAGGGGTAAGAGGGGGGCACCAAACAACGATAGGACGAAGGACGTAAATATTTATATATAGAAAGTATATATATATATAAATATATATATAGAAAGTAAATATTTGAATTTCTTCACTATATAAATAATAATTAAGTTAAGAGCGGCAAAAGTACAGTTTCGAATTTTGCCATACATAAATCACAAGATATTCTGCCCAGAAATAAACGTATTTGAATTCCTCTTGACGTGTATTATTAAATTCAAGCCTAATAAGCGCCGAGATGGCCCAGTTGTGGTAGTGTAGAACTGCATCTTAACCGATGATTGCGGGTTCAAACCCAGGCAAGCACCACTATACATGGGATTAATTTTCGTTTATAATTAATTTCATGCTCGGCGGTGAAGGAAAACATGGTGATGAAACATAATGACTAATTTCATAAAAATTCTGCCACATGTGTATTCCACCTACCCACATTGGAACAGCCTGGTGGAATATGTTCCAAACCTTCTCCTTAAAGGGAGAGGAGGCCTTAGCTCAGCAGTGGGAAATTTACAGGCTGATAAATCATACGAAATTGTAAACTTTAACCGGCACCATCTATTTACACTCGAATACTTTGAGCCAGTTATTTATTTAGTGGAAACGACATGTATCGACAGTGCTTACTTATTCACACACGTATTACACGAACGATGTATGTATGTAGGCAGGTATTGATTATAAAGTTACTCATTCACACTTCTCCGAATAACCGCTCTCTATATGATTAGTTATTTAGGTCAATTCAAAATAATTGAGTGTTTCCAGGACCGTATTTGGAGCCACTGGGGCATCAGAAGTAGAGGAGCTGACATATTTTTATAAATAATTTTGAGACTACTTCTCATTCATGTACTCCTTGTACCAACTTTTATAACAGCAATACTTATAATATTACTATAACTATAATTTGACTATATATATAGATATGCAGACATACCTATATTACATTAAAATTCTTATCTCGTCGGAGCTCTATTGTGGGCCCATGTAGCCCTCCCCTAAATCCGACCCTGAGTGTTTCATAAAATGTTTATAATTATTTGAAGCAAGATAACAAACCTGCCAAAATTTGTCACATACAATTTATGGATATTTGGTATATGGATTTTTAAATATAGCCTAGAGAATATGAAAGTGGACTGGACTGTATAAGTAGACTAAAATACATTGAAATTTACTCATGATGATGATGCCATGCTGGTTTACTATTTAGAAGACTTGCGTTCTTCTGAGTAATTCGAGTATAAAACGCCATTGAATTTTCTTGTGGTTTGTTTTATGATTTATCTTCAGCTTAAATTGAAAAATCTTTCCTTTTAACTAAATAATCTATACTTGAGAAAAAGGCAGTCAAGTTGGTTCTTTTGTAATATCTAAAACTAAGCTTCTAAATATTCATTACACAAAACAACATCTTGAACTAATGTTTAATATTAAGAAGATGGGAGACACCCAAACGTAGACGAGGGCTCTATTATTAGAAGCCGTGTATCTATTTGTTATATTTTTACATTTTACAATGAACAATTGTACCAATTAGTTGTCGAGTATTGTACTGAGCAGTCTGCTATTGAACATAAAGCTTCGTATTATTTGCATTGTTGACTTTAATACGAACATAACTTCTAGTTACTGAGTTTCTGTCTGAACTAAATGACTTAGCATTGGACAATGTATTACTTTTACTTAGAAGAAATTTCGTTCAATTAAAAATATACTTAACGTAGTTAATACATTAAAAAATATGTTATTCATTTTATTTGCATAAATTAAACAAAATTAAATAGTGTCCATAAAATTGAACGAATAATACAAAGCAGGATGAAAAACTTGGTCCACTTTTGGTTTGTCCATACCAGGATAAGGATACATAAATCAGATGATTATAATTTTAATAAATTCAATTAATATTATCAAAGTTATTTCAGATAGTAATAAAAAATTTATAAATTTTATCTGAGTACTTTTAGAAATTACCTGATCACCATCGTAGCTCCAGGAACCGAACTTCAAAAAGCACGTTTGTTGGTCGAACGGAAAATATCGGACGTCAATCTCACACGATGACTTGAAAATAGCTGGCGGTGTCCACAGAACCTTACCGGTGTGATGAAGAACGGCTTTCGTCATTGTTGTCACTACGTACTCGCCGTCGGCACTAGTGGCAAAATAATTATCTTCAATCAAAAATGATATGTATTAGGCAAGGCAAAAGACGAATAGGCGATAAAAACAGCACACTTTATAAGGATGCTCTTCTAATTAGACGTATTGTTTAGAATTGTGATAAATGTATTCCAATATTTTCATAATATCCAACTAAAATTTATTACCTAGAAGTAGTAAAAATAAAATTTCAGTTGACCGAGTGGTCAACAAAAACCCAGACCGAAGACAACATAGATAAGTAATGACAATCTACATCGATTCGGGATCCGGGAATCGAACCCGGGACCTCGAAGTGGCGTACCCATGAAAAGCGGTGTGCACACCACTCGAATACGGAGGTCGACATTATAAGTATCAGACTACCATGCGCGTTTATAAAATTCATAATTACAAAATCGTATAGAATATTAATTAATTTTTCGTAGTAAAATTAAACGACAACAGAGTAAAAACAATAAAGGAATCGTTTATATATATATAAATATACTAAATTACTGCGATTGAGTAGCAACATCAAATACGCCCCACAGTTTATCCTCCAGGATGTATATACGATGTTAGAACTAGGTACGGAGGCAGGTTATATGTCGTTTAAGCATCTAATGCTCTCCCATCCATCGTATAAATCCAGCCATTTGAAAATTCGCGTGTTAAGAGAACCTATTCCATAATATATCTTCAAGATCGTCTCCCGTCCGTAACAGTTGCTTTATAACCGTCAAAAGGCAACTCACACGTAAATAGGCGGACATACGCTACGTAAACTTGGAGGCGTAAGTAATTACATTGAGCGTTATAGTGCACTTAACTGCCGAAATATATTTGATACTTGTATGTACACATTCTGCCAAATTTGAATATGGAAGTTATTGCTAGTAGTAAATTTCCTTTCCCTTAAAAATGAAATGAGTTCATCGGTAAGGGAAAAATTGGCATTCAACGCGAATTCATTGAGAAAGTTTACATTTTATGGCTTATTAAATATATATGCCGTAAAGTCGTAGTCAGAGTTGGAAAATGCGAAAGTCGTTCTTCAATAAATCGATAAATTGAGAGTTAGGTATGTAACTTAAATTATTTTATTCAAATGCATCATTAATGGGTGAGAAATTATACTAGCAATATTTTCATACAAGTATTATTATTGACAAAATCTTTTTTTATGTATTCCTTACATCACACTAATGCTCTACCAACCTACTAAACTAAGATGTAACTTGTCTTGTTGTGTACCTACCTTATCAAATTCCACCACGCAAACCGGCAGTAATATTAAGTATTACTGTTTAGTGGTAGAGTAAATGACGAGTGGGTGAAATCTCTCCACCCAGATGATCTAACACAAAGCCCGGCCACCAATTATACATTTAAACTACTAATATTGTCATATCTTTGAAAAATCTTTGTTCAATGACCTTGAAAATTAGTAATTTAAAACTTCTGTCACCTTACAAACATCGACTCAATCAGCTCAAATTAAAGAAGCTTTGGACTTGATTTCACTACAATGTGTGGACTATCTGAAGTTCAGTAGTTCTTCAAATTGAACGTAGATTATTTTCTTTAAATTGGACCATTCGAAAAATCGGTGTAGCATAAGATTGGTCGCACGTGCGTCGCTGTCTTATTCTGGGCCATGATTAATAGTTCGCCTCTCTGTTTTGACACAACATGATGTATCATTCGCCGGCGTTTTCTTGTCGATATTTACTATCAATTAACTTTAAGCGTTACAACTTCCGACGCTGTTACCAATATGGCGACAGAGGCTGTTTACGTAACTGTGTACTCAACATTCAAACTTGTCTTCGGGAGTATACAGTCTTCTTTTCATGAGACATCAATTAGTAAGTATTGCAAAAAGTACCTTCTTTACACTTCAGATTTTTATTATATAAGTTCTGATAGCTGAGTTGCTGGAAATAGGTATACTATTGGAAAATCTGCCATGCGATCGACAAGACGACAAATGTAATTTATCAAATAATTAATGAAATTAATCCTATTCTACTTAAAGGTTTTTCTCTAGTTGTTTGTGGAACATTCTTAGCAAATTCAATTTCAGCTAAGTGAGAAAAGTAGCCGCTTTTATATAACGAGTAGAATTTGTGAACATTTGAAAAAGACTTATAGGAAATAATAAAAAGGTATATAATAATATAATAGAAATAATGTCATATGTAACATTTTAGAAGTGTTATGTCAAATTCATTAAGAGTACCTTTTTATTCCGTGTCAATAATTCTTATCCAATATTTGAATGTGAACTCCAAATATTGGATCACTTGTTTTATAAATCATTTTATTTTATCAAATAAAATCAGTCCATGTTACGCAGAATGTGCACTGAACCAGTGTATCGAATGATTTTCCAGGTAACAGGAAGTAGGAGAGGCTTTGCCCTAAAATATTAGCTGGCTTTTTGTATTTTTGACTGACTTCAATAAGAAGTATTCTCTATTTCATTCACACATATATATGTACAATTTTTTTTAGTAGCAACGCAGGATGCTTTTTTAAACGTAGTAAAATCTTAATCTATAATATATTAAGAGGAAGGCTTTAGTATAGTTATTGCGTCTCTTTAGATCTTTTTTAATTTACAGTTGTAATGATTGAGTTGGTTAATTGATGAGTCAATTAAATAAGTTTTTAATATTATAATGATGAGCTATTATTTGAATAAGTAAATCATATTGAGGCAAAAATCTTTTGATTTTATCAATTTCATTTAAAAATGATAAAATCTATATTACACAAGAAAAAAAATACATTTAAAAACTATCTATTTTCCAATAAATTAAACTCGTAATTAGTCACCGAAAACTAGGGTCAATGACCTGATAATGTCAATCGACAAATGGCCCACGTTTTCACAATTCATCCCATAAACAATCGGGCTCAACAGACGGCAACCGACTGTATGTATGAGTCTTCTAATTGGCGCATAACAGCCCATCCCGGCGAACTTAGTTGGCGAACATTCATTAGGACATTACCTAGCACCAAATTGCATTGTGCCGTCTACCTAACTTGTTTCGACCTGTTATAATTAGAAACATGAACATCGACGTCGACATTAAACTTGATGGAATGACAAACCGGCGTTGCGCAAGTTATAAAGCAACAAATATAATTAAACTGCTACTCGAAAATGTATTAGAGACTTATCTATTATTCAAAGAGTCGATGGCCTAGTGCTTAGACCACGGTGATCTTGGTCGAAGACTGCGGCTTCTAAACCGGTGAATTTCCATGAGCTCAATTTGTGTATATAATTCTATGTACCACGAGGAGGAAATATAATATTGTAAGAAAAACTGCATTATTCGATAAAAAAAATGCTACATCTTTTTTTTCTATATCTTTTTTAAAATATTCTTCTACTGAGAAGAACCGGCGAGAAACTCAGTAGTTAACTTTTTCAACATTCAAAATACAGGCATGTTAGTTAAATACAATTATACATATATGTATGTAAAGTATCCTGTCTGGGAGTCTACAAGCATTAATTCCACGCTTTTTTTATCGTCTGTATAATCTTGTATTGAATAATATGCCTTCTTTGCCATTGTACTTTTTTACAAATGATTTGAATTTATGAAACGGCAAAGTTTAAAGTATATTCATTAAATGGAACAAATTTTATTAGAAATTCCGTGTAATGAAAAACAATAAGAAAAGTAATTTTGTAATAGAAATATACAAATAACAGGAAAGAGAGGGTAAGGTCTCAGAACAGTTTTTCCTTACGGGAAGATTTCTGCCAGTTCTGTCTAGTATGCGCTGCGTTTAAACTAGACAGAACTGGCAGGAATCATGGCATTAATTCAATCATATTAATAGTACTGTACAAAATGATCATGTTATTTAACGGAAAGTTCTTTGTTCACATTGTTATAATGAGTATTAGAAAATTTAAATGATTTAGAGAATACCTTCAATGCTTATTGGTATAATAATAATAAATTAAGATCATATTCTATATCATCTTCTTAACTTCTCCTTAATACAAAGAAAATCTTTTTGCCCAACTTATTAGTATAATGAAGACGCCTTAATTTTAAACTACCAATCAATATAATAAACGTTTCAACTTTAGTCATCAAAATAGTGACTGTGAATTACTTTATATATAATTATATCTAATTTCAATACGGAATATTTTTTCTTTATTATTATTTTTTTTTGAGCTGAGATGGCCCAGTGGTTAGAAGGCGTGCATCTTAACCGATGATTGCGGGTTCAAACCCAGGCAAGCACCACTATATATATGTGCTTAATTGTGTTTATAATTCATCTCGTGCTCGGCGGTGAAGGAAAACATCGTGAGGAAACCTGCATGTGTCTAATTTCATCGAAATTCTGTCACATGTGCATTCCACCAACCCGCATTGGAACAGCGTGGTGGAATATGTTCCAATCTCTCTCCTTAATGGAAGAGGAGGCCTTATCTCAGCAGTGGGAAATTTACAGGCTGTTACTTTACTTTACTTTACTTTACTATTATTTTTTTTATGGAATAGTTTGGCGGACGAGCATATGGGCAACCCGATGGTAAGTGATCATCATCACCCATAGACAATGACGTTGTAACAAATATTAACTATTCCTTACATCGTCAACGCCAACGACCTTGGGAACTAAGATACTTTGTCCCTTGTGTTACACTGCCTCACTCACACTTCAAACCGGAGCACCACAATACTACTGTTGTTTAGCGGTATAATATCTGATCGGTAGGTGGTATCTACCTAGGCGGGCTCAAAGCCCTACCTATACATACGTATATGTCTTTAGATATAACTTTATGTTCTTATCCTTTTTATGGCATAACTCATCTCGCCTTAGTTACCTTGAGCCGTTCAATATAGCAAACTGCCGACTAGAGTTCGTAATATCAAAATTCAGATGGTAATAGCTTCATGTAAAGGCGTTTAAAAATACGAAGCGAATTGAAATACATTTTTAAACAGATAATATTTTATTCGAGTGTTACCGAATCGAGCCGAGATGTTCCAATGGTTAGGACCCATGTATCTTAACCGATGATTGCGGGTTCAAATCCACCACCGAATATTCATGTGTTTAATTTGTGCTTATTATTAATCTCGTGCTCGGAAAACGTCGTAAGGAAACCTGCAGGTGTCTAATATCATAGAAATTCTGCCAGACCTGTATTCCATCAACCCGCATTGGAATAGCGTGGTGGAGTATGTTCAAAATCTTTTCCTCAAAGGGTGTGGAGGTCTTAGCCGAGCAGTGGTAAATTTACAGGATGTTGTTTATGTTATTTTTGTTGTTATTAAATCAAAATATTATTCGACCTGTGTGCATGTGACAAATTTCATAGAAATTCTGCCACATGTGTATTCCACCAACCCGCATTGGAACAGCGTGGTGGAATATGTTCCAAACCTTCTCCTCAAAGGGAGAGGAGGAATTTAGCCCAGCTGTGGGAATTTACAGGCTGTTGCTTATTATTCGAATAGGCTTTTATTTATCTGAATCGTAATTTCATAACATATTGTATCAGTTCCAAATGTAGATTGCAAGGAGAAGAACCGGTGAATAATCATGTAATTTTTCTTCTTCTCAAATGAAATTCACATTCGTAACTATACATCATTTGCTTGCCTTCATCCCTTTTTTGTACGGTCGGCGCAGCGTGTTATAAATCACTGCAAGTTCACTCTTCTTGGGAATGCTTTTGTTATGTATGGTGGGTTTTTTGCCATTAGGGGTCTTTGAGTGACTTGATTTTAATGGTATAAATGGATGAGCATTTCAAATAGCACAAAAACGACATAAGGTTTTTTTTTAAACTTTTCCATTTATATATTGGCTGTACTCTAATCGGTCGCAGACAACTCAATAAAAAAAAAACTCATAAAATCAATTCTATATCAGCGTTCTATATTCAAAATGTATCAACTTTGCTATCAACAAAATAGTACTCATTAAATATCTATGCATGAAAAAGAAAAATTTTCATTAGCCAAAAAAAATATTCATAAGCTGTTCTCACAACGAAACCCAAACGAAACGATTCGAGATCATAAATATAGTGAAACGCTGAAGGCTTTTTGTATCCACTTACTTGTTATATAGAACGATATCCGGAAGCCAAATGTGCTCCGAGGGCACATAAAGTTCCTTCACACCGCCGTATTCCAAAGGGTCCCATTTAAATTTGTGGTCCTCCCATTCCTGAAATGTTTCTACCATTATTAGAGGCCTTTCAATGTAATAAATAATAATGGAAAAAGAAAGTTACGCCATCAATACCCTACGCACTCGTAACGAGTATTTTATATAATGTTTACAAAAATATAATATACTAGTTTTGTTCGCGACATCATGCACGTTTAAATTTAACAAAAAAGATATTGTCGTAGCCAAAGGTACTCTTTACTACCCCAGATTTTTGTCAGTGAAGGTCCCATCAAAATCGGTCCAGCCGTTCCAGAGATTAAAATGTTAAGTCGGTATACGTATCGAGTATTACAAACAGACACTCCAACTTTAATAAATGTATTATTTTTTTTCCTTGAACAGAAATCATATCAAAACGCATCATAGGATAAATGTCCTTTCTTTGGATAAATTTTCCAAGTAGTTGCAAAAATATTATTATATCATCAATTTTCAAATATCTGTGTGAGTTAAAAGGACAAGCAAAGTGTTTCATGATGGGTATCAATATTGTAATTCCATAATATGAATCTGAACGAGAATAGCTTTGGCAAGTTACATAAACATATTAAAGATGATCTCCTTCATCAGAGTCATAAAGAACTGTATCGAACCCCTTGATATATTGGTAATGTAACAACATCAACATCACAGATAATTGTTTGCATGTCAACACTAAATAAAATCGATAAGCAAAGTTTCAATATCGATTTCCTATCGAAACTTTATTAAAAATTATAAATTTAGAGTTCGAAGTTTTCGCTCGAGTCGTTAATACATAACGTTAAAACGTGTTTAATGTCTATGAGGACGGGCGACACGTGGTCAAGACACGATCGTCGAACCTTTCTAAAGCCTTCATAATACTTCCTACATTAAAACTTTACACCCTGACAAAGTGAAAAGGTACTTACACCGTCCATATTTAGTATATTTTAAGACACTTTACTTTTAGTTGTATTCTAAATAATTTAAAAATCTAAATTTTTTATGTAACTGTGCTAATTAAACACTCACATATGATAACTCATGCTTCATGCATGAAGCAGTGAATGTACTATAATATATATGAATGACTTACATGCTCCAGCCACACGTTCGTTGTTAAAATCTGGTCTTTCAGATTCTGTAAAGGAAAATATATTTTTACTTTCGTCATCACTACATACTTTGAAACAAGGTCGCTTACCGCTGTCCGTCCGTATGTATGCTTGGATCTTTAAAATTACGCAACGGATTTTGATGCGTTTTTTTTAATAGATAGAGTGATTCCAGAGGAAGGATTTTGTATATAATACATGGACAATATAGTAGGGAACACTGATAATTTTAAAAGTTTCTAATGTGATGTCGTAAATAAACAAAGGATGTAATATATTTAGTATCAGTATTGAACCCGTGCGAAGACGGGGCGGGTTAATATGTATTATAAAATATTAAGATTATTTGTTGCAAATAACACAAAAATATACATACTATTATAAAGTCATATAATCTATACCTATAAGTTAAATAAAGATAACCAATGCATTATAAAATAAATTATGATACGATTAGACTTCTGCCTTTTTGATGTAGTGGCTGTGGATGATGGGGTCAGGTCAGATAACATCCATCATATATTGTACCGCTAACCAGCAATATAAAGTAAGCAAGTAGCAATTTGACGACCTCCGTGGTCGAGTGGTGTGTACACCGGTTTTCATGGGTACGTCACTCCGAGGTCCAGGGTTCGATTCCCGGCCGAGTCAATGTAGATTATCATTAGTTTTCTACGTTGTCCTGGGTCTGGGTGTTTGTGGTACCGTCGTTACTTCTAATTTTCCATAGCACAAATGCTTTAGCTACTTACATTGGGATCAGAGTAATGTATGTGATGTTGTCTCATATTTATTTAATAGTTTTTTTATGTTATAGCTTGGTGGACGATCATATGGGCCACCTGATGGTAAGTGGTCACTATCACCCATAGGCAATGACGCTGTAAGAAATATTAACTATTCATTACATCGTCAATGTGCCACCAACCTTGAGAACTAAAATGTTATGTTCCTTGTGCCTGTAGTTACACTGGCTCACTCACCCTTCAAACCGGAACACAACAATTCTGAGTACTGTTATTTGGCGGTAGAATAACTGGAGAGTGGGTAGTACCTACCCAGACAGGCTTGCACAAAGCCCTACCAACTAGTAGTTGTATTCCAGTTTGAAGAGCGAGATTAACTAAAGGCAGAAAGTATTGACTTTGTAAGGGTTAGTTGATATTTTTCACAGTGGCAATGTTTAAGATGACTTACTATTTTCTTAATCATTTTAAATAATAATATTAAAAGACTTATATTATTTAGAGGCATTTGATTTAGTAGTAAGGTCACTAGGTTAGTAGTTTTTATACATTGGTTTAAGCCAATCGATTGAGCCTCTTTGGATATCTGCCAAAGAATTCTATATCAACGTCAAAATGAATACACCAAAGGTGTAGTAATGGAAACGCTTCATAAAAATGAAACATGACAAAAATAATTAAATTAAATATATTTTATTTCCATTCAGAACTTCACATTCTGTTCGAATCCATTAAACATCTAATTCAATATAAGACGTTATTTAATACATTTATTTATTTATTTATACTATTGGACGACATCACATACATTACTCTGATCCCAATGTAAGTAGCTGAAATACTTGTGTTATGGAAAATCAAGAGTAACGACGGTACCACAAACACCCAGACCCAAGGCAACATAATAATGCACTAATGAATTTTCTACAACGATTTGGCCGGGAATCGAACCCGGGATCTCGACCAGGGAGGTCGTCAAATATACATATATCAACATATCAATACATTCTATTTTGATAGATTAAGTAGAGGTAAACTGCACCACAACCACAGTAGCATACGAAAGCCATCCTTTGACGCCCGCCGAAAAGGCGAAGAGGATGCTACTGGAGTTATAGTTAGTATCACCAACGTACCCCCCCCCCCTCAAATTCATGTGGGTGAAACGAGCTACGCATTTTTGCAGCGAGTTAAAAAAAGAAGTAAATGATGTCCACGATAAATACGTCTGTAAAATATATTATCTTTTTGGGAAACAAAATATTTAGTTATATCAGTAATTATCACATTCTACGCGTATTCTAGTAATTCCAAGTTTATTTCACCATATTCACACTAATACACTCATTCCACTAATACACGAAAAAAGAGATACTCTTTTTTGTGTATTAGTGATACTAGTGAGAAGAAACCTGGTTACTCTTTTTGATTACTGTTAAAGATAATTTCACTAATATATGTATATATCTTGCCTACAAATCAACAATTACTGATAACAATTATTGATGTTTTTTTTAGACTTGAATAGACTAGAATTTCTTACATAACCAATGCGGAACTAAGTTTGGAAACTGCTACATTGGTGCACTAGCCTTTCAAATGAGATCGCTACTGTACTAAGTATTTATACTCGGCAGTAGAATATGAGGTGAGTGGATGGTACCAGTTGGACCAGATGTCTTTGCACAGGGTCGTATCACCAATTGCATGATATACATTTACAACAAACCATCTCAACGTGCATAATAAAGGACAGAATCAACTACAGGCAGTAGGGGCAGTTTATCTACATCGATTACGAAGTTGTGTCGTTGTACCGTTGAACCAACAACAACCAAAGCTTTCTATAAGAGAGATTGCGGTAGCCAAGTGTCAGAAGTTTGCCCAATTTTTTCGTACACTGACATATTTGTCTCCTTACTATTTCAAACGATATATACTTTTTTAACTTATATAATATTAGAAACAGGTAAAATTAGGTTTTTTTATATACGGTGTAATAAATGAAATATAAATAATCTATAATTCATCGTAATTAAATTAAAAATATTTTTGGTCGTAAAAAAGGCATAAATTTTACAATTGCTTAAGTAAGTCTTTATTCGTAAAAATAACATGAAATTTTTAAGCTTAATATGCATTCAGTTTGGTTTTTATTTTTATCTCAAAAATAATACAGGATTTTTTTTCAAAACATTACAAAGAGCACAATCTAAATTTAGGTAGTGTTTACTGAAATTCCAACACTTTCATAGGTAAAGCAGCGATCAATTCATACTGAATTGTAGAAATTTTTATGGATTTTTAACAAATAATTGATCAAATATCAGTAATGTTATTTGGGACTTTTATAATTTATCAATTTTATTAGTAACATTTCTAAGGAGACTATTGTTTGTATTTTGTTTAAGTGTTTAAGTGTTTTGTTTATTGTATTTTGTTTAAGTAACTAACATTACATTTAACATACAATTCTCGTGATAAAGACTTCTTTGTATACGCTTTTAAATAGTATTTCACGTAAATTAAATTTTACTAAAATGAAAGCACGCATACATTACTTATTTGCTACCATTACGTTAAAGACATAGTATATGTTCTTCGTGGAGCGTTTTCTTCGATTGTTTATTTGAACTCCAATATACAACTGTTTATAAGTGCATTAGTATGAGTGAGACTTCTGCCTTAGTGTGGGTGAGATGCCTGAGAGTAGAGTAACAAATACCAATTAGATCATATTTATTAAGTTTATTTTATTAAAAAGTAATTAATTTAACGTGTTGGGCGTGTCGTGAATAAATGGGCTTGTTATTAATAATGCATTTGTACGTAGAAGGCTCTTAATAACCAGAAGAGACTTAGCAGGTGCAATAACGATGAGCCCAGGGATTTCAAGCGTCCATCTCATTTCGAATACATACCCTTTGGAGCTTAAGTTAGCAACTAGCTTAGACGAAAAATCTTTATTGCATTTTAATTATGCATATCGAATAAATGTTTATAGAGGAAATTTACAACTGAAATTATTAAATAACATTTTTGCTTAGGATTTTTTGTACTAGGCTTAAAATTATTTGTATTAAATATATATGAAAGACAATCTTATACAATATTACCCTTCTCTGAACTAAAATAATGGAACCAGATAACTAATAGAATTTTATTTATAATACACGATATAAATATTATGTTATTACGTACAACATATTTTTGAATTTTAGTTTATTTTTAACAAAAAATCGTATAAAAGTATATGTAAATCAATGTATAATAAAAGATCAATACGTTTGAATAGCTTACTAATCGTTGTTATTAACTCACTTTCTGTTAAACTCCTTCGGATTTTGTACATGCTTAGATAAACGCGGTCTAGAAGACGGAAGGCAAGATCAATAAATTAAAAAAATATGACTACATCATATCCCTCCATATATCCATAGTAAAATATATTAAGAGTAAAAAGTAAAAAAATAAGACTATAAAAAATTACGGCCCAAATGTGAAATATATTTTAGTATCAAGTTCGCGACTCATCAACTTTGTTCGAAAGCGCGCATTGAACGAAACTCTAAAGAGCAACTGTTTGGGCGTGTATCAGGAACGACCACTCACGGGTAAAACCGAGGTAATCTTTACCGCAAGCTCATGGTTCGCTCGTCGATCAGGATATTAGCAAACAAATTTGACACTGCTCGATTCGATCATGTAATATTGGAAACAGACTTACGATTATGTTTGACGCGTGCATTTTTTATAAATATAATTTTATAATTAATTTATTTAGTGATTCGTAGACTACTTTCCAACCAAAACCAAAGTTATCAAGGTAGATGGGGAAGTCATAGAGTATGTGTCAGAATATCATCATATACCTAGGCCAATCTATCTCATTCAATGATCATACAGAAAAAGAAATAAATAGACGGATAGCAATAGCTTGGAAAAAGTATTGGATGTTAAAAGAAATAATGAAACACAAAGACATTAACATAAAAATCAAGAGTAAATTGCATGACATAGTTATACTACCCTGCCTTACATACGGTTGTCAAACATGATCATTGCGTAAAAAAGATGAAAATATATTAGCCGTACATCAAAGAAAAATGGAGAGAAGTATGTTGGACATCAAATTGTCAGACAAAATTAAAAATGAAACAATAAGGAAAGTAACACAATTAACCGATATACTGCAAAAAATTAGAACTCTCAAATAGGCTTGGGCAGGTCATGTGTGTAGAATGGCAGATAATAGATGGACTAGGAAACTAACAGAATGGACACCGAGGGGAACACAAAGAGGTAGACCGAGAAAGCGATTGGAAGACATATTCAGGGAAAAGGGTGGACCAGACTGGAGAAAGAAAGCTCGAGATAGAGACAACTGGAGGAAGCTGGGGGAGGCCTACGCCAATGAGGCGACTTCCACAAAAGAAGAATAATAATATATCAATATATGCAATTAAATTAATGAAATTATATAATGAAATGGATAATTAATAAAATGGAAATAATATATAATTTAATATAATTGAAATATTGTGAGCATGTTTTGTGGTAGAATAAAGGCTATTTTTTTTTAGATTACTTTCTATAATGTTACAATCAAGGACGACAACGAATTATGCGTCGTATAACTATTAAATGTGTTACATCGAAGTACCAAATGCTAAACATTAGTGTGCACATTAGCTACACGTTAGAAATTTCAGAATATTGGTTAATTGAAAATTAGTAATTAATATTCTTTGATTAATTAATATAATGAAGGTAATTACGTAAAACGGCCAGTAATTTAGGGGTTGTTAAACTTTAAACTCAACAAAATAAAAAAAAATCAGAATCAAAATAAACTTTATTCAAGTGGGCTTTTACAAGCACTTTTGAATCGTCAATTAACAATTAAGTGAAACTACCACCGGTTCGGAAAGTAGATTCTACCGAGAAGAACCGGCAAGAAACTCAGTAGTTACTCTTTTTCAACATTTAAAAAATACAAAGTCATGTTAGTTAATACAGTTATTTAAATTAATATAACTGGCTTCATTTTCATAAAAACCCTGATTATGTTTATTAGTTTTTAATTTTCTTAAATAATACCTTTACTTTTGTTTTAAAAATTTGAATGACGATTTTTGTTTCAAAATGAATTCGAAAAAGCGGTTAGGCTAGTGACAAATCTCATTTTAAATGTTACCGACTATTATTGTAATATTGCGTTAATAAAATTGTAACGACTGAGTATGAATACATCATGTAAATCTTGTGCATACTTATAAATTAAATAATTACACAGATTTATTATTCATAGTTTCCACACAAAGTAATTAGTAATTAAGCTTATGAATTTGTCGTTGTTCTGCCTTATAATAATAAAATAAATAAAATATAAACTAAGGCAATGAGATTTAACAAAAACATATATACAAAATATATTAATATTAAAATAAGCAAACCGTATTATATATTAAGTATCTACATAATATCAAATACAAAGTGTGTAATTTAAAGTCTATTTAATATGTATGACGCAGAGTTAGCTACTGAAAATATACAGTAAATATTTTGTATTCTACTTTGTGCCCCTCTTTGTACCCATAGTTAACATTCTCTGAGTAAGCTAACAGTTAAGGAATTACGTGAGGAATCTACACCACTAAAAGTTATAACTTATAATATTATTTAAATTTTATAATGATACCTTTTTGTTTTAAAATGGATCTAAATATGTATACATATTCGAGGTGATATAACAGGCAGGTAGGTACAACTAATTTATCAGGTGCTTAATTGGTTTATAATTTATCCAGTGGCTCGAAGATGAAGTAAAACTGTATCAAAAAAAACCTCTCAAGAATGAAAAAGTCCTTAAAGTCTAGTTCAGCAACATTTCAGGCTGTTTATTTATTTCGGAAATGCCTACATTATATATTTGTAGATAAAGGAACATTTGCAAGTATAATCTAGGTTGAGCTTGATGAAGCTGCGATTTATAATTAGTTAGGGTCAACAGAAGCTGTTTCTTTCCTACATTGAGTTATAATTTATTTTCAGAAAGATTTAAAAAAAATCCTTATTTGTTTTCGGAACGTATAGAATGGACAAATGAATTAAATAAAGTAAACCTTCTATTCTGACATGACATACATAAGAACATAATGTTTGTTGTTTAGTAATTATATTTTTGTTTAACAATGTTGACGGATTTGATTTTCATTAAACTTATTTGTCTTGTGACGTCAAAGTCTTCTAAATTGGACTTACTGAAACTACTACAGTGTCAAATTGATTATTAGTTTTAAAAGTAAATTTTGGAGCGCTAATTTGGTCTTTAGCAATAAATCTTTATAAGGGTAATCTGCTGTATAAAGTTTCTAAGAAATTTAGTATAAATAGAAGTTAAATCCGGTTAAAATCAGGCTAGTATTAGTCTCTTATTCGTTATGGGGATACATACAATTTTGTTTTGATTTAATTTCATTGTAAACTCTCGACTTTTGTCCGCACGTTTTACATATTTTTTTTAATTTATACAGATATAGTGAAAAAAAGTACTCCCTATGTAGCCACTAACTTTTTTTCTCAAAATAACTTTACTTTTTAAATTGCAATTAAGAACCTTCTTCAAGCACTTTTTTTTCTTGCACATCTACGGCTTGACCTTTACCAAATAAGACCACAGTCCACAACCGATCTTCTATGTACATCTATCGCCCCATTGTCACTGGGACAAAAATCGGCTTAAGTTATTAATATATAAGATTCTATTTAATTTATTAATACAAAATGTCTCAATTTCAAATAACATTGCTTCGTTCTCCTTAAATCTATATAAATCGTAGATCTTTGGTTCAAGACCTCCGGGCCTATTTGGGTTATCAATCGATAAATTCTTAGCCAAAGCCGCAGAATGGATATTGTGGACACGTACCTCAAAATTCATATAATCCTGCCCTGAAACTCTTTCCTGTCGTAACAGATTTGCCGCCTCATCGGATTATAATAGTGATGGAATATAGAATGTGCATTGTGGCAGAAATTGGTCAAATATTAACTTATATACTATGAGGATATTGCCCAAAAGGATTTGTGTCACCTCGGTGGAAGCTCCTCTACACACATTATTTTGTATTGATTATTCTGATTTTAAAAGAGTTTTAAAACGTCATACCTCTTTGGTGACGAATTTATGGCTTATGGAGTGATTTACATTTAATGCAATACCAGTGTCAGTACTGTAAAGTAGGTAAGGTTCAATAACCTGCCAGTTTTTGCTAGATTTTGTTTAATTGAAAGATTTATCGTTTGTATCATTTAAGTACCGTTCATCGTTTCATTCACATCGAAGTGTGGCTTAGTTTTTGAGCAAAGGTATCGGGTTTGTGTGTTTTATTTCCAGTTGCTGATGCAAAACCGACAGCAAATAAAGTCGGAAGAGAATCTAGATAGATCCGTAGGCTCCACGGGTCTGGAAGAACGCCCACAAACAATAATATTTCAGATGGCTTATTTGTATTTCACGTTTGTTGAAATGTATTTCGATCGCCGTTAGCAATTCTAAGGCAAAATGAATATGAAATCATTAGTATATATACGTATAGTTGTAAATGTATATATGTAGATAGTCATATTATTCTGAATAAGAGTTAAAGTTGATAAGGGACATTTTTCGCCTTATTCGGTTTTTAATCATAGTTTTATGTAATTATTATTAATTATTAAGTAGGTCATAAAAAGAATAAATACGTGAAACAATCCATAAGGATTAGTTAGTATGTAATGATTAGACAACAATATTAAATTTTTGTATTACCATTTATTGTCATTAGTGCGTGGGCCAACTTTAAAAACCAATCGCCATAGTATGGAAAAAATCACGTTGAAAGATTTCTTTACATATAATTCAAGGTAATAATACCGTTTTAAAAAGGTCAGAATTATTTTCAACGCATAAATTAATTTCGATTTAATGAGAAAAGGTATTCTCATTAAATCGAATATTTAACTATTCTACTACTATGGCTTTGCTCGTCTTGTAATAATTCAACATTCAGTATGAATTAGGTAACGTAACGTTGAATAATTCATAATATTTTACAAACATAATATTGCGAAGACCTTATCTATTAATATTATTATTCATGATTACTTTTATAATCAACTAGAAAGTTAAATGAAGCAATTAAAAATTTGCTCTTCAATTTTACCCCAATTTTCTTTTCGTCCTCGTTTCTGTTAGTTCTTCTTCTTCGTTTTCTCCAATAACCTCCCCCTTTTCGATATAAACCGTACAATTTACTTATTTTATGATATTTCAAATTTGTTTTATATTGCATGAAAAAATCTTATATTAACTTCCAAAATATTCAGTATAGGAGATTTAAAATATTTTACCAATTATAAAAAAAACATAATGAAAAAGAAAAAAAACTGGAAAAAGAATACACAACAACACACAACTTACTGATAGGACTTCGCGCAAGCATGTAGGGTAGGTACTACCCACTCATTATATAATGTAACACTCCACTCCACTCAACTCCAAAACCCACTCATCAATAATCAGATTTGTATTGTTGTGTTCCGGTATGAAGGGAGAGTTTGCGAGTACAACTACAGGCACAAGGGACATAACTTAGTCCCCAAAGTTGGCGGCGCATTGAAGACGTAAGAAATGATTACAATTTTTTTACAATAATATCTATGGGAGATGGTGAACCCTTTTCATCAGTTAACCAATTTTTCCGTATTTAAGTACTGGTATATGATATATATGCAAATACTTTTATCTACTCACAAACGTACTTTCGTATACATTACGAGTCTTTTATAACATACTAAATATTTACGCCGAACATTATGTTCTGTGTTCCTAATTTAATGTGAAGCAATATCGTTCATACAATAACCTATATTTACAACTCGCTACAAAGGTATTGTAGCATTGCGTCAAATTAAAAATAATGTATTTTGGGAGACAAAACTGTCCATACCGAAGGAGATCAGTGCTTTTCTGTAAGGTCACTCTTAATTCTAGAAGTTGACAATTTACTTAGGACACGTGTTTCCTTTCAATAGTTATAATAAAGTCAATTATACATATCGCATATACTTGGTGGTAAGACTCTGTGCAAGTTCGTCTGAATATTTTAGATCCACATCAGACATTCTTTCATCGAAGACGATGGGTCTAACTTAATATCCAAAATTGAAGGCGCATTAATTTACAGCACAAATATGGGCAATATTTACACGTCAACCTACACAGATACGAGCATGTCATAAATATATATTTTTTACATTATTAACGATCACTTTTTACGATGAATTATTTTTTACATAAGTACAAAAGATTTTGATTAATTTTAATCTATGCGATGTGCTTACAGCTTAAACAACGCTGATCACTGTACTTTATAAACGGCTAATAATTTGGAATCAATAATTCTAAATTCAAAACAATGCTATAATCTCTGACACGCATATTCATTTACGGCTAATAAAACTTTATGATTTCAACGTATAGGATTAAATAATAAATAGTAGAGCATTATAGACTTATGGTACCTACCGACACACAACGCATTGGTGTTGATGAAATGTGTGGAATCTATGTGTGGGAAATTTTGAACTGAATTAGAATTCATTTGTATGGTAATCATGAAATGATATGTGAAGTTATTGTATTAAATAGTATTAATTTTTTTATTACAATAACTTCAATAATTCATAACGAATATAATATAATAAGAAAAGAATATCTTACATTACTTCAAACAACAATCTAGGAGTAAACAAAGATGCCGCTGTTGTTTTATTATACCTGAATCTCTTTCCCGACTATTTAATTCACCTTAAAAAACTGAGTCACTTATAAAGTTTAAGCTAAACGCTGGTTCTCTCTCTCTCTCTTTCAGTCGTGATTACATTACATTCGAAAGAAGAGACACAGCATAGTTTAACTAATGACTCTCTAATATAATAGAAAAAGACGTTGGGGTACCTCTGACTGGGATACTATTGGACTCTTGTGTTTACTCGTGGTGTCTTACTTTTGTGTTTCTAGACCGAATTTAAAAGAATCGTCTTTTTTATTACGGAATCATCGACCCGCCCCTGTTTCGCAAGGGTAATTCTGATAGAAAATATACTGCAGACTGTCTATATATACAACGATTATACCTTTTTTGTCATTAGATAATACAAACCGCTATGACAATGCATTTTAATGTGTGTTTCTTTAAATCACATTAGATATTATCAGAATTTCTCTACTATAATATGTATTACACATATAAGCCTTCCTCTTGAATCATTCTATCAATGTAAAAACCGCATCAAAATCCGTTGCCTAGTTTTAAAGATAACATGGAAAGACTGATAGCGGAAAGCGACTTTTGTACTAGTGAAGAAAGTCATGCATCTTCTGAATCAAACACTTTAAAATAACAAGTATTACGATCACGAATGGAGATCATGAATCATTGAGTCTATCAATCATTGTGTAATTTGCAAATCGTTTTATATTAGACTTAAATTGATCACACTATTTTTATTTGCCGTGATATCACAGTAATATTTATTGAAACAGAAGTAACAGCCCAAAAGTTGCGTCCCAGCATTGTCACTTTTATTTAAAAGCAGGTTTGCTATGCCTTTGCTATTTCACCAGGCCGCTCCAAAGTACGGCGGTGGAATGTTTAATTAATGTACTTCAAATTCAACGTTTGTTTAATAGCTTTTGCGGACTTCGCCATTGCAAATATCCTTATGCCTCTCTGAATTAATCGTATTAAGTTTGTTGATTAGGATTTTTTTTTGTAGATGTTATTTTTTTATCACAGCAACTCGTTCGTGCTCGATGTGGTTGGTTGTTTTTTCAATAACTGTTTATTCGTATTCGAACTTTTTATTCATATATCTCTGAGTATGAAAAAAGGAATTTCAAAATTTTTGTAATTCTAAGAACCTGAAGACCTAAGACCAATTTCACATATGAAAAATGAAATCACCTTAAAGTCAAGACATTAACCTTATGTTATATATATTTATAGGTTTGTCTTAATGTCTATGTATATTTCTTACCAGGTCGATGAGTTGGGAAAGCCGTAGACCAAGTTTGACCAGCACTGTGTTGTTATTCTTGTCAACTGGTCGTATCAGTCTGTTGTAATTGCTCAACAGATCGTCGTAAAGTCTCTTAGCATCGGGATTAGCAAGACTAATACCACATAGAGTTAAAACAAATAAAATAACAACACTTCCACACAAATACATTTTAACAAGAACCAATTATATTTGTTAGGTTATATATTATAATACTGTTTAATTTGACACAAAATACTTCATCTAACACGCGACATTTTTTTTTAATAAAAATTGTTTGTTAAAAATATTTCTTATTGGTGTTTAAAATCGAAGTATTTTTTTTTTCTAAAATTTGACAGCTACGCCCGACAAGCTTGGGCGACGGTGGCGCCTCTACTGGCGGGAAAATGAAGTAACTCGGACGCTATTGCGCAAACTCCTCGCTGAGTTTTATTGGACCGAATAAAACAAGCACTCAATGGCCAATACAAAAGTTGTTTTTATTAATCTGCCGTGTACATCAAACTTGAATAATTCCTCTTTGATCGTTTGAAAACAAAAAACATTTTATTATTAATATTTATAATAAAAAAATCGCTTGAATATTATTATTTAAATTACGAAACGAGTAAGCCGTAAATTTGTATTCTGTAATAATTACATATTTCGAAGAATTAATGTATTTGTTAACTTGTTTTTAATTATTACTTTTATTGCTATTTTTTAAAATATTTATAGTTGTAAATTTAAAATGATTCATAATATTTTAGAACTCTGAATACATTATTTAGTTAGATGCCGGCCGGATCAATCTCAGTACGCATGCGCGTTACTTCATTCATTACAACATGCATTACGTATGATAATAGATGGCGTTAGATGTTCTAGTGCCCTATAAACAAGTACTCAAAAGACGATCTAAAGTGTAGATAAAATACTTTGTTCAAAGATTATTTATAGCATTAAATTTTTTTGTATGTAATTGAATATCTTTTATTAAAGATATTTATAATTATTGAATAAAGTGTAAGAACTGTCTGAATTTAAAATCTAGCATTTAAACTTAGTTCATATTATACAAATTTTATTTATTTTTTCATCATAGATATACATAGCAATTAATAAATATTGAAATTTACTTTAAATCGGTGTTAACTTTGCTATTTTTGACTATTTACAAAATTTATTATATTATGAAGTTACAATATTAATAACAATCTTAAACAAAGAATTAAGGTATAAATATTATTTACATGTACATATACTCCGTATGCTTAAAATGTAGGGATTTATATTAAAAAATAATATTGAATAATAAATCGTTTTATGCACGTGACTCGTAATATCTTATAATCAAAAAAAGCAGACGTGTATTATCGGCGCGGACCTAACAAGCAGGTATTAAAGAAACCAGCCGCCCTCAAAATTGGGAATTTTATAGTTCTCTATAAAAGTACGGAGCGAATGAGAAACTTAAGTCCCTTCTCCCGATCGTAGCAGCAAAAGGTTTGACGGTAATTCGAACATAAAACGCGGAGGTTTCCAAACTTAAACGAAAAAGTTTCACCTTTTTTCAAATCTTGGATTGTCGTTACGTTTTTGTTTCATTCCCGGCCCACGTTATTGACTCGACCGATTGTTAGTTGATAGACTGTTTTAAGTTTTTTTTGCTGTACATTTAGAAAACTGAAGGCATGTTTTTACTTGAAATCAGTCTAAGCTTCGAAACGCTCATGTTGATTTAGAGCTCTTCGTTATTCGGTAACTTTATTAGACAGAAAATAATAAATATTTATATTAAACTTCTAGATCAAGTAAGCTTAACTTAGTATATTTAGTACCAATAAGAAAGTTCGTTAGCTTCAATTTTGTACTAGAAATATAAAGGGTATGGATTTAATTAAAAAAATCCGATCTAATTTAAAAAATAAAAATTATGTTCCTTTGCCTTTAATATAAAAATGGTTTGAAGTAATTGAAAAAAATATCTATTCTTTTTTTAAATTTATTAAAACAACAAGATATAATAGTGGTTATTGGCTATTATTTTCTTGATGGTAGAGATTTGTTTAGAACCCAGTAATGTGTGTTACTGGGTAGTAACACACACATATAAGATACTATATATTACTGTGTTCCGGTTTAAAGGGTAAATGAGTCAGATACACAAGGGACATAAACATCTTAGCCCCTAAGATACTCATTCCCCATACGAGGCATAGTTAATAATTCTGACAGTGCCGACGTCTAAGTTCGATGGTAACAAACAAAGTAAAAAGGTCTTTATAACCATCTGTCGTGGTAATATCGTTGCTGAGTTATTACCTTTCATTCCAATTTTATTATAACATTAAAGCTAACACTGGCCAATAAATAACCATCATGTATTAAAAATTCAATACTTAACAAAGAAGTAAATGTCCGTTATGGATATGGTTTTGAGTTGTTCGGTTGTATTAAAGTTGTGTAGTATTGGTGATAAACAATAAACCGTTTACTTCCTCACGATGCAACTGGAGAGCGATCGCTAATCTTTAGAGTGTTTATCGGCATGACAAACGACTATATGTCGTTTATCATGGCGGGTTCTTCCTGGTAATTTTCAGATTAGAGTGAGAAATAGTGGGTTTGGGGTGGTCCCGGTTTTACTTGTGAGATTGAAAGATCCATGTCTGGGAGAGACAACGATCAGGGGAAACAGTTCGGGACCTCTTTTCCTTGCAGCTAGTTCTATGTTCAAATTATATAAGAGGGGATGCAAATGACTTATTTTAAAACGATATACCCACAATCGTACTTAACGTATCCAACAATCTACCCCAAAAATGAATTTATAATTTGTATATATAGTATTAGTCTGAGCGTTTTTCTTTATTAAACATAAATGCTTCTTTTAATAAGCGAGTGTTATTATTTGAAAACTATATAACAGAATATATTTTTAGCAATAATGAAAGTATTTTCTAAAACGTACCATCGTTTTGAGTTACCAGCAATATCCACAGTTTGGCTTATAAAATTGATCATTTTCTCTATTAAATGTTTTTTGATGTTTCAGCTTTATCGGCCATACTATCATCGATAAAGGCAAAGTCAAAGTCAAAATCTTTATTAAATATTAAATATAAGCATTACATTCACAAATTAATTTGTGAAAAATCTAATTACAAAATAAATCTCAGATCGGAGAAGAACCGACGAATACGAAAAGGCAATAGTTTATATTGTTATTTAAAAATGCAAGATTATGCTAATTTATATAATCATAAGTATTAGTTTTGAAACACAAATAAAATATAAGAAGAGGTTGAATTAGAAGTTAAGAGGACGGAGCGTCCTCTCCATTGAAAAAATAAAAAATCGCAGTTCGAGACATTCCATAGTACTTTACACAATAGTCCAAAACTTTTCCCCTTCAAGAACGGTTTTATATAAGATATTATATAAGATAGATTACTATCTAAGTTAGTAGAGATTTATCTCAATTCGATTGCTGCCGCAATTAATATAGTCTCGAGGGACGGTAAGCAAATTAAAGGTACACTCCAAATGTATACTTGCCAAGTGACTGCATTGCAGTGCCCCCGCTCCACGCGTTTTGAATTATATACACTAAACTACGCTATGCCATTTGTAGACAAGGAGACAAGTAGAGATTATTACTTCGGACACGCTACGAAAGTTAAAGTTTAAACGAATGAGTAGCTTTTTTATTTTGTATAACTTTCTTTGATTTTTTTATACAAGATAGAACGTCTCGTTTCCCATGGATTCGTCGTTCGGGTGTCGGGTCCATCGTGTAGTACAGAAGAAATCTCCAAGCTATTACTGACATTTGTAATGTATATCAATGCTCATCTTCACGGCTCTTTTTGTTCTTCCTTACTAACCAGATTTGGTAGGAACCTGTTTTGGATATTCGTTCTACCATAATACGGTAAGGTCTACAAGCACTATATAGTACGTTTCGTTCCGTTTATCTAGAGAAAAGATCTCTAGAAAGGGCTTTGTGCAGGGTGGATACCACTCACTCATCTATATATCGTACAGTACTGCCTAGTTGATATTTTTAGTCATTTTTATGGAATAGGTTTGTGGACGAGCATATGGGCCACCTGATAGTAAGTGGTCACCATCACCCATAGACAATGACGGTGAAAAACGTCAATGCGCCGCCAACCTTGGGAACTAAGATGCTAAATTTTGTTTTTTTTATGGTTTAGGTTGGCGGACGAGCACATGGGTCATCTGATAGTAAGTGGTCACCATCACCCATAGACAATGAAGATGTAAAAAATATTAACTATTCCTTACATCGTCAATGTGCCACCGACCTTGGGAACTAAGATGTTATGTCCCTTGTGCCTGTAGTTACACTGGCTCACTCACCTTTCAAACCGGAACACAACAATACTGCGTACTGTTGTTTAGCGGTAGAATATCTGATGAGTGGGTGTTACCCACCCAGGTGGGCTTGCACAAAGCCCTACCACCAAGTAAATATAATATTATGTGATCCAGTTTTTAATAGAACGTGGGATATTTACCTTAAATCCAATTTTCGGTAACGCATTTGCGGTGTAAGGGGTGGTTATACTTTGTAGTGTTTTTGGGAGAAGAGCGTCATCTGATGGGCTGTTTACTACGTATATTAGTAATGCCTTTCTGAAGTTTTTTAAATCAGTGGAATACTTCAAGCAGCATTATTTATTAACAATTTTCCTCATCCCCAAAATGTTGCCTATTCTGAAAGAAACAGCGACAAATATGCAACATTGGGTGTGGGTGGCGCTTATGCCATTAAATAATGTTATTAAGATTTAACTATGGGCTTTTGTATTGACTTTTTTTTATAATTTACTTAAATGATCACCAATTTCGACAGTTGTTTTGATATTGTTTATCTGTCTTTCTTGAGATGCAAAGTAAATACTAAGTTTAAATGTTGTAGGTATACATATATCTATAATTTACATTCATAAATGATCCATTTGTGTAGAAAGTATTTAAAAAAGGAATGTAGAATTCTATACAGCTATGTGTAGTGGTGAGTTTTGTTGTTGTTTGTAGTGAAAAATTAAATAAGCAAATCGTGTTTAACGACATCAGTTACAACACCAACGACATTAAACAATGTATTACATAAACTAAGCGATTAATTTCGCCACTACCATTCTTTTATATTGTGAATAGCGGTGTTGTGTACGAAAGTTTATTTTGCAAATGCAGAGAAATGAGTGTTGCGTCGAGTTCTGTTCCGGCTGTCTCGGGAGGGTCTTTGTTCGTGTGCTAAATGAATGACGTTTGCCAAATTATTCCTCATTTTTCTGCCTGGAAATAATCTATTACTTTTTTTTTTATATTTCGTTTACAACCTCTTTAGTGACCATCTTGTATAGAGGTTTTATAGGTTGTCTTTTATAAAAAACCGTCTGGCGCTATGAATATTTGTTCTTGTGATTTTGTCTCGTCTGTATTTCAAAAGCTTCACATAATTTATTTTTTGTATTATTATACTGTCTATTTTTTTAATTGGGTGTCTACCGAAATTGTTTAGTTCCTTCTTTAATGCATATGGCAATAATTTTAGTAAAGTTCTAAAAATGTTTTTTTTCATACTCGTTGCTAAAAATTACTCTATACTCGAGAGTTATGGTATGGTAATCTTATGGTTATATATGGTATGTAGACGAAAGAAGTTTCAGAAGACATCATTTTAAATTGCGATAAATAGATCAGTATAAATCAGTGCCAACCAACGGCCTTTACTTAAATGGGTAAGCAGAGTAGCAGGCAAAGATTTTAGTAATGAAACTAATTAATACAAAAATATGAGAACTAAAATATATTCCGTGTGATATACTACACAATGTTACAATTGCACGAGTACTGTAATTTGCGGAAGTTCATCGTTAACATAAAAAGTTTCTATGTTTCCTTTTATTTAAACAAATGGTGAGTATGAAATGCTTTCAGCAGCATTTACGTGGCAAGGAATAATACGGTGCAATTGTGAAGGCATCTTCATTACGTTGATAGGTTTTAATTTTGTTTCGTTCTTATGTTATTAAAATAATTGTATTTTTTATACATAATTTACATGCAAATTCCTCCTTACGATAAAAGGATACCGTGATATTAAAAAAGGGAACCGTTAATTAGTAAGTAACATTTTCCATCACAAGGCTCCAATATGGATTAGATCATTCTAGTATTCTCAAGATATATATATTTTTTTATTATTCTTTATTGCACAAATAAAACATACCAGCATTTTCTGCCAGCCAACCCAGAATAGTGTAGGAGAGTAGTCACTAGTGTGTGCACAGAAGTTAAAGAAAATTTTAAAATATTTTCCTTAACCTTACCGTCGGACACGAGTTATAATAATATAAGGTTGCAGATCCCGTGTGTCAATTTTAGGTCGGATGAATAAAAATTGTTTTATCAACTTGAAGTCCGGCAGTTGGAAATGTGTATTCTGGAATCGTCTGGAAAGCTGGTGGCGCCTGAACAGATCCCGATCGTGACAGATTTGCTGTCCTATTAGATTATGAGAATGATAGAAAGTGTTTCTGTGTTTGCGAAGAAATTTTTGCAACATAATATCTCCCGCGTAATGACTAGCGTCTCTTGAGATTAGTAGATTATCCTCTCTCTCTCTCTCTCTCCCTCTATCAGCGTCTCTGTAGATTATCCCGTGGCCGAAGTCTGTCAGCCGAACATCATAAAGTCACGTTTAATCCAAATAGTACACGCCTGTCCTATTAAACTCAAAGTAGAGTAATTATATTTCAAATTGGTGGTAGGGCTTTGTGCAAGCCCGTCTGGGTAGGTACCACTCACTCATCATTTATTCTACCGACGAATAACAGTACTTAGTATTGTTGTGTTCCGGTTTGTAGGGTGAGTGAGCCAGTGTAACTACAGGCACAAGGGACATGACATCTTAGTTCCCAAGGTTGGTGGCACATTGACGATGTAAGGAATTGTAATATTTCTTACAGCGTCATTATCTATGGGTGATGGTGACCACTTACCATCTGGTGGCCCATATGCTCGTCCGCCAAACTATTACATATAAAAATGTTTAATAAATTGTTGATGAATTACTCTTACTAAAGCAATAATTGAAACGTTTTAATTCCAAAAAGTAATATCATGTTTGTATTATAATACGAAGTATATTTTTCTATTGAATAGAAGTCGATTAAGCCGTGAAATAGAACGTAGGATATTTTTTATGTGTTAAAAAGAAATATGTCACGTTTTAATTTACATCTAACGTAAAAGGTTAAAAAAAAAACGAATACGAAAATTTTGTATTTTAATGATTGTATCATACCTACGCTCAAATGGTAAACCAGCCTCAGAGTCTGGATTTAAATCTTTTTAATAGAACCAGTTCTTTTGTGAAGCGTTTTGTTTTATTTTTCTAATTAAAAATAATCTCATTGTGTCGCATCCACAATGGTAGTGCGTCGTGTGCATTGGCCGTAAAATCAGAGGTTATCTCTTGGTTTTTGTACGACGAGATGTAAAGAGCAACATCACCGGCAGATTTAAATCGTATTTAATTATTCTGTCACCACAATTGTCTTAACTTGGATATCTAATTAATTTATTTTAATTAATATTATGTACTACATCAAACAGTCTCTCGTCATACTCAACTATAATACCGCCTTGATATAATACTAGTGGTTTTGGGTTTCGGTTTAATGATAGAATAAGCATAACTAACACAAGAGATATAATAACATCTTAGTTCTTAAGGTGGGTGGTGTTGTCGATTTAAGGAATGGCTTCTTATAGCGCTAATACATATAAGTGGTGATCACTTTCTATCAGTCACCGCCTGTCTAGCAATTGTGTAAAAAATACAGTCCTAGCATTTATATGCTAATTGTAGAAGATGTATATCTTCTCTGGCTAGTTGGCATGTTCAGATTCCGTAGCGTCTCGATCCGTGCTGAAGAAAGCCATTACAGTCATATTGGGTATGAATTTCAAATAATGTAGCTTGAAGGGGCCTTTCTGAAGGTTCATTTCGCGTGACTACTAGATACATTGGACTATTAGAGAGTGCAAATTATTGAACTCTTTTTCTAAATCTGGTGAAAATTATCGTAATTATAATTAGCGGCAAATCGTCTAAAAGTATTTAAATTACCTATTTACAAATAATAGCTAATAATAGCAGCTAATAATTTAACAACAGCCTGTAAATTTCCCACTTCTAAGGCCTATCTTTTTGAGGATAAGGTTAGGAGCATATTCGGTTACACGGTTATACACACAATGAGATTTGATGGATTTGCATGTGGCAGAATAATACACATGCTGGTTTTTTCACGATTTTTTCCTTCCGATGAGGTCGAGATGAATAATTAACACAAGTTAAGCAAATGAAATTATGTGGTGCTTGCCTGAGTTTGACCCCCAATCATCGGTTAAGATGTACGCGCTCTAACCACTGGACCATCTCGGTTCTCTATCTAAGAAAATTCACCTTAAATATATCTACTACAGTAACAAATTTATTATTTTAAAAACAATATATATTCTTTACTTTGTTGAGAGTTAACTGAATAAAATATGTGAGTTAGGAGTGAAATGTCACACGTAGCTATTGAGTTTCGAATATTGAAAAATTTAGTGTAAGATTGTTCATATTGCCAATATTCCATGCAAGGGACACTTCAACTCTTTGATTTATGTTCAATTCAGGTAGTTTCGCTGGAGAAAAGCGTTGAATTATTCAGTATTTAATATGTGCTAGCATTGTATGTGGAATACAGGTATTCAGTTTCGTACGTTTTATAACATAAGTTCTTCGGGAACGTGTTCTTTTGTATAAACATTTTATGATCAGATAATGGTGTGTTTTTCATTGAATTTCAGAGTAATACAATTTTGTTGATTTGACATTAAGACGGTAGCATAAGATCGCATACTTTATATTGCTTGCAAGTGTAAAAGAAAATATCATTTAGCCAGCCAGTTTATACATTTTATTAATCATATTTAGTGGTTTAATGGATTTTGTGTGGGTGTACCATATGTGGCTGGAAGTCATCCGACACATTTACGTTTTCTCATGATGTTTTCCTTTGCCATATAACAAGAGATGAGTAATATAAAAAACGATGATGATTGTTGTGGGATAAGACTAGAGATCATATTTGCAATGTCATATTAATGTTGTCTTAAATTTTCGCGATTATTACACATTTAAATAATTAATATACGCGATTAAAATCCGTAATAACTAGTTTTATTTAATGTCATATTAATAATGTTACTTTGATGAAATTAATCTTTAAGAATATATTTAAATTTGTTCCTAAGATTTATATTTGCGGCGAAATTATGCAACGCAATCAAAATCAGCATGTATGATACTAGGCCACACGTGTATATGCGTAAATGAGTCATTGAAGCAGCGTACAAACTAAACAGTTTAATTAAAAATGATTTATTATTGTAATTTTGAGTCCATAAACATGTATAGAAACAATCAGCTATTTTTGAGACTGTGTCAACTTTGCATCTACCAAAAAATATAAATTTATTTAAATGTCACTTTGAAATAAAAAAAATCAAATTAATTATGTTATCATATGCATACATTTAAAAATATATCTAATAGAGATTTGTTTATGTATATAAAACATATTGACGTGGAGTCCTGATATACATGTATACACAAATATGAATTAAAAGTAGTTACTTAATATATCACGACCGCGTATAATTGCCACCATTCCAACATTGCATTATAACTATAGTTTTTTAAGAAGCGTCTATTTTATCAAGAAAAATTGTATCGGAATCAGTGAAGGTATAGGTAAGTAAAATATAAAATTATAAGTGTTATATGTAAGTCCATATTTTAACGCTGAACGTTTTTATCCCCACTGACAAGGGTGCACTATTCATCATAATATCACACTCGCTGTCAAGGTAACGTCTAGTTCACATTAGTTTTCGGTTTCGCTGTTTTATGCATGAACTACTCCAGTAATAAATAGTCATCAAACTAACGCTGTTTCGATAATATTGAGACGAGATGAGGGTTAAAAAAGCTGTGATAAAATTCCAAAATTGGAATTTCTTGTTAGCAAATCCAAATTGCTTCAGTTCCCGATATTCCATTGGTTGGAATGTGTACAGAATGTTGCTTATTCTGAATTTCCATGAGCTTAATTTTTGTTTGGGCTCATTGGTCTTCACCAATTGAAACTACAAGCTGGAAACCTGTATGTATCCTATTTCATTGTGCATTGGAACACTGTACATTGCAATCCTTCTCCTTTAGGGGATAAGAGGCCTTAGTCCAGCAGTGGTGCCCCTATGGAAACAGTTGGTAGTGAGTTATTGGATATTGGAAAAAAGACATTTATCTTCTATTTAAAGCTGTGATTGCTTTAGTGGTTGATATTAAATGTAAGTATGTTTTTGTATTAGGCGTTATTAAAAAATATATTATGTTGAGAATATTGTGTGAAGGTTTTGGTAACAGTTGATAAATAAATTTCGACTGCTTAGAAAAAATAAATCGTGTGATATTCAATTGTTATTAACGATGATGTCCAGCTAATTTCGGTCACCGTGACTACCATAGACACCAAGCAACTGCGCAGGGTATATTAAGTGCACAAGCGGATATATTGTGTGCAAACACTGCTACACTTTTTATTCCTTCGAGCTGTGAACGTGTTGTGCATGTCTTCGCGCTGATGTATGCACCAAAGATTTTCTTTCGAAAGTTCAGTGTCAGGCGTATGTCCACTGCATGGGAGGGTTGCCAATGTTTTATGTCAAAACTATCGCGCAGCCTACTATCTGGTCTATGTCATAGACGTCATCAGGGTTTTTAATTAATAAGAATATCATGTAACTTGAATCCTGTCTCACTGCATATAAAAGGTTACATTATTAACAATAAACTAAGAAATTAGTTTTGTATAACTAAAGGTGGGAATATTTATTACTTGACAAGCCTTAGAAAAAACAAAAGCTTATTTTGTGTGTGCAATAATGTACACATTTGAATAAAACCAATTAAATGTTGAATTCAATACCAGATTCAAATTTCTCGAAGTAGGACTTCCAACTTTCATAAACAATAGAGGCATTGTAAGGCCGATTATACAAACCATGTTCACCAGGCTCCGTGCAATTCGTTCTGATGATATTATATGGAGGCAAACGAACTGGATTGTCAATTTAAGCCAATATCGTCTTTATTTAACACAAGCTTAGTACTATTTTTGTATATCATATGAAATATGTTATGCTATAACATACCAGTCTCCCAAAATGCTTTGTCATTTAATTCATCATAAGATATTCATATTCATATTTGTTAATTAAAGACATTTTTACTGTTATTTTGATATTATAATTTGACTTATTAGAAGCATATTATGAATATACCATTCGTTAATTAACTAATTTCTGATTTTAATTCTTGTTTAAGAACATTAAAAATAATCATATCGAATCATACGATTTCACAAAGTAGTTACTATAAGCGTATAGTATTTATATAGTTGATATAAAAAAGATTCGTGATGGAACGGACACGTGTATAATATTAAGAAAGATGAAAATAAAGATGAAGGTTGTTTACATACCAATGAATTTTCAAGTGCTTGTAACTAATTTCGTGATCAGCTGCAAAGAAGGACATTAGAAGAAAAGATTCCGATGAAGGTAAGAAGAAAGTTTAAGCAAACGATGTATCCACCAACCCGGAGTAGTATGATGGAAAAGCTACATACCTTCTCCAAAGTAGAGGAATCCAGAAGTAGAACAACTAAAGGCTACGCCTTTGCATTCATTTACATTTTTTAAATTTGTAATTATTATTTTTTAATTCATAAGTTATAGATTCCAGATTCGAGAACAATATTGAAAACAATAAAGTATTTTCCATTGAGCTCACACTGTTGTTCATTAATAAAAAAAACTTCCGAAGAAAGCGAGTGGTTTTTCAAATGAATACTTCGTAAATATTTGCAAGTAGTTTTTATTAAGAGAGTAATTAAAATAAAAGGAAACACGTTTAAAAATCCGGACATTATTTCGATAACCATTTAGTTTCGAATGCTTTTTATCTGAGTATAATTTTATGTTATAACTATAGACAAGATAGATTGAGTGGGACGGTTATATAAAATCACTCGATAGAGTGAGATGCAAGATCGTTGAGTTTCCAGTGGACAGCCAGCTCTAAACGAGGCCGCAATGCGGGCGACGTATTTAAAACTCGTATGTCTGAAACTGATTTATGCTAAGGTCCTCAAAATTTATCGGTATTCAGCTTAAAGCAATTATCACGAACTATGCGTTTAACGCTGTTTAATGGGATGATTAGGGCTATTCGTTTAATGTTGTGGGAAAGTTTGTTTGAAATTCATTATTATGATGAAAATTGTTTACAATAGTTTGTGTATTATATACAGGCAAAGAGGATATAAGCCTTTATATGGTATGGCGTAATTGACAGCGTATTTATATTACCTTGTCAATGTGAATCTCTGCCAAAAAAACTGACTTTCCGATACGGTCCTTATGTAAAACTTGAGGACGATTTAACGATATGTTCTTGATATTAAAACTATTATTAGATTTATAATAGTGACTGGAAGTTTGGTATGGACGTCATGTTCACCATATTTAATTGTCGTGATTGTTATTTTTGTAAATATATTGCTTAGACTTGATTTCCAACAAAATAGATCGTAGGTAGGCAAGGCAATAATTACTGCAGTTTCTAAGAGAATATTCAATTAAGCATTGATTCACGGTGAGCTAGCAAAGTGGTTGGAACGCGTGTATCTCGCGATGATTGCGAGTTTTGTGCGAGTTTGCGAGGTGATATGGTATTTTTTTATTATTTATCTCGGACTCAGAGGTGAAGGAAAACAACATAAGGAATTCAAACAACGAACATTAATGACATGTATTAATTACAATTTTTTTCACATTTTTTCATCTTTACTGCAATCAATATTAATATGGAAAGGCTGGAGATATTAATTCAGGTATTTGGATCGAAAAATCCGATTTCAATATTTTTTTTAGAGTTTGTGTAATTAGCAGTATAATAAAGCAGGTGTTATCGCACGCAGCAGCTAATTCGGCCATGTTGGAAAAATTAATGTCATAAAGAATACTTGTCCGCTATAATATATATGTTCAAGAATGCAAATTTCATTAGTACATCATCAATAAGAATAGGTTGTTTGTCAGCTATGCAAGCGATATCATTGTCAAAATACCTAATTTATGCTAAAATGATTCTCTTTCATCTTCTCAAAGATAGAAGAGTCCTAAGTCCAACAGTGGGACACTATCGGGTTGCTATTAGTTTTTTGCTTCAGTATTCATTGTGATCGAGTCTTACCGATAGACCGACACACAGACGGGACTTTGTTAATATATAGTGATGATGTGATCGATTCAGTGTACGCTCATTCAAAACATTTTTTCTGTCTTCAATCATTAAGAAATGATCGATGTTGTCATACAATATATTATGTTATAGTACGACACAATTTGGATATAGCATCGACAAATTCAGTAACACCGATTACTGCCAATTGTGCAACTAATAGAAATAATTTCCTATCGCGCCATTCGACGTAATTCGTCGCTATAGATTCTTGCTTCTTCGAATAGCGTCGAATGGTGCGATAGGGAGCTATTTCTAATGGTTGTTGTGTAAATCGGCTGTAATCGGTTTTAGTGAATTTGCCGATGCTACATCTAAATTGTGTCGTACTATACTTAATTCGTATGTGATCGGTTTTACGAATTTTGCCGATGCTACATCTAAGCTGTGTCTTACTATACATAAATAATTATTATTATCTACAAGATCAGATATGTTCCAATATACTATAATACTTTAGAGTAAAATAACCTATTAAAAACTATCAGCAAATTCTATAGCTATTTTTATTTAGTAAACTTTTGATATACTCTGTATTTTAAACCAAATAATCATATAAAATTAAAAGTATCGTAGACTTATCGATAACTTATAAGTAATTAGATTTCTTAAATGCTGTTTCCAATCCAGACCCGACAGAAGGAATGAAATACTCGTAAACATTAAATAACTGGAAACCTGCATCGCTTCCTGCAATCGGTATTAATTTCTAGCATGGGGATAAGGGCTTTTATGCACGGACGACGGAGACAAATCGTAATAAATTATTTGTTTACCATCAATGATTCTAATGGCTTTAAATCATTACTGTTATATATAAACATATAAATTAGTAAATCTGAACGTTTTAATGTACATCAGTGTGTAAGTTTTGTAAAGTTTTTATTCTTAACTAACGACCCGTCCCGGCTTAACAAGGGTGCAATAAAATGACATCACAGTTGAAACTTCTAAAAATATCAGTGTTACATTACTAAATTGTTCATGTAATAAACATAAAAACCTTCTCCTCGAATCACTATGTGTATCAAAAAAAAAACGCATCAAAATCCGTTGCGTAGTTTTAAAGATTTAAACCCTATACAGGGACAGAGAAAGCGACTTTGTTTTATTCTATGTAGTAAAGTCATAGTCCCAATTATTTCATTGTATCCCATTTGTTGTTTGTTATTTGACAACGACAACATGTACTTAAAGATTGTAATATAACAAATATTATTTTATTGATTCTACTATATTATTTTTCCTTCCTCAAAGGCCGGCAACGCACCTGCTAGCCCCCTGGTGCTGCAGATGTCCATGGGCGGTGGTAGTCACTTTTCATCTGGCGAGCCTCCTGCTCGATTGCCACCTATCACATAAAAAAAGGCTCGGTGTAACAATCGTTCTTTAATATATTTATTTTATTCATATTCGTATAAATATCATACTATCAAGTAGCTTTATTGACTGACTGACTCACTGACTCTAGATGTGATTGACTAACTGACCTGATCAGCTAAGGATAAGAAGGATATATTATAATGCATAAATGTGTGCACATATGTATATAGGAGAACTGTCATAATCTGATGGGATAGCAAATTATAAACGACCGGAAAAATTTCAGGCGCAGCAACAATAGCTTATTAATAATAAAATAATTCAATAAACATACCGTTAACATAATGAGACATGAGAGTGTACAGAGTGTCATTGTTAGTGATATTTTTATAGAAGAATCCAAAAATATTTTCTAAAACCCTAAACCTCGAGATCTGCAGCCTTATATCTTGCCAGCAGACGAGAAATTTTATATTATAAGTATGGTACGTTTATGCTATACACTTGTAATTGGTGGCTCTAATTATGATATGTTTGACAGTCGCATCTGTGTGCAATGCCTTATTTTTCCCTGTTAAGTAATTGCCTCAATTCCATATCTCGCTGAGCTACCTCACTGGTTTATAAAAAACTAACTCCACATTGTACGTTTCATAGTTTTTAATTTTTTAACAGATAACTCTATTCACGTTCTCTTTAAGTTAAACATACATCTGTGTATGGATGTGTTAAAAATCTACCTCTTACGATCTTGCTTCGTTTGCTTTAACGTATTTTGAAAGGATATCTTTTATGAAAGGTAATTTATTTTTAATTTTTTTTTGGTTCTATATTTTAACTCACAAACGATTAATCTAATTAAAATATTTTTTTAAGGCCAGTGTTAATGCTTTTTTACAGACTATGTAATGATTAGATATTGTAATATTAAAATAATTAAATGTAGTTGATATTCATTTTTACAACTTTATATTCTTTTTTTTATATAATAGAATGACCAAATGGAACGTTAAGTGGTCACCAGCGCCCACAGACACTGGCGCTGTAATATGTGTTAACTATTCCTTTTCATACTGCCATTGCGCTATTAACCTTGAGAGCTATATATGTAACATTATAAAATACATTCAATATATACTTGTTTGCTTTGCCTTAAATTTTGGCTTCAAAGAAAATTATTAAACAGCACCGTCATTGATTTAGCTCGAGGGAGAGTTCGAAGTTTGAACAACATTTTTAAATCTCTCTCAACTCAGAACGATGGACGTTCGAACTTTAAACAAACGAACTAATTGCGATTTTTTTATTTCAAAATACGTTTAAAATGGTGTAGTTGAATCGTATAAACGAAGTCGTTAGTGGTGAGAAATGTGAGATTGGAGAGAAGTGATTCTTTAAGTGAAATCTTTAGGGTATGTTTTTTTAAAGTGAAGGAAAGCTAGCGAATTGTAGGATAATCTATACTAATATTATAAATGTAAAAGACACCAAACCGCTGCAACGAATTTGATGAAATTTTGTATGAAGCAAACTTGAACTCCAAGAAAGAATATATGCTACTTATTTTGCCTAACACATGTCAACCAACACGCTAAAACACGAATGAAGCCGCGGGCGACAAAGTTCTATATAAATATTGGCGCGTAAAGAATTATAAGCTAATCCTTGCCGACATTAGGTCAGGTGTGTTTTAAATTAATTTGAGAATGCACGTGATAGCGCTGGTATCCTTACCTTTAAATGAGCATACATAATATGCCTAAAATAGTTAATCGGTTGGTGTTACCTAAGACTTACTGATAGATAAATAATACTAACAAAACTATGCTAGCTCATTTAGTATTTAGTATCTTGGCTTTAAGCAGTTATTCAAGCTCTAAAACTCTCACACCTGTGGTCCTGAAATGTCAAAGGATATTTACGTAAATTGTACAATCTATTTTTGTAACGTACTGTAATAAATACAAGTTAACGAGGTTTTTGAAAAAGTTTTCTTGCATGGAAAATCATTAACATTTTTATAAAAATAAAAAGTATATTCCACATTCTCTATATATATAAAAGTTATTCGAAAATACAATCTTTTGTAATTTGAATTATATTTAAAATAAATTAAACAAAATTGAGCTGAGATGGCCTAGTGGTTAAAATGCGTGCATCTTAACCGATGATCGCGAAATCAAGTTCAAGGAAGCACCACTGAATATCCATGTGCCTAATTTGTGTTAATAATTCATCTCGTTCTCGGCGGTGAAGTAAAACATCGTTAGGAAACATGCATGTGACCAATTTCATCCCACATTGGAGCAACGTGGTGAAATATGCTCCAAACTTTATCCTTAAGTCGACATGGCCCAGTGGTAAGAACACGCGCATCTTAACCGATGATTTCGAGTTCAAATCCAGGCGAGCACCAATATATATATATGTGTTTAATTTGTATTAATGATTCATCTCGTGCTAGACGGTGAAGGAAAACATAGTGAGGAAAGCAGCATATGACTAATTTCATTGAATTTCTGCCACATGTGCATTATAGCAACCCGCATTAGAACAGAGTGGTGGAATATGTTCCAAGCCCTCTCCTTAAAGGGAGAGGAGGCCTTAACTTAGAAAAGGGAAATTAACCGGCTGTTAATGTAAACGATATTATTATAAATATGCGTCGATAGAATTGGCTAATAATAATATTGAATAGTAATTATGTAATTTGGCTACATCAAGGACATAACAAAGAAAGTCCCCGTTCGCCTAAATATCGACTACGGGAAAATCTTTCTGAACGAGGTCGCATTCCGCTTCAGAATTCTTATTTGTTTTGGACATCGTTTCCTTATTATCGTGAGGAAAAATAGGCTTTTAAAAGTGACACTTATTGCGGAGGAAAAAAATCATCTGAAAAGTTCTTGTAACAGTTTTTCGTTCATCAAAAACGAATTTCGAGTATTTAAAATTAAATTAAGTATTTTGCCTTAGTGTTTTTATTTATACTAGTGACTCACTCGGCTTTGCATGGGTGCAATTTGTAAAAATGCTATGATTACTTGGTGGTAGGGCTTTGTGCTAGCCCGTCTAGGTAGGTACCACCCGCTCATCAGTTATTCTTCAGCCAAATAACAGTACTCAGTATTGTTGTGTTCCGGTTTGAAGGGTGAGTGAGCCAGTGTAACTACAGGCACAAGGAACATAATATCTTAGTTCCCAAGGTTGGTGGCACATTGACGATGTAAATAATCTATATAGATAAAAATGAATTGCTGTTCGTTAGTCACGCTAAAACTCGAGAACGGCTGGACCGATTTGACTAATTTTGGTCTTGAATTATTTGTGGAAGTCCAGGGAAGGTTTAGAAAGTGAGTAAGTATGATAAAAATGCTAGGAATATAATAAAAAAAAAACAACTTTGTTTTTTCTTAGAAATAGATTTATTAGTGAATTATCATTGATTTTCTATGATTATCGATGTTAGACAATAAAACATTGATGTTTTAAAATTAATTTTGCATTATTTAAATCATCGTTACATCTATTTTTCGAATTTATATATATAAAAATAAGTGGCCTTTTCGATGTCACTTTATACCTCAAGAACGGGCTCACTTATCCAAACCAAATTTTCAGGGATTGTTCGGACTATTTAGTAGATAGTTTATGTGAAGTTTGCACAAAATCGGTCGAGTGGTTCTTCATTTATCACATTTTTTGTAACAAATTAATTCAATAAATGGCGGGTCATTTTGTTTTTGATTTTGAAAAATGATCGATCGGATCTGTTTATTGCGTTAACATGTAATCCGCAATGGGATGATATTAAAAACAATTTATTTGAAGAACAGTCGAAAACTGATCGTCATGGACATTACAGCACGTGTTTTTCGGCAAAAATTGAAAGTAATTATGGATTTAATTGTAAAATTATGTATATTTGAAGAGGTGCCATATGTACTCCACTGAATAGCAAAAGAGGGGATTGTCTAATGCACATGTATAAATTTGCCAGTTCCTTAAAATAACTCAGAATCAAATTGATAATGTTATATCAGCTGAAACTCCAGATCAAACTCTTGATCCAGAGATATTACAGGCTGTCGTTAAAAATATGATACATGGTCCATGCGGTGAGCTACATATGAGTTCGTTACATCTATTTCTCGAATTTAATAATTTCATCCAGTCGCAAAAAAAACGCAGATGTTAAACCATTACATGCAGCGAAACTGTGGTCCCGTGTGGTCCCATTTTAATTTTATCCAATTCTAATGATGGTATCCATATAAAAACCACATAAGTCTTAAATTTGCATTACGCATATGCGCGATAAGCAGGTAAATAACTCAAAATCACGCCAACCAATTTTGATGATTCATTTTTTATTAGAAAAGATATACTTCAAGGGCACTGTTATCTGTTAGGGGGTGAAAGTTTGGTTAGATTCTGAGCATGGGATCCAAAGTAACGAAACTCTTCAATTCTGAGGAACACGTTAGCGATACTCGGCGGAATCTTATATGAGTTATTTGGATATTTGAGTTACCTTTCGTAACGTGTTCAAGTAATACAAGTGAACAACAACAAGTCATAGTCGAATATGAATATCGATATAATCGATAATCAATGCAACTTCTAAACAGCTTACAGCGAGGGTGCGATAGGTGGGTAAGTTTAGTAGGTGGATGGTAAATTTTTATGTGCTTACGTTCGTTGCTGCATTTCAAGATGATGTGTGACCTTATGATGTACGACATACATTAGCTTTTTTGCAAAGTTTTTTTACTAAGGTCAATTAAATAAATAAATATGAGACAACATCACATGCATTACTCTGATTCCAATGTAAGTAGCTAAAGCACTGTATGGAAAGTCAGAAGTAAATACGGTACAACAAACACCCAGACCCAAGACAACGTAGAAAACTAATGATAATATACATCGAGTCGGCCGGGAATCGAAACCGGGACCGCGGAGTGGCGTACCCTTGAAAACCGGTGTACACACCATCCGATCACGGAGGTCGGTATCAGCTCTTGGCTGGCTTGGTTTTATACCATAATATACTGACTCGATAACAACAACAACAATAACAATAATTGTAACTACGTTAATATAATCGTAAATCGACTTTTGAGTATTCTAATGTTTTTAACCGACTTCAAAAAAAGGAGGAGGTTCTCAATTCGTCGGGGCCTTTTTTTTTTTTTTTTTTTTATTTTTTATGTATGTTACCGAATTACTCGAAGATGGCTGGGCCGATTTTGACAATTCTTTTTTTGTTTGAAAGGGCATGTTTTACAGGTGGTCCCATTGTCAGGAGAACAGGATCTGATGATGGGATCCTGGAGAAATCGAGGGAACTCCTCAAATTTTATAGGCACACCTACCAATAGTGATTTCGGTTTTATTCAAAGTGCCTTGGTCATATGCTTACGAAAAGTGACATTTGATGAAGTAGAACTGATGATGAACCACAACTGTTAATCAGAACCTATTAGTAAGTAACTATTTTACGGGTTTAGTTCTATTTCTTTAAGATAGTCTTCAAGCAATTGATGTTAGTAAACATGCCTATGATGAAGTCTAGCTGATGGTGGACTACCAAGAGAACTCCTCAATGATTTACGGTATTGCATCGGGAAAAATGGTATTGTGTAATTGACGATGAGCAGTTAACATTAGGCTATTGTAACTTAGGTAACGCTTAATTTGAGTTGCAGTCCACATCGTATTGAAACGGCGATGAGTTATGTTTAGAGTCGAAAGCCGAAATGTACTGAGTATAATAAAGTAAATGACAAACACTACCAATTGTAATTATAAATAACAAAACAACACTGAAAAGCAGTAAATAAATTTTTATAAATAAAAAATAACCGCCTTCAAAAATTAACTAAAAAGAAAAAAATAATCAGTTACATCCATATCCAATTTACGATTTTTTAATCACCTTTTGAAGTCGGTGCCAACAAAGTAAATAAATTCCTATATTGAAATCATTTAATTTGTATCGATAGTAAGGTTTGTCTAATGGTGTCATCTATACAATAAATAGATTTAGCTTTGTATGTATGTATTATGTACCTATATTAGCAATTTTGGCACCGACTTTGAGAGGTGATTAAAAAATCGTAAATTGGATATGGATGTAACTGATTATTTTTTTCTTTTTAGTTAATTTTTGAAGGCGGTTATTTTTTATTTATAAAAATTTTTCATTTTATTTTTCTTAAGAGGACTCTAATAAATATTTTGAATACGCAATTATTTTTATTACTTTTTAGTGCATATGAATTAAGCGACTTCAAAAAAAGGAGTGTTCTCAATTCGACCGGTACATATTTTCTTTTTTTTTATGTTTGTTCGCCGATTACTTCGCCATTTATGAACCGATTTTGATGTTTTTTTTTGTTAGAAAGAAGATACTCCTGGAATGATACCATGATGAGGATATCGGAGTCTGATGATGTGATCCTGGAGAAATCGAGTGGAACCCTCAAATTTTATAGGCACATGTACCGTGTTTTACATATTTTCTGAAGTTATATTGGCATTTGCTTCTGGCAATCATAATATTATACTGCTGAGGTGATGATGGAAGGTCCTCAATTACTAGAAATTAGGAAATAGTTTTTTCAACATTAATATATGGATTTATACTCCTCTTCGTAGCTTTTATGAAGAGAAGTACAGGTTCACAAAACATTTCTTTTGTTATGTTATTGTTTGGTATATCATGCTCCAGAAGTGGTTCCATATAAGTTTATTTTATTACTTTTTTAGTGATCACTTTGAAGACGGTATTATTCTTTTATTTTTTTTTATTTTTTTTAAAATATTCATTTGTTTGAAGTCGGTTTTTCTTTTTATTAAAATTTTTATTTACATAAGTATCTAATTGTTGTGATGTGACTATATTTTTAAAATATTATATGCAACATCACCATAACAAAACTTGATCACCTATATTATTTATCTGTGTTGTATTTAGTGATATTATATTAATTTGTATTGCAAATGAGTTTCAAATTAAAACTTATGGTATAGCCAGTTTACAATAAATGGTTTTGCAAACTTTATATTGTAAGGACTTAATTATAGCGACATGGTAATTTATCACACAACCTCATGGTTGTGTGATGAATGGTGGTGAAATGGTGTCATTGAAAATATAGAAAAAAATATTGATAGTGTCGTTTTTAATGTAAGTATCAGTTATTTATTGTTACTGTTATATCACCAGTGTCGCAGCGTGCAGTGGTTTCTATTCTCATCACATTTGGACTAATTAAGTATTTCGATTATGGCAGTACGAAGTTTGCCGGGTCAGCTAGTCGTTAATATTTCTTACACCCATAGACATGGGTGATGGTGACCACTTACCGTCTAGTGGCCCATATGCTCGTCCGCCAACCTATACCATAAAAAAAGATAAAATTATAATTTTTACTGAAAGAAGTTTTTTTGCAATTTAATTTAACAAAATTTACCTCTTTGTCATATTAGTAGGTAGATTGATAAGATAATCTTATTTTATCAGTTACTGATAATAGGTTAATTACATTTTTAATAGAATTAATTTTTAAGAGTATGTCACATGAAGGTGCGATATTTTTTTTTAAACAAAGTATTAACATTTTTTATATATAATTTGTGAATAAAGGATTAAGTTGAATGGCAAAATTAAAAAATATATATATATATATATTAACATTAAAAAAGCAATGTTATTGACCCCAGCAGCGCTAAACATAAGGCTTCCGTTGAGAACATATATGTAAAAAAAGAGGAATACTGAAACAACCCTTTTCTAGCAGTTGAAGAATTGCAAGATCGGATGCTTTGTTAGCTCATTATTGTTCCAAGAAGCTTCCATTAAATGCGTACATTAAAACGGAAAGCGATAGGGAACGTTTCTCAAGATCCTAGATTACGTCGTAGACAGAATGGAGTTCCTTACAAAAGATTAATTATCTGGTACTCGTAGGATTTAACTGCTTACATCGGATTGTTTTTTCGAAATCATTTTTCTTTTCAATTTTTAACCCTTGTATTATGTACCGAATAAAAAGTAAAAAAGGTATTTTATCTTCAGAATTTTTAAATTCAGTACACTTAATTTAAAAGATCATATACGAGTAAACAGTGATTTCATGCCTGTAAGGAGTTTGTATTACTTGACAATGGTGGTGAAAAGCTGAATCTTAAAATATTGGATAGCTGCGATTGCTAATCAATCAAAACTTTTAGACTTCTATACTCAAATCATCCCTAAAGTTACATTTCCCCAGAAGAAAAGTTAGTAAAAGACTCTTAAGCTGTCAATAATTATTATGATTGAAAGAATATGCGTGTGATTTTGGTAATCCTGATTTAAGCTCTGTTAATTGTATTTATTTTACAAATCTCCTCCTTTACTTAATAGGAATAGTTATATATTATGAGTATATTAATATTATATAATGAAAATTTACTGTTAAACAAAAAAAAAACATAAGAAATAATGTTTGTTGCTAGCACAAATATTGGTAAATAGTTGTTTTTTAAGTAGTTCTGATGTCCAACTTTTTAGTACTTGGAAACTCTGAAGGCCGCTAATTGATTACTAATTTGTTGTATTTATCCCCAGCTCATCTAGCTTGGATAGCCCACACTTCTGTGCAAAGGTTACAAATGGAAGGCAACCAGTGTAACTACAGGCAAGAGGTATAACATTTGAATTCCCTAAGTTCCATGGCAGATTGAAGATATATTAAATATATGCGGCGCCAAGGTTTAAGCGCATTGGTGACTACTTAACATCAGGTGGTCTATTCACCCGTCTACCTTTGCTTAAAAAAAACCTATGATATTATAAGGTCACAAACAAAACACGATATTAATAGCTTCACAACCCCTCATGTGTTATGTATGAAACCCCAAAACACACTTGTTAGGGTATTCCGAAATCGCTATATTTAATGTGACAACGTGAACTGGTTTCCTCGAGACCTTTTTACAAATTGGTGAAACGATATTATTTACACAAATATATGACGTATGTTAATGTGAATAAAGATTCATTTCTCTAAGCTAGGATTGTGCGTTATTTATATTTGGGAACCCAAAAATCTTAGGAGGCTTTAAGGAATAGGTTTTGTGAATGATATGATTTGGTTGTATTAAAGATGAAAATAAAGTAGAACGAACCATGTTCTATCTTAAATTAAAGTATATTTAAAATGATGGTCACTTACACCATCTACAATACATCCTTATATTTGACATATTTCTTGATCGTTGATATATAATACCTAACTTGGGCGATAAGTGATCACATACTGGACCGAGTATTATAATGGTGTATAATATTCGATTTTACTGTATAATAGGAAGTAAAAATATGTTATATATTATATATAAATAAAATATGTATGCTGGTATAACATGAATGAGAAATAACAACAAAAACATGTTTGTTTTAAAAATCAAGATGGATAATTTGTTATGACGGAAATAAAAAAGAAAAATGTGTTGGAATTAAAACCTTAATATCGAAATATGTTTTTGTGCAGAAGTTCTTAAACAGCTGGGAACATGACCGTGTACTATGCACGGTAATAATTTGGTTCTGTCCTTATACTCAATGCAGTTATGACGGATTACTGTTTAATTCATTTACGGAAGTGAGGAAATAGACATCTCAATTGTATTATATTATCTTCCGCGTTACTAGAGTTCATAAAGAATGGCTGCTGTACCAACAATAAGCTAAGATGACATAGTAACAGCCTGTACATTTGCCACTGCTGAGCTAATGGCCTCCTCTCCCATTAAGGAGAGGGCTTGGAACATATTCCACCACGCTGTTCCAATGCGGGTTGGTGGAATGCACATGTGGCAGAAATTCAATGAAATTAGACTCATGCTGGTTTTCTCATGATGTTTTCCTTCACCGCCGAGTACGAGATGAATCATTAACACAAATTAAGCACAAATATATAGTGGTGCTTGCCTGGGTTTGAACTGAAATCATCGGTTAAGATGCACGTGTTCTAACCACTGGGCCATCTCGGCTCTGACATAATAATTATCATTTCATTTAATTCAAAGTTAGTGTGATTATTAATAAAAAAAAGTATTTATGATGTAATTGGATTGCTATAGAAGCCTCGATATCGAACAGTGAACTGGCAGACCACATTCCAGCAGTCTGTGGTTAAACAAGGTCTATGTAAAACAATGTTTCAACGTTATCTAAGTAAAAACACTTTAAATAATATTTACTTCTACAAGTACAATAAGGTTGAAACCAGCGCGACAAACCGAAGCGAAAGGCATGGTGTTAAAATGGAAATAAATCTACAGCCACACATGCGCAACCAAGGTGTTCTATCTCTGTTTTGCTGTAGCGAGCGGGATAATCGCTTGGTCATAAAGGCCCTAGCTTTAACTATGTTTTCACGTCGCCTTGCTAAGACTGTCTGATTTATAAGGACTACCCGTTCATATATATATTCATGTACATTATAAGAATTTATGGACGTGCAGATTTCGCTTAAAACTTAAACCTTATTTTTAGTTAGTTCGGGAATATTTTTTCTGACATTCATCTGTTTTGAAATTTAAGAATAAAAATACGAAAAGCGTAATATTAGAAATGTATCAACAATATAAAATTAACAAACAATATTTATGTGTAGTAATTTATTTCTAATTTTAATTAGCAATATTAAAAGGTGAGAAAAAGAGGCAAAAAGATAATGTATAATCCTTGGCAGGAAAAAATAAACTTTTAGCGAGAGAGATACGAAACGCAACTAAAAATAATACTGCTACAATCTTTCACCTACTTATTACTTTTATAATATTTATTTAATTAGTGCTTAAGATTCACTGATACTAATTTAATACAATTCCTCAATACATATTCGCCGACGCTCGCCTATGAATTTTGTAGACCGTTGAATAATATTCAAATTAAGAATAAATATTTTAATACGATCTAAAGGTCATAAATAAGATTATGATTTTACGAGGGAACTCTAAAATTTTCCCGTTCCATATTAATTTAAAAGCAAATCACATTCATGCCTCGACGAGCCCGAGTCGCATCTGGCCAGTTAAAAGTTGCCAGTAAATTGGTATGAGTACACCGCATAACTTTGTAAACAGCGGGGTTTAAGGTACAGGGGAAGGCTTTTATTCTAGAATCAATAACAATAATAACTTAATTTGCTTGGACGATGGATAATGTTTTGTATAAAATGTGCGAAGTTATATTCAAATATATTCGGTGATTTGTACATGTTGTCTTTAGAAGGTCGTATATGTTTATTGTTTTAAAGGAAAATCAATCTTACCCAATACTGTCACTAGGGTTGATTTCAGATTATAAAGTACAACACAACTTACATAATATGAAATAAATTATGATTTCTAATACAAGCGGAAATTACAAGGAAAAAGATATGGAGCGCCATAGGATCCCTTATACTAAGTGGACGAGACTAGGTTGTCATAATTACAAGCAAAAATTTATAAATGTAACCTAATAATAATGTTTTTAAATAAATTGCCCTTTTCACGAGGCTTCCTGCTATAACTTAAGTCCTGCTTAAAATATCTTACACAGACTTTCTTCGTAGTTTCATTTCGAGTTGTTAGTTTGGGAAGATATGAAAATATCTTGTTATTTTAAAACTACTTCGTCTTAGTTTAAACAAAATTGCAATCATAATGTCTTAACAAAAAGCTATCGAATTAAAACACACTATTACGACGAATATAATGTTTGACCTCAAAGATAGTATACCATAGAACATCAATTAATATAAAAAATTACAGACGAATTGATAACGTTTTTGAAGTCGGTTGAAAATAAACATTTTTATTAAATTATTCTTTCGTGTTAGCTGTGTGCTTTTAAAAGGTAATGGTCAACAGCTGGGACAGGCCTTTTTGGGAACGTTTGTAGCTCTTACATTAGTTTTTTCTTATACAGGATGGTGAATGTATGTTGCAGTGTTTCATTGAAAATATATAGGCTTAACAACAAACAACAAAAACATCCTGTAAATTTCCCACAGCTGGGCTAAAGCCTCCTCGTGTAGGTTTATCCACGAGCTATTCTCTTCTGATAAGTTGAATTATAAATATAATTAATTGTCTTTTGTTGCATATTAATTTAGACACATATCTCTTCGTTGTGAAAATCTTTGATTAATTAATTTTATAGCTAGTGGGCCATCTCCACTCGTTTCACTGTCTTTTATATAAGAACACTTAAAAGAGCTCTTTGAGTGTAAACATTGGCTAGTGGAAGCACAACTTAATAAGCTCTATTAAATGTTTCCAATTCTTCACATAAAATTATTTCTTATTCCTCACACAATTTTATGACTGAAAATTTTATCAAAAATACGTGCTGATAATACAAACGTTTTGTGTATTCCTTTGGAGATGCAGTTAAGGTCCACATGCTTATAATTTATCATCCAAATCGCACGTTTCTTTGCGAGATGAATTAAATTCTGTAACATCACACTTTCAAAATAAATTTGTATTCATGGTTATAATATTTCACATTAGTTCATAAATAACACGTTTAATCTCACTTTGGAACGCAATGCTCTGCACCCGTGCTTCGAAATATTTATTTGAAGCATGAGACCTAGGAAAGAAGTGTTTGCTCTTAAGTAGCATGCTTTTTCATATTACTAACATATGTGCCTAATAGCTACATGTAAAATACAGACGCTTTGCTCAAAATAAGTGTACTTTTGTCTTCCCATAAATGTAAGGAATACCGTTAAATGACTGGCTAAAAGTTTCAAAAAATTCCACGCCAGTAAAAAATGCAGTCAAATATAAACGTCAAGTAATTATATTATATAGCGATTATGTAATTTATCACATTGAATACTAAATTAACATATTACAACTGTTTGAAATTAACGTATAGAACATCTACTACAATAGTCTAAAGTTTGATTGTTGCCGGTTTAGTGACATTCAAATTTTATGCTAAGTAGCTGAACGTAAACCGAAGCTATTGAATACATATTCATACATTACTTGTCAAGTTGAATGTTTAGATTCAATTAAATCTTCTTATGTAAATAGAGATATCTTGATTACCCTGTACTACAAGTATAGAAAGACAGTTGATTGTTTGTCTCTATACTTTACTCTATACTAATATAATAAATAATATTTTGACGACCTCCCTGGTCGAGTGGTGTGACACCGGTTTTCATGGATACGCCACTCCGAGGTCCCGGGTTCAGTTGTCTTGGGTCTGGGTGTTTGTGGTACCGTCGTTACTTCTGATTTTCCATAACACAAGTGCTTTAGCTACTTACATTGGGATCAGAGTAATGTATGTGATGTTGTCTCATATTTATTTATTATAAATGTGAAAGTAACTCCGTCTGTTTCAAAATTAAAAATCAAAATAAACTTTATTCAAGTGTGTTTTTACAAGGAATTTTGAATCGTCATTTAACAATTAATGGGCAAGAAACTTAGTAGTTACTCTTTTTCAACATTTAAAAAATACAGTCATGTTAGTTAATACAATTATTTAAATTAATATATCCTGCCTGGAAGTCAACAGGTATTAATTCCACACCTTTTTATCGTCTACAAAATCTTGTATCGAATAATACGCCTTTTTTACCAATGTATTTTTATAAACGATTTGAATTTACGAGACGACAAAGTTAAAAATGTCTGCGGAATTTTATTATTATATGAATTTTATCGTTTGTCTGTCTGTCCCTCATTCACTAATAAACGGAATTTGTTATGAAGCAACTTTGAACTTCAAGGAAAGACATTTTACGTGACAATTTTTTGTCTTTTACGTGACAATCAACTTTAAAACAGGAGCGAAGCCGCATGTAACAACTAGTGAACTGAATAAAGTTACATATTTTTACACAAGTTTTGTAGACGTGGAATTTTCGTAAAAAAATAGTTATAGATCTCCCTCAGCATCCCATAAACTATCCTTATGTGAAACATTAAGTCTATCTGTTGGTCTGTGGTTGCATGAATTAGTCGCTGAATAAATTAATAATTTCAATGTATTTAGATAATGTTAGGCTCATATCGTTTACAATAACTTGGTCTAAATAGTTTTTTTAATCAATAAAAATAGAGCAGGTAGTAATCTAATCGAATTATATATTAATATTATTAATAGAATTAATAGCAGCATCTAGAATTGTTAGTAGTGTCGAATTCAGGTATGCTAATTTTCAGTATTTTTTATTAAACCTTTTCGCTTTAATAATTTTATCATAGAAAATCATTGGATACTCACCCCATGTTTTATGACGGATACAATTGATATCAAGCTTTATAGAATAGATATAAACTAATAATTTACATTAGTAACAGCTCAATGGTCACAACTTATGTATGTATGTATATCCTTGGGTAATTCGTAATCGAAACAATGTATTCGATTTATATAGTTAATTTTGTTTAAAAATTTAAATCACGAAATTAAATTAAATCTAAATATACATACATTCATTTGACTCACGAGTATAATAATGAGTAAGAAAGGCACTGTCCATAAAATACTTTGAAGATGAAATGATAGTCAACAAAACGATGAAACAAAGTTGTTAAACGAGCTTTATTTAAGGTTCTTACTACGTTTTCTTAATCTACACATCATTGTAAAGTTGTCATCAACTTTTATTTTTAGTGTTATACTAAAACAAGTTCTGTCTTCAAAGAATAATACTCACTAAGTATGTGTAATGGAAGGCTTGCAAGTTGTGACGGACTTAAAAACAGAATTATCTATCTATAAAGATTGTAATTGTATTTTGTCTATTTTTATACAACAAAATTAGTACTTAAAAATCCCATGTTTAAAAAAATAGTATTAAGTACTGTCACTTTAATTGCTGCTTTAATTTTATATATATTATTTCAAAATCTCAAGACACTCAGTAGTTACTCGAAGGCTGGTTCCAAAGAGTAGTTTTGTGACATAAAAAATGTCTTAAAAATCGCGTTGTTGTGGTTTTTCGGATATTTATGGATCATTTCAATGGATAATTCATAGGTTATAATGGTGTTAGCAGGTTAATCCAATTACTATGGGTTATCGTATCAGATAAATCTAGTACTATTATTTTAGAATTATGAAAACTGATGAAAAGACAGAAAAGATTTTTGTCAATATTTACTCAATATTATAAATGTGAGAGTAACTCTCTCTGTTCCATTTTCCGGCTTAAACCACTGAATCGATTTAGATGAAATTTGTTTCAGACAATTTTTCTAATTCCCCTATCGAGTGGCTAGTATTGAGGGTGACGTTTTGTGTGCAATAGGTAAAGCCGTAGCTTAAGTTTTTTTTATAAATAAAGTATTAAGTGATTTCATGTCGCGGTATATAACGATTCCTCTTGTAATAGGCCATTCTAATGGCAGGAGAAGTAAAGGTAAATAAACCTTCGATAGGTACGTATGTACAAGCAATTCTTAAGCAATATATTATCTGTATTTATGTAACACCACTTTCACGTAACTACATAAATCCACTTTAATTTCACTTCCAAACTTCAGATAACAACTTCTCCGTTATTTAAGACGCCATTTTTACCTAGAGTTACATTACTAGCACAGATAAATTGCTAATTAATCTATTCTATATGGGTTAAATATTTTCAAAAATATATAAAATGCTTTGTTTTTTTTTTAATGAAAATCATACCAAATAACATACTTATAATAGGCGTCAATACAAAAACGTCACAAAGGGTATACAAAAATTCGGGACATACGTTACGCTTGCAAAATGATACACAAAATGACATATCACTGGTCGTTTCGGAAGCAACAAAACCGAGATTAACAAATGGATCACGGTAAAAACTTCTGGCAATATATTAACGTGAAGTCACAATACTCCGTACGAGTGACACGTTACATTTTATTACAGCCTCGGGCGTCAAGCGTTACGTAGCTATTAAACTTTGAATATTATTAAAATGATCTCGTAGAATAGAAAGGAAAATGCTGCTAAGTTAAACGGGCGATCGTATGAGAAAATTTTCAGCTACTATTATTCCTTTGATCTGCGATGTAATGGATAACGATTTATATGTTGAAGCTATTGTATATGTTTTGTAACTACTTTTCACTTGCGGCTTTCGTGATTTAGTTTGGTTGTCAGATATTAATAAAATATCTTATGGCTTATGTGTAATACTATTGTATTGTAGTTATATTATTGTAAAGTTGCATTAAAATCATTTCAGTAATATTTGTGTGAAAGACTAACAAACATCCTAAACATATATAAAAATTTCACCTCTATCATATTAGTAAGGATGTTTCAACAGTCTTCAATCGTTGAATGCTTTTAATGAAATTCAATTTCTTTATTTTTTTTTAAAGTATGAGGTACTTTAAAAAATCTTCTTCTTTGTAATTCTTTGGAATTGAATGTTGAGGTCCATTAATTATATTGTTGAGTTCTAGTTCTGATTATCTTGTGGTTTTTTAAACTTCCTCTGAGCTTACTTGATAAATTGCAAAATGATAACTAAATACCTAAATCTGTATATATTTATTTATGATAAATCAGAGAAATCATTTTGTTAATAACTTAATTTTAAAGACACATTACACAACCTTTGTAAATTTTTTTTTTAATTTACAAATATTATAATAATTTTTACCTCATAATTATTTATTTGTCGCCAAATATCAATAATTCAAAGCGCATTAGAATTATTATGAGACGTTGGTATAACAGTCGTGTTATTTTGTAATAACTCAATTCGTATTTCACTCGTGAAATTTCGAAAACCGATTAACTATGATACGCTATTCTGATACGTGTATACATTAAGTTCTATAAATATTATAGTCACTATCGCATATCACTTTTCGATATTTCGGGAACGTGTTCTGTGATGAGTTTCGAGTTTCCTATTAAATATATTTACATATTTATTAAATATATTTATATCTTTTCCATTATTAATTGACAAAAAGTACCTTTATACAACTATCTAATTATAGAACGAACCTTTCTTATTCACTTATGATAAAAAAATATTTAAATCTTCAATAAAATATACTAAAATGATACTGTGATTACGTACTTGTTATTATATAGGTATACCCTATATAATAACAAGCTGGAAATAAATTAGACATATATTTATAGCAATCAATAAAAAAATCATAAATCAACAAATAACAAAATTATTAAATTAATTTATTCATTAATGGCTAGACAGTTTTATGTTTATAACAGAGTGACGTCATATATAGAATAACCGTACATAAGCGTTTATATCATAACCTATACAACAATATATAGTTTCAAATAGGATAACCAGTTCAGCTATTAAACGTCCTATACTAGATGTACTAGACTGATATAATGTAATCAACTTGTAAAATTGATGTCTATAGGTCAGTGATAGATTAAAATAATACAAATATTAAAAAACCAAATATACTTGTAAAATAATACTAAAATCGCTTTGAAATTTTATTATGCTTTAGAGAGATGAAATAATTAACTCGCTTAAACAAAATTTAGCAATGTTTCACTTTGATTAATTGAAATGTTAAAGGAATTTCACCTTGGAATAAATACAAAGTCAAACTGTTAATATTAATTATCTTCCACGTCTGTCCGGATTGTATGAATAAATTCGTGTGATTTGTTCCAACAGAAGTTTATTGTGAAACGTAAATGATTTATAAACGTTATCTTATTATTTTAGCATATAATAACATAACCCTTTCAAGATAATCAAAGAGAGAGAGAGAGACTATTTCTTTTACATCTATCTATGTCCTGCATTTATTTTTTTACTTTTAAACTCCATTTAAGTCGGAATAGTGCGTCGTGTGTTCTTGTTTTGAAAGTGTACTGGGGGCAGACAACAGATTAACTAATGACATATAAATATCTACCCAGGTACTACTGATCGAACACAGATGCCGTTAATACACTGACTATGATTTCTCATCACATCGCAACTATAATTGGATTGTATGATATAATACATAGCTTTAAGTTATTATTCGTAGAAATTAATACAGTTTATAAATTCCCAAGAATTAAGGAATAATATTGCTTTAAGGATGGATTCTTTGTGCATTAATGTTGTATGGAGTGACATATACTTTTTGTAGTTCTACTATTCATATGTGAAATTTATTGTTTCACTTATTTAGTTTAAATAAAATAACTTAAGCCTTATTGATTGCCTTTATTGGTTGTTGTTTCAGTGGCTAGATTATTAAAGTAATATAAATATCACTATAATAAATTAAAAGTAAAGTAAAAGTAGCAGGCGGGAGTCTAGAAGTTTGAAGCGTGTATCATTCAGAAAGCACGTACAAGCCTACTGTGTTCCGGCTATGGTTCTGCGCCCATGCTCTTTTCAGTCACGTCAAAGTAGATAGTGCATCGGTGTTTGCACTCAATAAAATGCTCAGTTGGGTAGCCCCCATTGAGGATGGCTGACGTAGCTGAAATCTGTTAGCAAGACATAATCATCACCATTTTATTGTGTAAAGTAGAAAAACTTAAGAGAGGAATTGATTCGTTTATCACAAATTGTAACTTTTCATTACTCAACTGAGAATTTATCAGAGTTACAACATTCATCCGCTTTATTTATTTCAAATTGTACAAAACCGAGCTGTTAAGTTGTATCTGGGCCACTGTGGTTAGTCTAACTGCTCAACTCCGAGAACAGATTGAAAAGTAGAAATGCCATATATTTCAAAGTATGGCGATTGCTGAATAAAATAAAAAGTTCCACATAATAAAAACAAAATCCCTCAGCTGCCTTTCTCTTTCTATACATAAACGCAATATACTCAAAAACTCTTTAATGGATCTTCTTATGGTTGTCACTAATGGAGATTGGTGAGGAGGTTTTTGGTCTTAATTTTTTTAGGTTTTAATAAATTGTCTGAAGTACGAGGGTGATTGTTGAAGATATCGAAAAAAATAGGCTGGCTATATTGAGAGTATACTGCGTTATCTAATAGTTTCATCTTCTAAGATTTATATGTTTTATGGCATGGGTAGTAAGTTACATAACAAAATCAAATAAAACAGTGTGTTATTTTTTACACTGTTTTCCTCCTCCGCATTGAATCGTGTCCCGCCCAGCTACTTCTACACATCGTTACTGGAGGTGTCCTATGCTTCGTTTGTGAACGTGGTCACCACTCTAGGACTTGTCTACTTTAACGGTCATTGTCCTTATAAAAGTAACTATGTAAGCAGCTCCGGTTCTTTTGGGGATTTTCTCATTAATAATTTTATCCTTTAAAGATTTTACGAGTTAAATACTATGCGTATACTATGGTTCAGGGTATAATATCATTCATTATTTTTATCTTTAAAAATACGCCAAGCATCGATACGTATATATATAACGGAGAACATTTGTCAGAGTTATTCCTTAAAGGAACAAAAACATTAGGCTCTACGCTCACATAGGCTCTTCTAATAAGTACTACATGATTAATTTCAGATTAAAGCTATCACCAGCTCGAAGTTCAGGTTCTACCGAGAAGAACTAAGAAGAAACCTTGTATTTTTTCTGAAGTTAAGGTAACATCAGAAAAAATAAGGACATAGGTAAAGGACAACTAAAGTGAACTTAATGCGAGGCAGAATATGTCTAAGAAATCGCGCTGTTGTGGATTTTCGGACATCGAGGTACCACCGGAATACAACAGTACTAAGTATTACTCTTTAATTTAATATGCTTTATTCACAACAAATAATTTACAGATTAAAATGAGTTCCCTGGTTCTTGTGATAAGCAAAAGCCTGTGCCACAACGAACCAGTGTGCTCTTCCATTATTAACTTTTTAAAGGTAAATTATACATATGAGAACGTAACCAAATTATACATAATGAAATAAAAACAATAAAAGATAAGAAGAATGAATGGGTATTTGCTTGTGTGTGTGCGCGCGCGCGCGTGGCTATGTGTGTGTGTGTGTGTGAGTGTGTGTGTGTGTGTGCGTGTGAGTAAATTTGTGTGCTAGTTGTATGTTTGATGTTTGTGTGGGTGTAGGTATGTATATATGTTTGCGTATAGATTGTACGAGACGCGCATACTACCCCCTTATGGCTGTAGGAGCTTTTCAGTTTTTTGGTAGTCTAGCGAGGTCAGCCACTTCAAAACAATCACTTTTTAATTCTTTAAGGGATAGAGAGTAGAAGTTTAATATTTTATTAGCCTGATTATGTATGTAGATGGACAAATAATTACTCTGTCTCCTAGCCAGAGCAGTGCGAATCCTTGGAAGCACAATTACATTCCTAACTACTCGCCTACTGCTCTTTATAATAGGGTCGTACGGGGTGTGCTGATGTTGCCAAACAATAGACTGTAGTATGAACAATTGTCTGACCGTTAATACTGAGCATTTTTTATACAATTCTACAGTCGGAAATCTATAAGGGCTGAAGGTCATTGTTTTAAGCAGGGATCTTTGGGCTCTCTCAACTAGTATCATATGAGATTTTGCGGCACCTCCCCAAACAACAACGCAGTAGCTTAAAATCGACTGCACCAGGGCATAATAAACGCTACGCAAAATATCGAAATCAACTACGTCTCTGAGTTTTTTAAAAATCCAGATAAGTTTGCGAGTGCGAGATGCTAACAATCCAATATGCTGCTGCCAGCCAAGCTTATCATCTAATACAACACCCAAGTATTTGACCGTAGAGGATCTAGAGATAGACACGCATGCACAAGAATCACTCGTCGATGAATGGCATGTGGGAACCCTAATTTCGACGTTAGGGATACTCATTTTAGCAGTAGTGAATTGTAAAAATGTTGTCTTTTTAATATTTAAAGTTAAACCATTTGTCTGTAGCCAATCAGTTATCCTACATAACCCTTCCTGAGCCCTGTCCCGTACTTCGTCCCAAGTTGATCCATAAATTACAACAGCCGTGTCATCAGCATAAGCAAAAATTTAACCAGCAGTCAAGATTGTTTGACACAAATCGTTAATATAAGTCAAGAACATAGTGGGACCCAGAACACTACCTTGTGGGACTCTGTGGCGGTAGAAGATAATATTATGGTTATGTGTGTGGACTTTATATGACCTCATCAAGTATGAGCTTATAGCAAGTGTATATCATATTTATAAAATATTTAGTCAGTGCAACATAAAAAAAATACTTTTCCTTGCAATTTTTGCATGGAGTTGTTATTTAAGAATTTTCTGTTGGCACTTGGCTTATCCCCATTTGGAGTACAAATAAATCTCTCCCATTTATGAATATACTATGGGGTTCATTATAGTGGGACCAAAAGTAACTCGTATTAATACAGACACAGATTATTGCAATATTATATCAGCTCCGTCCGGATTGACTGATCCCCATACCGTCAATATATTTTTTTAATTAAGTGGTTGATAGGAGAGGTTATATTACTACAGCCCAAAGACACATCACCAATGCGCCACCTTCTGAAGCTGACATGAAATAAATCAAAGCTTGTCATCGTACTGAAGGTTGTATTTGTTTCTAGAAAAAAGAAGATAAGGAAGATCAAAGATATTTTTGCATTCGTGTATATCTTAACCGCTGTCTCTTTCAATGTTCCTTGATCTATGACTCGACTTGTTTTTGCATTAGAATAATTAAGCTCAGCACCGTACAGGGTAATTAACGTCACGTGGTTTTGCTTAAAGATAAAGGCTTGAACGTCAGTTGGCATGATGTAATTGGATTTGATTTAAATTGAATAAGTAATTGTTTTAAATATGCTCTTAATCTCATAGTATATTTTATCATGTATATAAATGTTTACTAAAGTTATGAATTCCTAATGTTTTGTTTAATAAGGGCGCAAGTGTCGGATGTTGAATTTGATAACTAAAGAAAACTATTTTATATAAATGAATGGTTGTATGAGTTGTAGCATTTTAAAATGTTTTGAAGAATATTGTTTAAAAAGTAAATAAATTCTATTACCTACAGTGGAACATTAGAAGATTCCAAATTATATCAGATATTGAGATTGATCCTTTCTTAAAGGCCGGCAACGTACCTGCAAGCCCCCGGTCGTTGCAGATGTCCATGGGCGGTGGTAGTCACTTTCCATCAGGTGGAATCACATCACCTCTTTTGCCTACGTCATAAAAAAAATTGAAAAGTACTTAAAAAAAGGTGTTTAAATTATAAAACGAAAAAAAGTTCATTTTTCTGGGCTAGATAATGTAACGATAAATTTCGAGATCTTGATTATAAGGTCAATCTTGATCAATACATTAAAAACGTTTTGAGTTAGGAAGTTAAATTCCAATTTTGTGTTATGTACGTCGTTGTACACTTGATCTTTTTTGGACGTATCGGGTTGTTTTCGTCTCAATCCGTTCATATTATCTGGTCAGCGTGCACGTGTAGCAGTTTCGATGGTTCTGTACAGAATGAGTTAAATCCGGCTCTTCTGACTAACCTTAACTCATGTAACTATCAAAGGGTCTCATGTCACTGTCAATGTTGCGGTTAATTTATATACAAATCATCACCAATACAGTTTCATTTATTAAATATTTTCCAACAAACAATTTTAGCCAATTTTATTCTGTATTAATTGAATTGTACGTATTTATAATCAACAAAAAAAGTTATCGTCAAAAACTTGACGCCTAATTAAAATAACGCTCAATAATATATTCGTTCAAGCTATGCGACATGGCTATTGTTTAAATAAGAAGTGATGTCATTGAAAAACCAGAACGAATAATCAAAGTAAAGCGATAGCTGAACACATTATTACAAAATATAACATGGTCTCAAAATTAATCAGAATGTTAAACGTCAAAGAAAAGTATATGAGATCGTCTTGGGACTTATCTCAATAAAATGAAACTCGATCATCTGAATCGTTCCATTTCAAGTGGTAATCAATGTAATACATGTAAATGAACATACGCACCGATTATATAACCTCCTTTATGAAGTCGATTCCAAAGTATTTATGTAACGTAAAACATTGATTTAGATATTTTCAGTACAATACTTTAACAATGAAATATTTACACGTAACGCAGAAGAGGTAACTTTTCACTTTACAACATAATATTTCATAGTTACCTGACAGTTAAATATACGAACCCTATACAATTTTACATGTATACAGTAGGCACGTCACGTTGGGTTCCGTGTCAACATTTTATTAAAATATTCCATGAAACAAAACACCGTCGACATACTTTTTTCCGCATAATATTGAATATATTGGACCCTGTAGCAGATGGCAGGTTTGTTGAGTGACCACTGCGTCAAATGCAATCTAATTGAGTTCTGCACCAAAAATCCAACGTTATGCTACACTGAGCTACTCTAAACAAGCTGCCCAATCACGTGTTGAGAATTTTTTCATTGGTGTTCGTTTTCTGGAAATTGGGTGTACGGGGTGAATACACGGGTAGCCAATGTTCTCATTTTAAAAGCGTTTAATTTTATATGACATTTTTTTTATAAAAGAGAATTTAGAATAATTTATACTACAGCATAAAAAATAATGTCATACAATGTGCACGTGCCATTAGTATCATTAATATGAAACAATCTTTTCCATTAAGATAAGGCTAGTAAATAAAGATGATCATTTAAAAAAAGAATAAGTTGATTATTTTCGGATGAAATTGGAATAAAGAATTTCCGTGTCGGTATTTTCTTACGTATATTTTAGCAAACCCAGAAAATCGTCGGCGTGATTCTCGGAGATTCAATTTAAAATCACTTGAAGCTCGGCCAGTCCAGGATATAACGGTCGAACGAATAATTGCTATTTCCCTTGCAGTTCCAGTCAAAAATCCCCGAGATATGTGCAAATAAAACCATGTAAAACGTAATGCCTTTACAAGTTTGCTTATTTTAACTTTAATGCTCTGTTTTATTTTTATTTCGTTGCACTGAAGACTTTTAAAATAATTTCGTACTATATAGAATTAAACTGGAAAATTTAAATTTGTATGTCTATACAAATGTATCAATATTCATTATTTCTATCAAATTCAATTTTGGAACATCTGGGTATCTCTTCCGTGATTCTGCATTTTTTTTAAATACTTGACAGGAAGTCCAATGCGCACTAGCGCCGCTTGGTAAGCAATTCTATTGCCACATATTATATAAATCGATGACAAAAAGACAGTTTTGGAATTATTTTTACACCGTCAGTGTGCCATTAACCAGGGCATCAAAAAATTATTAAGAACACTCTGAAAATCCATCAGAGTTTAATTAGTAATTTATAAAATAGAATTCAAAACTAATTGCATTACGACTATGGATTCTACCCATTAGCTTTCAAAGCCACAGAGGAACTAAGCACATACCTACAGGTATTTCAGCAGTACAAAGCCTCTTAGTATTTTCAATAAAGATTAAAGGCAGACTAGACACAAAATACAATGCTTTTAACATAAGATAAAGAAGCTTAAATATATATTCTTATATAAGTGTGTGTGCGTGTGTCTATAGGTGTGAGTTTCCGTGCAATTATCAAAGTTAGATAAAAAAGAATTATAAGAAAAAATGAATTTAACCCAAATCGCTTCCATGCGGCCAAGCCGCACAGATTGTTCATGCGCTTATTTTCTGTTTATTATTCATCTCCTGCTCCACGGTGAAGGATGAAATTCTTAAATGGTGATGAATTTTACTACATCGCTATTCTATTTCTATTAGGAGGCCAGTTTCGGTAGAATAAACACTCATATCCTTGTTATTTTGTTATTGAATATTATATGACATCACGAAAAACTATCCAAGGAACTTATTTGTATAAAGAATAGTTTCATTTAGTTTTAATATTATATTATACTTTTTAAAAAAAGAAAATTATTTTCGAGATTCACGAGATATATTTTTTGGCAAAAAAATACTCACGTCCACTAACCCAAGTACATATAAATAAACATAAACCTTATTATAATTCCAAAACAGCGTATCAAGTTAGATTGACATACTACATTGAATACGCCATAAAAAAGTTTGTCCCAGAGTTGTACTATACATCACGCCCTAATTCGCGAACTTTGCGCAATTGGACCATCTGAAAAATTCTCCAGCAATCGAGTCTCAATAGGTTTTTGAAGGAAAAAGTTACAAATTACGTCGTTGATGGGGAAATTTATTTAAATTGCGATAAGATGGTGACCAGCTGTGTAAAGAAATTAACTTGGTTTTAACAATCCATTTTATTTATAATCATTTCTGCTTTTTTATAGTGTTATATTATTATTTTATTAATAGAACGTTTACTAGAAATCAAAACATGTGTGAATTAAATAATGCATTAATTGGAATTCCAAATTTGAATTGTTTTGAGCTTTGCTATTAAATGATTTTTAAATGGCCAAATGGATATTATCATTTCTTATTGCGGATGCTATAAGTTAATGATAATATCATTCTTTGAAAACATTTCAATAACTTTACACATAATTCCTCTCACAGATAAAATTATTTCCTAGGATACCATAATCTATACTACGTTCTTACTAGTAATGTACGTTATTTTTATTAATTGGTTACAAATAATAACAAATTTAATATCTCTTAATTCTTAAAACAATGAATCGTGCTTTTATAAATAATATTGGAAGTCCTAGTAGAGCGTGGTATTATTCTCTAATTAACATATTTACTTATTATACTTATATTTATCGCTATAGTTTAATTTAGATTACGAGACATTTGTGAATGTGACTAAGTTATAGCACGTTCATTAACTTTCTTTATTGATGCATTGTTTTGACTAAACAAAACCATACTTCATAATAAACGATCTTATTTTCCATAGGCACTTAACACAAGAGACATTTTGAGCTAACCGACTTTTACGTGCCAAAGTGGCTGAAGTGCACTTCAAAATGTGTCGCACCTACAAAAGGAGGGATGCAATCAATAGCCCTGAAGGGCAACCCAAGGGCTCAGCTGAACGTAATTGATATCAGAATCAAATACTTTTTTGTTTTAATATATATTGTTTGTTCATAATACGGTAAGATATTGAAAATATTGACAAATACTATTTAGATGTCAAGAAAAACTAGCTTGCTATAATTTAGAATTAAACGTCAACTATGTTTTAGTTAATAGGTAACTTTTTATGAGCTATTTTTAACCTTGAGGCTTTGAAGCTTGAGGCTTTGTGTAAGCTCGACTAATAGAGTACCTCACTACACTACTTGTACTCATCACTTATCCTCCTACTAAGCAGCTTTGGTCCGCCGAGATGGCCTTGTGGGCCATGATGGCACAGTAGTTAGAACACGTGCATCTTCACCAATGATAACAGGTTCAAACTCAGGCAAACACACTGAATTCTCATGTGCTTAATTTGTTTTTGTTATTTAACATCGCAAGACCTGCGTGTGACTACAAAATTCTGCTACATGTGTATCCAATCCAAACCAACCAACCACTATTGTTGCAGCGTGATGGAATATCTATCAAATCATCTCCTGAAAGGGAGAGGAAGCTTTGGCCAGTAGTGGTAAATTTGACAGGCTGATGATGCTGAAACAGCTTTACTTAATTGTTAAAAGATTTATGCTTTGATGTGAAGGGTGATTTACAAGACCATGGGACGACTCCTTAGTATCTATTGTTGTTGCTACATTGACAAAATAAGACTTCCTTAATAGTTCTCAGTATGCCAAAGTCTATGGACGATATTCGCCCGCATATCTTATGCTAAAAAAAAAGTACACGTCCCTAAATTTCTGTCTAATAAGCGTTCTACCAACCTCATAATATTTATATTACCTTCATGATAACAATAATTTAAAAAAAGACAATCCTGTTATCTATGCACAGTTAATGTCACTCAATATTGTCAAGCCTAGAAATAGAATCAGCATTCCAGCCATCAATTTGATAGTAAATGGTGACCATTGGCATTCGAAGTCGTAACTTTATCTACCTAACATGGGGTTCGCGGATCAGTTCGATTTATAGTTTGTGGCGCAGCTTAAGGGTATTAGGGTAGTAATTTGTCTAATTTTATTGCACTACGGAATAGAAGCTGCAACTAGCCTTGCGTTTTGTATTGTAAAACAAATTCAAATATTATTCAGAGTAAAGAACATTGTTTTAGTTGTAGATTAACAACTAAGAATAATAAAATAAAATGATTTTAAAAGTAATCATATTTCAAGTGTCAATTTTTGTTTTGAATCCGGATGGGTTCTGTTGAGATTGAGGTTTTATGTAATTAACTAGCGACCCGCCCCCGCTTCACACGGGTATAGTACGACACAACTTAGATGTAGCATCGGCAAAATTCTTAAAACCGATCACATCCGAATTAAGTACGCTATCCCAAATTATCGATATTTATTCCTTATGTGGATTTGATCTTTACACAAATGTAATAATTTGTAATATCATATGACTATTCATCAATTTGACACGTCGATTTATATGCACTTGCTGTTTCGGGTTGAGCTGACGTGAGAATATATAGCGGCGAATAGCGTCGAATGGCGCGATAGGGGGCTATTTCTATTGGTCGCATAATCGGTTTTATTTAATTTGTCGATACTACATCTAAGTTGTGTCGTAGTATACTTCATATGTATCGTTATATTATGATAAAATTTAAAAAAAATGTGTCCATGTTTGACAAGACTGAGCCTAGATAAGTATAGCTAAGTAAGTATAAGAGGTAAAAGGTTCATAGAAGTAACAGTACTAGTGTTCTGGGTAAAATGCCGCAGGACTAACCTTTGTATAATATATAGATACCTATATATTATGTCTGCATAGTTTCATTTTGTTCCGGCTTAAGGCAACTTATTTTGGATCATTCTCAAATTTGAGTGATGCTAAACAATTGAGCGGTTAGAACGCTGAACGCGTTCTAACCGCTCAATTGTTTAGCATCTTAACCGATGGTTAAGGGTTCAAACCCAGGCAAGCACCACTGAATATTCATGTGCTTTATTTGCGTTTATAATTCATCTCGTTTTCGGCCGTGAAAGAAAACATCGTGAGGAAACCTGCATGTGTCAAATATCTTAGAAATTCTGCCACTTGTGTATTCCCCCGAACCGCATTGCAACAGCGTGGTGGAATTTGTTCCAATCTCTTAATGGAAGAGGAGGCCTTAGCCCAGCCGTGGGAAATTTACAATATGTTACTTTTTTTTACTTTAAACAATTAAACGGAGTCTCAAATAGTTAAATTGGACTTAAATATTTAAGTGACATTTCAGTATTCGACAACTTGCGTAATAAGTAAGTATATAGGAATAAGTTATTGGTTTAAATTAAATGAAAGTATTTAAAGGTTTGTTTTGATATAAGTATAAACTCAGTATGTATTGATTTCGATGACTCAAAAGTAGTAAAAATTATAACAATTCGCTGAACAACCTAAAACTCGTTGAAATCAAAATTAAAATGGCATCAACTTGGTAATGGAGCCGTGTTTTGAATGTTTTATTGGCGCCTAGAGCAGGCTTTGTAATTCCAATAAGGTATCTTTTAACCTTAAACGTACATTAGAGTAAAATGTACCATAACTAGTCGTGATAAAGCTGTATTTAGCATACGTTCGTTGATGAAAATGATAGCTTCTGTTCACCGAAATCCGAGTTGAACGGTATTCTTACGTTTATTAATATACTCTGGGCTTATAAGTTGAGCCGAGCCAAGTAAATAAATAATATATTACTTGAAAACTACTGCTTTCGATGAAATTTTTAAATTTCGAATCAGAATTTAAAAAAAGGATGTTTTTAAATTGTAACAACCATACGTTATTTTTTATGTATTCATTTATATAAATTAATTCATGAAGTAATTAGTAATATAAATGCAATGTAATATATTTGTAAATTCGTAATTACCAATATTACAATGATAATTTTAATATCACCTATATACCGATTGGATTAAAATCGCCAGTAAGTTGAACAAAGGCTTTTATTTAAATAATTAATAGTCTTATAGCATACAATTTTTTTTCTTCTTCAGAAGGGCTTGGAATTAATTCCATCACTCAATTCAAATATGAGTTTAATTAATTATTTAAATGAGGATCGGTCTCCTGCTCCATCTTAGCTTCAAAGGTTAGCTCCAAAGATGCATTAGCGAGCGTATCATTCCTCGTCCGAAACTGTCACACCACTTTGCTAGTTCCAGTCCTTCCCTCACGCAGGCACGCCATGACTGTTATCACCTCATATCGCACGATATCCTTGCACTATACGGGTGGAAACTCCTCGCTGTGAACTGTGGATTTCGGTCTTGCAGTGGCGGATGTTCAATAGTCTGTGTGACCAAACGGGCGCCTCTGTTGGTTCTTTGAGATGGCAGTAGCAGTCTGTGCACTCCCTAGTCTCTCCACATATTTAATGTACTTCACTATCACGCAAATCTAGCTAATTGGTTGGTTGGTTTTAAGTCCAATCAGCGTCCCTCGATACAAATTGACCAAACTAGCGAATAAACCAACTTAACGATAAAACATAGAAGTTTTCGTTCATCGAAACTGTCTTGGGATTGATGTCAACTAACAAAATTTAGTAAACGTTACAGCGATGTCGCTAAACAGTTTATCGAAACTTTGTGTTTCCGAGACGTTATTACAAGCCAAGCTTGCACAGCTTGCGATGGAGCCGTTTAAGCACGCTATAAATTCATTTTCTTCAGTTTTACTTACAGGTTTATAGTGGTAGATAAATTATTCATTGAGACGCATCTGTTCGGTCGTAGGAAAGTACTCTATATTTATTTACGTTTGTCGTTGTCTCTTACTGCTAAATAGGAAGATTAAAAGACGACTAGTGGGACGACCGCGAAACTTCGCGTTTATTCTACAGGTTTTAGCAATTTTTAAACCTATGACAGGGTTTGTTTTGATTTAATTTCATTGTAAACTGACGACGTCTGTTAGCACGTTTATTTTTTAATTTTTTTTACAGTTATAGCGCCACTCTCTACCCGGCCAGTAACTTGGTTTCGCTCTCTATAATTTATGATTTGTTAATCGTAACAATTTATTTAAATGTAATTAAGAATCCTCTTTAATTTTCTGCATAACTATGGTTGTATCTCATCAAATGTATACTAATATTATAAATGTGAAAGTAATTCTGTATGTCTGTCTGTCTGTCGCTCTTTCACTACCAAACCGCTGAACAAAATTTGATGAAATTTGGTATGAAGCAAATTTGAACTCTAAGAAAGGACATAGGATACTTTTTTGCTTAACACATGACAACCAAACTTAAATCGCGCGCGAAGCCGCGGGCGACTACTTATATAAGACCATAACCGATCTTCTTTGTGCAGCTATAGTCCCATAACCACTGGGACAATAAAAATCGGCGCACGTTATTAATATGCAACAAGTATATGTAACAATAACATTTTAAAAAAGTTGGCATATTTAGTATATTTCATATGTTCTTGGCGATAGGGCTTTGTGCTAGCTCATCTAGGTACGTACCACCTACTCATCAGTTATTCTACCGCCAAACAACAGTACTCAGTATTGTTGTGTTTCGGTTTGAAGGGTGAGTGAGCCAGTGTAACTACAGGCACAAGGGACATAACATCTTAGTTCCCAAGGTTGGTTACACATTGACGATGTAAGGAATAGTTATTGTTTCTTACAGCGTCATTGTCTATGGGTGATGGTGACCACTTACCATCAGGTAGCTCTAGCTAGGGTATGTGCTCGTCCGCCAACCTTTACCATAAAAAAAATGTTCGTCTGTGTTTTTTTATGCTGATCCCTGTACTAGCCTTGTATGAAGTATTTCTTTGTATGTAACTAATTTCACTCAATATACGTAATAAAAATGGCCTATAAATATTAAAAACTGTTACACTGCATTAGCGTTAGGTTGAACATTGGCAAAGAAAGTTAACTTAGCCGACATACCTTATCTGGGAATGAAGATAGTTACACAGAAATTACCTTTAGTGCTTTCGAAAGAAGGTCTATTTTCATTTGCAGATTAATCATAGATAAGCCCTCGTACAAGGTGGAAAGCGTATTGGCAAAAGGCCAGTTAGTATTCACGATACTTCCTGTACTGGAAAACGTTTTGTACGTTGATTTTTTTTAAAGCGCTAAGAGAAAATAATCTCTATCCTTTTCTAATATCCTTAAATCCTTAATGTATCTCGTTAGACACGGAGATATTATAAATGCATAATTGAAGCTGAGGTTATCTGGGATTGTGAGATGATATCGTATATATTTTTAATTGAATTCGGTAGCAACATTTTAGCTGGGTAATAAACTTTAAAAGTTGTATTTTATCATAGGGAGAAAATTAATGTCCTTAGCAAATAATTCAAAGAACAGACAGAACATTATAATCCTTCGTTATTTACATTTATTTAAGTGTCAATAGCGCAATGGTTCGCAGGCGTATAGCGATGTAAACAGTTGTAGGTTCGAACCTGACCCTTTCAGCTATTTTCATCCCCACACCTACATATTAGTATTTCCATAATTAATTTAGGGTATTGCTAAATTAGGGCTTTTTTTTAAATCGTTATTTTTAATTGTCAAATGACATAAGTATGACGATGACGAATTTCGGTCAGCTATTCTCTAGGGAGGCCATTTCAGACCATTTTGGGGTGGTTAAGTTTGTGCGCAAAAACAAATCCAAAAATTTGTCAAGCAAATCTGTCACTACAAATTTTGCGTGTTTTATAAAGCATTAGAGTGAAGTTACTCAACTCAAAATCCAATAACTTTTATCATCATATTAAAAACAAGTAATACAATGTTATACCCCTTGAAGTATATATATTCTATAACTCGATAAGAGTATATCGGCAATGCGCAAAAACTCCTTGGAAATTAGAAGTGATGTCTATTATGCACGTAGTAATACTAGCGCACTCATCTTTGAAATCCGATCACTAGATTACAAAGTTATGTTAGCCATCTGATGATTAGTGGTTACCAACGTCTATAGACAACGGGGCTGTAAGAAGTTACCTTGAGAACTAAAATGATATGTCCAATATACCTGTAGTTTGATGACCTCCGTGGTCGAGTGGTGTGTACACCGGTTTTCATAGATACGCCACTCCGAGGTTCCGGGTTCGATTCCCGGCCGAGTCGATGTAGATAATTATAGTTTTCTATGTTGTCCTTGGTCTGGGTGTTTGTGGTACCGTCGTTACTTCTGATTTTCCATAACACAAGTGCTTAAGCTACTTACACTGGGATCAGAGTAATGTATGTGATGTTGTCTCATATTTATTTATTAATAATATTATTTATAGTTACACTGACTTACTTACACAACAATACTGAGTACAGCTGTTTGGGGGTAGAATATCTAATGAGTGAGTAGTACCACCCAGACGAGTTTGCACAAAACCACTAGGTATAATAATATAAATTTATTTATAGCGTAAAATATGATGAAAATTACACATATAATGCTCCATAATAAATCAATTCATTAACTCTTTGACAAATGACAAAAACATGAGTATATAATTATTTTGTTGGAACTAATAACGAGTTTGCGGCTGTCTCGGTTTCATACTGAAATGTTCGTGTTTTATGCGAGAGGAATTCATTTTCTATATTAAATTTAAAAACCTTTCAATTTATTAACGTTATATTTTAATGATATGAATTGAGTCTTTTAATTTACTTATTATTTATTTAAATCGTAATAATATTGTTTTACGATTAATATCGTGATTCAATTTATTGATAAGGAAATATAGACTTGGGCTGTAGATTTTACCGAGAAAAACAGGCAATGAATTTAATATTGTTGCTATTAAATTTAATATATAGTTAATTGAATGTTCAGTAGTTATATTGGTATGGTGAGAAAAATGATAGGTTATATTTTTATTTGATTTTTACTAGTAATCGCCCGCGGCCCCGCTCGTTTTTTAGGGTGTGGTTTTCATGTGTTAGGCAAAAAAGTAGCCTATCTTGGATTTCATGTTTGCACCATACCAAATATCATGAAATTCGGTTCAGTGGTTTGGTCGTGAAAGAGCGACAGGCAGACAAACAGACAGACAGAGTTACTTTGACATTTATAATATTAATATAGATACTAAAAAAGGATCAGAGATATTTTAATTTATCTTAGAATTTATACTTAATGATATTCAGCATTGTTTATGGGAAGTCCAGTCCAGCAGTTTTTTTTTTGTTTTTTTATTTTTGTAATAACTGATTATGTTTTTAGAATTCTATTTAGTTATTTAAAATTCTGAATTTCCAATTTATACGTCAAAGAATTTTATATTAATTTAAAAATTTCTAAGTTATCATTCTTCATCAATATCCCAGCTATTACAAGCAAGTTCTATAAAGATTATATAATGCTACGGAATTTATAACGTCCGCTGTGAAGGTAACTCGGTCGTCTAAGTAAAATCATGAAACACATATACCAACAGTGGAGTATAGAAAGTTAGGCTGTAACGTAGGTTGAGGAAACTTTGCTTTAAATAGCATATTAATAAGACCCTATGTTAGTGCTTTTTAGAAATCCTCTATTCGCGTAACATTGCATTGTTCGGAAAAGTTTTCATTTTAACAAATTTTACTCAATTCAAAAGGCAGTTTAGACTTCGTAAATCAACGTATAGGTTATGAATTATTAATATCATGTCGAAAAATATAATGTACGCCTATCGAAATATAATTTAAAATAAAAACAAAAATCCCACTTCCTCGTTTGACGCCATTAAAATTAATTTTCACGTGTTGTTTTAACTATACAGTTATTTGAATGAATATACTACGGAATCGTTTTTTGTGAATCGGAACATCGGTATAAATTAGTTTCGTTTGTATAAAAAATATGCGAGACAAAAGAGGCGCTTATGAACACACATACATATCTACGCATGTGTGTTATAGATGTGTCTACATCTAAGTACAGTCAGCTTCAAATTTTTTATCATAATTACTTTGTATTGACATTTATTACAGTATTTACGAGTTGAGATGGCCCAGTGAACGAGTCGAGATTGTCCAGTGGTAAGAACGCGCGCATCTTAATCGATGATTGCGGGTTCAAATCCAACCAAGCACCGCTGATTGATGTACTTAATTTGTCTTTATAATTCATCTCGTGCTCAGTGGTGAAGGAAAACATCGTGAGGAAACCTGCATGTGACAAATTTCATAGAAATTCTGCCTCATGTGTATTCAACCCGCATTGGAACAGCGTGGTGGAATATGTTCCAAACCTTCTCCTCAAAGGGAGAGGAGGCCTTTAGCCCAGCAGTGGGAATTTACAGGCTGTTGTTGTTTGTTGTTGTTGAAATTTATTATAAATACATTGTATAAATGTCAAGTAATAAATAAGTTAATTGATTTGGTCATCAATAACTAAATTCTTGGCTTAGCGATAAAATAATAAAGTACGTGTATAAGAAGTATGACTTTTTACATTCTATACCAGTTTTTGACCTCGACTTTGATTACGATTTTACTTAGTAATCACAGAACATCCTTATAAAATATAGCCTATGTTTTATTCTGATGTATGAGCTGTATTCGTATAAAGTTTCATTAAGATTCATTTACAAAACATTCCTAAATACAAAGTGTCTCCTTTATAATATTAGTAAGAATTTAATAACAATCCATATCCTAAAAGTGTTTGTTATATAATATAAATAAATAATGATGCAAAACAATAATTAGTGTTTTAGATTATTTCGAAACAACTCTCTTTGTAAAGCACACGAGAAATACTGAAAATATACTAACATATAGTAGACCAAATTAATTTAAATCTATGGAATATTATCCTAATTTTTGAATGAGATTTGAAGTGAGTCTTAAGGATTCTACGTCAGAGTTGGTTCGTACAGAATACCAGAGTTTTAAAAAGTGATTTTTTTATAAATATGTAAATATATTTTGTCCTACCTTCGACATTTCGAGTGACGTAAAAATATAAAATATAAACTCAATTTCGCCACAACCCTTTAATCTGACGCCGACATTTGAAACAATTTCAGTACCACATTACTGAGCTTCTAATTTTTCCAATAAAGTTGCTGCGAAGCCACTTATCCAAAAAGCAATAAATATAATGGATATCTGGAGGAATGAAAAGCATTCAGTGAGGTTTATTCGCTCCTTCCAGTGTATCGAACAGATTGTGGCGAAATTTCACTTATGAAATACCAAACGAAGATTTCATTTTAAGTACCTTGATTTTGATACGAATTTATATCCAATACAATAAACGTTATCAATACTCTTAATACTGGTTAATAATAAAATTCTAAAGCAGATACGTAAAACGGCCTCACTTTTTGACTAAAAATTACAGAGTCCATTCATATTATAGTTAGTTTACTACTTGAATAATTTTCGATGGGCTGATTTCAGTATCATGATCATTTAAAAGAAATTTTACTTAATTGATGTAATATTCACACACATAGATATATTCCATTAATGGAGTAGGGTTTGATACATTTTCGATTTGCATTAATTCCTTCACTAAATTGAATAGATCTACTAATTAACATAATAACAATTAATATAGGTAGCTTTAAGTTTTTCCATTTCGCAATTATTATATGCAAATCGTGTGACATTTTTGTCTTATAAAATGCACTATAATACTTCAAGACGTATTATTTTATATGACACAGCAGGTTACAACTCACCGCCTATTAAACTAAGTTATGAAACATAATAACTTGGCGGAGCGCATAACCCTTACTTATGGACCAGCGCAGACGATGGATAAGATGCTTTGATAGATTTTTCTGGACATAACATCTGATATTACGCTATACGAATTCTGACGTCATAGATGTACGAGTATAACAATATTTCTGTATCTTAAACTCAAACTAATTTATTCAATATGGTAGCATTACACTTACTTATTGATGGTCAAATGAAACAGTACCACCAGTTCGGAAAATAAAACACCCTGACCTGAGAAGAACGGGTGAAAGAAACTCAGTGGATCTTTTTTTGTCTATTTTATAATATATACACAATTGAATGTGAGAAGATATAGCCAGGAGGCAATCGTTTCATTCCCAATATTAATATTTGTTTTCAACGCTATTTTCCTATATTTTATCATTATTATTTCTGCAATTGGTTTTTGCAATAGTGATACAACTAGAAATATTAGCAAAGGAAGAGAACAGACCGAAAGTAAGGTGAAGACCTAAAAAGACATAAATAAATCTGGATTTAGAGAACTTAAGGTTGGTCGAAGTGGCACGAATTAGCAGAGGTCAATGTCCAATAATAGTTCTTCGAAGGAATGAATACGGTTATATATGTAATTTTTGTCTTTTTATTGGTAGATAAAGCATATTATTCGATACAAGATTTTATAGATGATAAAAAAGCGTGGAGTTAATACCTGTTGACTTCCAAGCAGGATGACTTTGTATTTTTCAAATCTTAATAGAGTAACTACTGAGTTTCTTGCCGGTTCTTCTCGGTAGAATCTACTTTCCGAAGCGGTGGTAGCTTCACTTAATTGTAAAATGACGATTCAAAAGTGCTTGTAAAAGCCTACTTGAATAAAGTTTATTTTGATTTGATTTGATATTAGTCGTAAAATATGTACTGTCTTGTGTCTGCACTGTCCTGACTTGTGAAAGTTTTCTACGACGTTTCTTTGCATGCACTTTGGGGATGTTTGGAGAATACGATATCTGCTTGTCTTCTCGTCCTCGTCTTTATTATGCATAAAGTTTCATAATACTCGAGAAGTTACAAATGTATTTTTTTCTCTATTACACTTACTGAATAACTAAAATTCGTTCCAAGTGAGATATTACTTTAATAATAAAGAACAAACCGAGTGTAAACAAATGGAGAAGTAGGTATCATGTTGTTCTAGAAGTGGACGTCAATAGGTATCTTATAATGCAACCCTGACTTCGAGAAGATCACAGATTAACTAATGATTCCTTACCTTTTTGTTTACGCTGATTAACTAGTAATTTATAGTCTGTGTTATGTGTTTGTATTACGAAGCAAACCTTTTTACACAATCATGTTATTCGAATTTAAACTTTTTTGAGCATTGTATAAAAACGTATTGATTTGCAATTGACGTAGGCACGAGCTCGTAATTCATTTAAAATGTACAATTTTAAAGGAATCGCTTAAAGTTTCCATTGATAGTATTTTATGTGGTATATGTTGGCAGACAAGCAAATGAGTCATGATAGTAAGTGGTCACCATCAACCGTAGATAATGATGCCAATGCGTCACTAACCTTGGGAACTAAGATGTTATGTCCCTTGTGTCTGTAGTTACGCTAGTTTACCAAGACTTCAAACCGGAACACGAGAATACTGAGTTTTGCTGTTTGGCGGTAGAATATCTGATGAGTGGGAGGTACCTAGATGGGCTGGCACTGAAATAAAATTTATAGAACAGACTTGGATTATAATATTTTTAAAGGCTTTTATATCAAAACAGATGCAGATATAAAAGCAGTAGGTTTTTATTAGATAATTTCGATGAAATAAACTTCACATACGAAATATTTAGCGGCCTCTTTTATATAAGTACAATTGTTATATCACTCATGGAATAATCATATTCATCAATATTTTTATATAAATAGCCATCCGCCCCGGCTTCGCACGGATGCAATACTGATACTAAATATACTACAGAATTTGTTTATTTGCGACGTATCATTAGAAACTTCTAAAATCATGATTGTTTCTTTACTATATCATCCACGTATTATACACAAAAACCTTCCTCTTGAATCACTCTATCTATAAAAAGACATCAAAATCCGTTGCGTAATTTTAAAGATCTAAGTATACATAGTAACAGACAGCGGTAAGTGACTTGGTTTTATACTATTTTGTAATGATGATGATTCAAATTTTCCTAAGATCTACAGTTTTGTTAAACATATTTAATTGAGTAAACACTTTAAACAAAAAAAAATACATGAATGAAATATATTTTTTACTGTTCAATATACATAAGACCGAGTAAGTCTAAATTTTATAAAATATGAGTTGAATTATACCGCAAAAGATTTATCGCCGGCACGGCAAAGAATAAGAAGCTGTAACAGACCTGTAATGGAAATATTAAGTTACCGGTTGCGAGCGAGGGGAATTGATTTCAGCAATCTAATAAGTATAGATACTGAAACTGAGGGGTCTCCGGCGACAAAAGTAGATGTATTTGATATCAAGTGTCAAAGATTATTGTTCAGAAGAATTTGTCACGACCACATTTAATATTTGGCGATGATTAATACACTATACGTCAAAGTTGGTAGGGTCTCGTGCGAACTAGCGGGTCACTCATTATATATTAAAGCCATCAGATATTCTATCGCGTGTTCTTGTGAATTAAATAAGCCAATTTGGTTTTAGTTGTAAGGAAGTATTGTACTATTTGATCGTTCTAATTTTAAAATCTGTCAATCAGTATATAGTTAAATAATTATATGTTTTATATATTAATAGCGTAAGGCGTTTTTTGTTCCAGTGATAGCTGCTCACAAAATATCGCTTGTGGTCTTATTTTGAAGAGCTCGAGTCTTAGATAGAATATTAAAGAGGATGCTAAATTTTAATTTAATAAATTATTACGATTTAATAAAGCGAGAAAACTTTACTGGCCGGGTATAAAATGGCGTTATGGATGTAAAAAAACCAAATGTAAAACGTGCTAACAAATGTCGTCAGTTTATAATGAATTTAAATCAAAACAAAATCTGTCATAGGTTTCGAAATTTGAAAAAATCTGTTGAATAAACTTGAAATTTTGCTTGCAATCCTACTTAGTACTAGTTTGATATTAATTTTATATGAGTATTGTATTCAAGTATTTAAATGTCAGTTCATAGCCTAATCATCTGACAAGATTGTAATTTCAAATCTTCTTTTGTCTTTGGACGTTCTGAAGAAATCGCCAAATTATCGTAAAATTGCCTTACAATTTAATTATTACCTCTTTTCTGTTTGGTATTTTTGATGCTCACACATTTTTATGTGTAAAAAATTATAAGAAAATATTTAAGACAAACGATGTTTCTCTCTTGTCTCTTCCACAAAGGAATTTAATAAATAATATTGTTTGCCGTATCTATTGTTAAGCTAATCTTTGTCTATGTTTACATGCTTGATAAATTTATGAGACTTTGTGGCGAATAGTTTTGTGTACTATGTGAACATGAACATGATATCGTAATATATATATATATATATATATATATATATATATATATATATATATATATATATATATATATATATAGTAAAAAATTGCTTAGCAAAAAGAACAAACTGAAATAGGTTTTATTGATAGTCTGTTTTATAATGTCGATAAGCCCAAAATGAAAAAAATATGATAATTAAATGCGGCTCCCGTTTTCCTTAAAAGTTTTTTGCCAAATATATGGCAATTGCTCTTCCTTACAATTTAAATGAGCGTCTTGATCTGCATAAGATTTATGAGACTATGATAAATCAAAAGATTACTTTGAAGATTTTATCCGTCACTCATGCAATCAAATATCGTTCCAAATTTAAATATATGAACTAAATATAAAGTTTAAAAACATAAATTCAAAATTCGAACACGAACGTCATACGTAAATTGCAAGATAAAACTGAAATTCTCGTTACGCTAAACTATTCCAACGTTCGAGATAAAATCAACACAGCACTGCCCTATAATCCAACATTCTACAGTTTGTCGTTTCTATTGTGTGGTTAATCTGTGTCAGTATTTGCTGGCATGTTTGACAGGTTTATGAGACTTTGCGGCGAATAGTTTAGCGGTCTTTGAAGGCGAGGACACAATTTCTTGATGGCTTGCCTTTTAGTATGGAAGTTGAACAAACTGTTCTTGTTGAGTGGTAATCAAATTTCGTTCGAATATTAGGCACAGTGGTCAGTTTATTTACCATCCATGGAATTAAATGATACGCTTATATCCTAGTTATACGAGCATTAAGCCAGGTATAATTTATGTAAAGTGCTTCTCTTACATTTCAAATATATTTTAGAGTGTATTACGCGTCAAAGGCAACAATAATTTTATCTAAATATTTGTTTGAAATCATTTCGAATTTAATTTGAATTTCGAATTATTTTATAAATGTGCAAAATAATTCTTAATATATTCTATAGAATTATACTCCAAAGTTGCGTGTATATTTTATTTAGTAAATTGTCTATTATGGAACTGCGCTTAAGCTGTATATAACGAAGTATTGAACAATGAATTAGTTACTGTAAACAAAACCCAGAGCAGACATTTCCATTACAGCCACTGGCTTACTCCAAATAAGCTCTGACGTATTGATATTAAGTGAAGTAATAACATGAATATAATAAAATTTCAATACAGCTCATCACCTGTCGGAAGTGGTTACATAGTTTTAGTTTGTACTCTACGCGAAAGGCTGAAAGGCTGGTGGATGACAGAATCCAATCTGCGAGTATGCCAGTTGAAAGTCGAAACACCATGGATCATGGATTTATAGGACGGGACTGAAAAAATCTTCGAAATGAAGTCGTAAATAATTCTCGTAGGACATTGTTTTGGTAAAATATGTATCGTAGTAAAAAAATATTGTCTAACCTTTATATAAATGTGACATCAACCTTTGGAACTAAGATATCATCTCACTTGTGCCTATATGCCACACTAAAAATATTGTTGTTTGACGGTATATGATATATATCCAGTACCTATCCAAATAGGTTTGTAAGTCATATCACCAGTAATAATAAGAGCCCAATTGCTGAAAGAAGTATTCTTTTGCTTACGGAGAAGATCTTAGGTAGTCTCAGAAGATCTTTACATAGCAATGCAACATTTTATTTGATATAAGCCAGTTTTCTACAGTGTAATAACTACAGCCTAAAATGTTTGCAATTAAATTCATATAAACCAAATAATCGCTTAAGGCCAATTGATGTATATACCTTTTGGCGTGCCAAAGGTATGACCGAAGCTTATTCCGTGATATCATATGGCATGATGTTCTCTTATGCTATCATGGCCTCTTCGTCACGGCAATATTTACGACATAGCTATGTATTATTATAATAAGAAGAAAATTAAGTTTATTTTTAATCTATCGATACTAATATTATAAATGTGAGATTAAGAGTCTGTCTGTCTCCGCTCTTTCACTTCCAAACTGCTAAACCGATTTTGATAAAATTTGGTATGAAGAAAATTTGAACTCCAAAGAAGGGCATCAACAAGGACAAGGCTACTTTTTTGCCTAACACATGACAACCAAATCCCTAAAACGCGAGTAGCGATGTGCCGCGGGCGGCAACGGGTAGTATCTTGTTATATATATTGTTATTTATTTTACGCTATTGTTATTTATTAGATTTATATAATTCTAAATAATTTCAATAATAATTAATTTTGTGCTAGACTCTTTCTTGTCGTGACATTTATCTTAACCATATGATATTTTAAATTCATATAAACCATCGTTAAAATATGTACACATGTGTATTTCAATATATATAATTTTTCTAATTATAACACGTAATAACAATTTCCAATCTAATTTCTGTTTCAAAATTCAAACATCAAATTATCAGATCATAAATGTTTGACAAAGACTGCTAATCACCGTTGTAATCGAACGTTTAGGGGTCACTAATCGCTAATTTCTATTCATTAGCCAACTTAATTAGATAGTTGCCGTAATAGTTGACTTACTATATATATATATATTTATATTTTAATCACTTTCATTTTGATATTATGAGAAGAAACAGGATAGAAAAAGGTATCAGTTTCGTTATCAATGAATTGGATTGTGAAATTTTTTTACTTTGAAACCATAGTCACCCCAGCGCTCACAAGTCGATGTTTGACACTGTCGGGAGGGCTAACTAGTTTTGGATACCAAATGTATTGGAAAATTGTTTTCATCAACTTCCTAGCTGAATGTGAATTTATAAACATTACGGAAGAATACAATGCTTTTATTTTTACATAAACATTGCATTCGAAAGTAAACATTGTCAATGACATTTTCATTGCATACTGTTTGAAATATAGGTGTAGATTATTGCTTTTTCTCTATGTTATGGGAGTATGGGCATTTAATTTAATTGATTTTGTAAAATAACTCGAATATGATTCATATAAACATGTATTTATTACGAAACTTGGTATTGCTTTAATATACATACATTATTAAAGGGTTTCGTGGGTCTGAATCAGTAATATGGTTTGTTTAATAATAAATTCATGTGAACCACTAAGCGATTATTTAACTCTACACACATTCTGAATCAAGTAATTATTGGGTGCACCCGCTGAAATGTCTTTGATGTTCTCGTTTTCGTTTTAAAATATATGTTAGTTTTTTCTTATTTGCAGTAGAGCTTGCGAACAAGTATGGGTCTCTCTTCATGTGTTCCACAGCTGAAGAGCAATATTGTTGTGTTTTTGGAAGGATAAACGAGTGTTGTCAGTGTCATTAATGCATAAGGGACTTATCTTCTTATTCCAGATAGTAAGTGGTTTAATAATACGAGGTATGAATACTGTCATACAGTACTAGGCAAATTTTCCAGTCTCCGATTTTTAGTAAAATAAGGCAGGCAAGAGAAAAAATGGATCATGTTGATGGTATGCCATACCTTATAGATCTTTGCAACGATTTTTATAGGATAGTTAGGCGGTCGAGCAAATGGTGATATCTAATGTTGTCAGCACTGTCTATTTTTTTAAATTATTTTCTAACATCACTTATCGAAATTAAGCTTCGGGACTGAAATGTCATGTAAAATCAATACTTTTGCCAAGGGAATATATTGTAAGTAGATGGTACCCACATGGGCTACAAAGCCCAACCTGGTGCTAGGTTACCACCACTGAGAAATATACGTGACTTTTTGTATCAAAATATGTCACTAACAATTTGATATATGATGATGAGTCAAGACAAGCGTACTCGCTTTTAATTGCTAATTATCTTTTAAAGAATTACAATAACTTATGAGTATAACTTTCTGAGCTGGGATGGCTCAGTGGTTAGAACGCGTGCATCTTAACCGATGATTGCGGGTTCAAACCCAGGCATATATATGTGCTTAATTAGTGTTTATAATTCATTTCGTACTAGGCGGTTAAGAAAAACGTCGTGAGGAAACCTGCATGTGTCTAATTTCATCAAAATTCTGCCACATGGGCATTCTACCAACCCGCATTGGAACAGCGTGATGAAATATGTCCCAAACCCTCTCCTTAATGGAAGAGGAGGCTTTTTCCCAGCACTGGGAAATTACAGGCTGTTACTTTTTTTATTCTATACATTCTACATATACTCTATCTACCAATTTGACTTACAAACTCAGTATAGATAGTTTGACCCAAGGCATCGTCTTACGTTAAATTAATTAATTTAAAAAACAATTACAATCTAATTTGTATTTTTTTACCGCCTTTATACTAACATTAGTCATCAAAATACCTTGAAAGCTCGAGCATCACTCGTACTAATGCACGCCGATAATTTAGCGTGGAGAGGCGCGCCTTCGCGGGTGAATAAATCTTTACCTCAAGAGTTGACTAGAAGAGATTTCTTATTGGAATAAGATATCGTCTGTACTTTTATTTTTAAATTTTTATTCACTCGAGTCCTTGTTTGTGTGAAATAAAGAAATTTATATTAAGATTATCTTCCAAATTACCAGTTATATTTGATGAACAATTTAAATTATTTTATTGATCCATGCTTTCAAACAAGATTATAGTGGGTAGTTATTTAACAAGAAATAAGACTCAATTGATAAGTGCGTTATTACAAAAGCTCTTCAATGTGGCGTAGCTTTATATGCCTCGTTCCTATAATTACACTGGCTAACTCACTCATAAGCCCCCTCGTACTAGAATACAATAAGAACTACCTCTACTCATACCTCTAACTTTGGCATTGGGAAATCTAGGATTTCATTTCTACTGACTAATTGTGCACATCGCAAACCTTGTAATCATATATTTTAAGCGTTTTTGGTAGTTAGTTGGTTTGGCACATTTTAAAAAATGATATCCTTCCTTAAACCGTCAATTATGTACCACCAACAACATAATTTTATTCACTTTTCTAGTCGGACCATAATAATACTAAGGTAGGGGGTTGAATATGCTTGCATATAATATGAAAAGTAATAAAATTAACGTGATGAAATTATAGATTTGAGCAACTTATTAAATCAAAAAAGTCTGTCATAAATATTTTGTTTCATTTATTATTAGTTATATTTTATTTAATAAGCTTTAATTGTTTAATACAAGCTGATATTCTATTTTAATATAAATAATAATTATTTTCTTAATTAAAATATGTAATGCAGAATACTTAATAATAATAAATGTTATTCCAATTAAAGTTGATTGTTTCGTTTTAAAAATAATGTAGCCGGTATAAAATCGGTGATTAATTATTGCAAATAAAATTGTCAGCGACGAAGCACTCGTTCTAAATTATTATTTATTTGAAGGAGACGCTGAATTGGTTTAGCGAGTCGCTTCGATGCTTGTCTCATGATCGCTACCAATTTAATAGCGAATTTATTCCAGTAACTTTTGAAGGTATTTAAGTCGTAATAACTGAAGTGCCTCCTTGATGAGTGCTTGATAATGACGGAGAAATCCCATCATTATTATTACAATACGAAATATCTGCGTAAACAATTCATTTAATCTCATAGAAATCCATCAGATTCCTTTCAGAAACCTGATGATATGATTGCTTATAATAATTTTCTATACAAAGTTATTAGTTACAGTTGTTAATTATATATATATTTTATTTATAGTGTAATTTGGCAGACGAGTATATAGGTCACCTGATAGTAAGTGGTCACCATCACCCATAGACAATGACGCTGTAAGAAATATTAACTATTCCTTACGTCGTCAATGTGTCACCAACCTTGGGAACTAAGATCTTATGTCCCTTGTGCTTGTAGTTACACTGGCTCACTCACCCTTTAAACCGAAATACAACAATTGAAATAAAACTAATTTTAACGGATATGAATCGCGTATATTAATTATTTTTTAACATCCTGACGTTTCGAGCACTTTACAGCGTTCGTGGTCACGGGTAGACGGTAGAGTCTTAATATACGCGATACAAATCCGTTAATTAATTAGTTTTATTTCAATGTGTAATAATCGGGAAAATTTAAGACAACATTATGAAACACAACAATACTGATTACTGTTATTTGGCGGTAGAATAACTGATGAGTAGGTACCACACCTACCCAGACGGGCTTGCACAAAGCCCTTTTATTTATTTTTTTGTTTTATGAGGAGGAAAGGTTTTTACGCCTCTCGCCCGGGATGGAGGCCCTGTCCTACCCACTAAAACCATCCTCGGGTTTCCACCACGCCGCCGAGTGGTGAGGCAACGGGATCGCCCAGGGCATGCAACTGCGACCCCACCAGCGGCAGTGTGCGCCTTCCTCTTCATCCTCCACGTGCTCATGTGACGAACTCCCCCGAGTCCGCCACTGGAGACTGGGCGTCAACGAAAGATGGTAGGTTCCGCCGCTGACCGCCGGTGTAAAACACCTGGGAGGTTCGAGTAGCGAGCCCTCCCACTCCCTCCTAGCCAACGAGGTCACTCACATGGTCCGCCCTAACGCCAACCAGGAACGTACCAAGAGCAGCCCCGCCGCATCCCTCCCGCCAGTCTTAGCCGTGGCCGACGGGCAAGCTCAAGCCGTCCCGGGTTGCCCAGGGTGCATCATGAGGAGGTGACTGACATGTACCCCTTGCACAAAGCCCTACCACCAAGTAGGTAGTATATTTACCATGTTTTTTATTTTTGTTCGGTGGAGCTTGATATTTCGACATTATCTACGAATGTCTTGTTCACAAGACTCTCGTGAATTAATAAGTGTAGTAATAAATATAACCATGTTAATTTAAAATCTTATAAAATTTATTATATTTCGTCTATTGCAATTGAATTTAATTAAGAAAAATACGTTAAAACTATTCGAGAATATAATAAAATATTTGAAACGGCACACGCATTTTCGTTAAGTGATACAATATCTCTAATGTTGAGAATATTTAGCACAAACTTGATGTTTTTAGGTTTAGCTCAATCAATCAGTACTGGTTTTTATCATACACACCTACACAAAAAAAATCTATACACAATTAATGCCCCCAATAACGACAGGAACTCCAATATTGTAATGCCTGTAACCTGCCTTATTTACTGCTTTTTAACGCTCAAAAAATATCATATAGATTAATTGAGGTAATCTACCTCTTTGTCATTCTAGCCTTGAATTAATAAAAAATGTATTACATTCCCATTTGATTTTATTTGTTTTTATTTTAATTTATTAATTTAAGTTTTACATTTTACTTAGTGTCCTTTCAAGTAAATAAAATATATATGTACTTGTTAGGTATATTATTATTCATACCATACTAAAAACGATTGTAGTTTAACACTAAGTTAAAACGATTTTTGCGCAAAAAACTATCAATATATTCTTGCAATTAAAACACTAGTGTTTCAAATAGAAATTGTATTTATTACATCACAATACGTGACAATATTGCGTGAACAATCAATTTACAAATTAACGTTTTTGCTACATCAAACGTAGGCCGACACTTCAAAGGTCATTGACAAAGTTTATGACAAAGCAATATCAACGGATTACTTATGTTTTGGTCCAGCCAACATCAATAAAGATCTGTTTTTAACACGCTATGGTAATACCGCTAACTAATTATAGCGATAATAAGATGACAGAGGAACTTTAATGTTGTGTATCGTTGAGTTCCGGTCTGAATGTGTGATTGACAGTCTACACTTGCCTACAAGGGACATAACATATTGCCTCCCAAAGTTATTGGGGCTTTGTCTATCTATGGAATGGTTAATATTTCTTAACGTGCTAATGCTTTTATAGGTAGCACTTTTCAGATGCCCTGTACATTTGCCGGTATTAAATTCAATTTTCTTGTTCCTAATTTTATATATTTTCAATGTTTAGTCACTTAACACCAAGATTTTGGATATTTTCGCTTAGCAATGGGATGTTTAACCACTTCCACTAGAAAAAGATACAGATAACATCCTCTCTGTTTATCTTATGTGCTCATCAGCAATACAATTGAATGGATTCAGCTTTGATGAAATAATGAAACCGCTTAAAATAAAAGATAATTTGTGAATATTCCCACTTCTATCTCACATCTCTAAATCTGGGGAATTATAAAGTTCATTCGTTAGTATGTGATCAAATATTGCAAATCAGTTTTATAACAGATTCAAAATATTTAAAATTCAAATATTCAGGGAACTTCAGTTACAATACAATAATAATGATGGTACATCTCCAGCGGTCTCCACTCTAGAACACGTTTTCCCCAACGGTTGTCGGTTCTACGACAAATATGACCAGCCCGCTGCCACTTCAGCTTACTAATCCGGTGGGCTATGCCGATGACTTTGGTTCTTTGACGAATCACCTCATTTCAGATGCGATCCCTCAGAGAAACGCCGAGCATAGCCCTTTCCATAGCACGCCGAGCGACTTAAAACTGGTGGACCAGCCTTGTCGTGGGTGTCCACGTTTCGGCTCCGTATGTCATGACGGGTAGGACGCACTGGTTAAAGAATTTCGTCTTAAGGGGTAATAATTATGGTACAATCTGTGGAATCTTGAACGTTGAATGTGAGAGGTTCCCAAACTTCGTATCTATCCTACATAAAATTCAGCAAATTCAACTACAACCAGCGTTAAACAGTATACAGTAAAATAAAGATAAGATCATATATAAAGGAAAATATCAATTCTTCCAAGTAATTAAATACGAATAGAGGTTCCTGAATACGAATACGAAACGTCAATAAAACAACAGGACAACGAAATGCGTTGTTAAGTTTTCCGAGGTTCTTCATTATTCCAGTCGGAATTCGGACAAACCCGCAACGAGACCGGTGATTAGTACACGTGAATCTTAATCGAAGATTGCGATTTCAAAACCGACTAAGTACCCAGAAGTCTCGTGATTTATTTGCTGCATTGACGCAGCGAGTCTAGATGGCCCAGTGGTTAGAACGCGTGCATCTTAACCGATGATTTCGGGTTCAAACCCAGGTAAGCACCACTGATTCATGTGCTTAATTTGTCTTTATAATTCATTTCGTGCTCAGCAGTGAAGGAAAACATCGTGAGGAAACCTGCATGTGACAAATTTCATAGAAATTCTACCGCATGTTTATTACACCAACCCGCATTGGAACAGCGTTGTGGTATATGTTTCAAACCTTCTCCTCAAAGGGAGTAGAGACCTTTAGCCTAGCAGTGGGAATTAACAGGCTGTTGTTGTTGTTGTTGTATTGACGCAGCGTGGTATAAAAAGTTTTAAGAAAATTAAAAAGTGCAGCATTTGCCCAGTTGTGGGCGCAACTAAGCACTCCAAATGGTATTTAATATTAAAGAACAAGTATGTTTTCTGATGTTAAATTTACTTAACACTTAAATAATACCATTCTGTCCACTTGAGATAAGTAAATTAATTTCAATTTGAATCTTGGTTGTGGTTGAGAGGGTCGAGCGATTTTTTTTTATTCTCATTCCAGTATTTATAAATCTTCAACCAAGAGTGATATTCAAACCTTTGTAAGCTGACGTGACACGGGCCAGTAACTTATACTGAAAACAGTCAGATATGGCCGACTCTTTAATTTTCTGACAACTGAAATGACCGCTATTTTTGCGTGTAGAATTTGGAAAAAATTTCGATTACATAAAAATATTCTTATTTGAATAAGACTAATCGATTTATACTCTCAATAGTTACACGTATTGGGGCCTAGTGACTAAAATAATTTTATTATAATAACGTACATAGGTACATCATAAATTAGTAATAATCACTTTTTTAAACTGTTAATGTTAATAAATCTTGTTTATGTTTTCATTGTAACATGACGATACAAAAGTGTTTTTATGAGTCTCTTTGATTTAGATACATTTTTTAAAAATGTATACTGGTTACTGTTTAATTATACTTATCACATAGAAATACATTTAAATTATGTTAAGTGTCTGAACTAGATAATAAAATTTCTTTCAGAGTTACACGACACATAGAAATAGTTTATTAAAAACATAAAATTATAAAACCTCTTTTTACATAATTATAATAAACTAATTTTTACTTTTCGTTTCGATTCAGTTTGCACGACCCTAGTAGCTGTTGAATGTAGCGTACAATTACGGGAAATTTTAGCACGTGCTTCTTACATGACTAAACGTAATGAAACTGTATGAAATTGTATTGTTTAAAGTATTTACACGATACTTACATATGGTTTAGGGCTTTTGCGATATAATTAATGAACAGATAGTTCATTTATCTACAATTAAATGTAATTATTATAGGTTAGTGTCTTTGTTCAGCGAGTGGAGACGGCCTTATCGACTGGGCGGCGCCGGTCGCGCGCGTTCGGCCGAACTCGGCGTCGCGACGCTCGCCCTCTCTCGGCAGGTTTCGGCTATGTTCGGAACTTACCACTGTAAATTTAAGGGCTGCGTTACTGTTTTTTCAGCAGTGAAAACTCCGAGAGATTTACATACATAATATTAATAAAATGTCACACAAAAATAAAATGAATTTTAACGATCCCTTATTTGAATCAAATTGAAATTTTGCTTCACGATAAAAAAAAATATTAATTAAATGATATATTTTAGCTGAATATTTCAATGCCTATAAATATAAGTGAATTTTAAGTTTAAGAAAAAATAAATTTTTAGTTGTTTTAAAAGGTTTTATTGGAAGAATTTCCCTTTGCCGACAACCCTTTGCGAGGCGAGCTCCGGACACATGGCGGTAGGGTGGCGCGGGGGTGCGGCGCGGGGTTACCGCGCGCCCGGGCCGCCCCTCCTCAGTGGCGGCCTGCAGTGCCGAACGCGCGTGTCGCCTCCGACGCTCGCGCCCCGCACACCCAATCTGCTCATTTAGCAAGCGACGCCGCACACGGCGGTGGCAGCCCCGCGGCCCGGCCGACGCTGCAGCCGGGCCGGCCCGAGCTCCTTCGATCGTGACCACATGTGACATCTCGCCAAAATGATTGTGCCGATTGTTTACGTTAACGCTAGTTGATAACCGAGAAGCCGACGCTGGCATGCTAATGTGAGTATTCGAATCGATAGCACGAGCACGCCATGAGATCCCAGATATAAAATGTAAAATTCATAACCGCGACGAGACGTAGCGTTAACGAACGTAACGTTACCTCTCCTGCAATGCGACAATGTGAGATCGCGTACCGACAAAGTTTTCATACATAATTAAAGTCTGGCGCGCGTTCTAGAGGCTGTGTCGGTTGCGCTCTCGCATTGTTGGTGATTTGATGTGAAATTGTCAACAGTCGGACTGTTCGGCGTGGCGATACGTGGACTGCTCGCGGCGGCGACGCGGCTCGAGAGCTCGCGGGGTATTCGCGCGCGCGGTGTGATCGCGCGAGGATTTCGCGCGCGAGTTGTGGACGCGCGGGTAGATCGCGCGCGCGACCTGGCGGCTTGGCGCCATGCGGTAGCGCGGCGGCGCGGCCGAGCGGCGGGCGAGCACTCGTGCGCTCTCGGCTATGTGCCCCCTTTGCGCTACATTGTAAGTACTATTTTATGTATATCGATTATACTCGTTAAACCGCACCAAAATACTCATTATTATGCTCTATTACAAATTAATATCATTTGAACAACTAGAGCTAATGACATTCCGATAAGTAAGCCGATAAGTAAGAAATATTTACAAAGCGTAGCGATTTTAAAAAACGACATGATTATTATAGTATTTTATGTAAAAAAGTGCCAATATAAAATCTGAGTTATTTTTAAGTTATAAGTCAAGAAAGTAATTAAATGAAACTGCTGGTTTATACAACATATTTTTTTCATGTTTTTCGTAAATTCCTCAACGGTACGCTATTTCTGTGCGGAAAATGTGATAGTGTGTACAACGCCCAACAAATTATGCAAGGCTCATTAATTGCGCTCTTGTAAGCTCGGTACAATATTTTCCTTGAAGTACAACGCGATACCATTCTGAACTTAAATTATCGTTCCGGTTTCCACATAAAGCAAACAAAAAAGGACAAGTTACTGATGTAATTTGCAGTACATTTTCATACCTTTAAGATAAGTCACACGCGCGGGTTCACTTTATGAATAAAGAAAAATTAACGATATAGGGAAAAACATTGAAAATTTGAAAATAGAACATGTGAAAATGAATGTTCCTAGTCAATTTTCACTAGACTCTAATTACTTCCTACAAACAAACAAATTATACCCTTATTATATAAGTCTTAAGACATCTTATCATTATTGCAGATATATTTTTTAAAATGTTTGTAAATATAGTACATTTGATTGTTTGATTACAATCTGCTCCTAACCTACTTTTACAACATTAGATAAATAGCTATAGAAATATCTTATAAAGTTGCGAAAGTTCCAAAAAGAGCCTGTAAAAATTGAATAAATAAACAATTTTATGACTACGCAAAATTACATTTGTCATTGCATACATTATTAATATTTTTGTGGGCACAATATAACCATTGCATAAAATTTGTAAATTATTCGAAAATAAACTAAGTAGCATCATGATTAAAAAATACATGATGTATTAGAACAAAAGAATATTTTTTTTCTTCATAATATTATGTAAGCACTTGCTAAAATAAAAAACAAAAAAAAAAAACAATATTTTTTCTTATCGAATTAAAACTTTGTTGAAAATGTAGAGCACAAAAATTGTTTTATTATTGTAATTTAGGTATAAATTTACCTTAAATTATAATTTTTCTATAGCGATAACACAATTTATACAAACCTTAAAATGTTTCAAGTGATTGACACTTGATTAACGTCATTTTATAATGCATCGCTAAACTGTGACTTGGAATTAAAAATAAATGTATGGACAAAGGGTATAAGTTATAATGCCCAAAAAAAATATATGTTCTAAAAAACTTTTTATTTTTAGTACAGACATGTTTTATTGTAAGTTTATAATTTAGATAATATCTATCTAATATTGACAAGAGTAATCACTGAGTCGTCGAATATGTCGAATAAGTATTCCAGTGAAAACTTAACTTTAAAAAAAGTACTGTGAATATACTGATTTAGAAGTACTTTTATCAGCCCTCAAATATAAATTATACAATGTTGTATTGATTTAATTTCTATTCATAAAAAAAAAACTGATGTGAAAACATTTCATAGCGTCGAATACATTTTTTGTCGAATGGTCGTGATTTCGACAAAATCGAGCTTCGCCAAGCAAAAATCACTGAATAGTTTTTAATACAGCCTCAAAAAGTATTCTCAAGGGTTGGAAAAAATCTTATCCAAATTTCCGGTATATAAAGTTGTAGAACGCACGCGAGCCCGTTTTTCCATACAGTCTCAATCTTGATTTAGTCCAAACTTGGAACTACCACGAATCACTCTGCAAAAAAAAAGAAATTTAATTCATAAACAAACCTACTTACGTAACTACCGAATTAAAAAAAAAAAAACTTTACTCAAGTAGGCTCTTGTAATCGTTGTAAAGTTGCTAGAGCAGAATGTACATTCTACGGATAAGGCTTGGTGCAAACTCGTGTGGGTACTTACTACCCATACGTCATAATATATTCTACCACTGAATAGTACTTAGTATTGTTTTCCGTTTCAAAGTGTGCGTAAACTAGTGTAACAACATGCGCAACAACATAATATCTTAATGACCAATGTTGGTTGTGCATTGGTCATATAAAAAACGATAAATGTTTCTTACAGTACCAATGTTTATGGCCAGTGGTTACCAATTACCATCAAATGGCCCAATTCGCCTCCCAACAGCTTGTATAAACAACCGACAAGACACTATAGTTAATATTTTCCACAAATAAAATATTTTTTTGGTAGTTGGTTGGTGGTGGTTGAATATATTAAAGAACCGAATATTATGCCCCAGTGAGCATGTATTTGCTTTGAAAACGACTAATTATCTTTATTAGGTTTATATACTTCCATAAGTAAAGTGTATGTGTATTATACACATATATTACCCCAAAAAACAAGGAAATACATGCACACATCTAAGGGGTAAACAGATAAACTTTCTGATGATAATAAAAATTCAACCTTAAATGAAAAGGTAGATGAAGCGCAATGTGTAGCAACAATGGTGGATACAAAATTAAAAGCGAATAAAAATATTGTGTTGTAATTGGTCAAAAATTCATAACTAATATGACATCTTTGATTCTTAATTTGTATTCTCTTTGTTGTTCTATAATTATGTTCTGCGCAAATATTTTCATTTTTTTATAATTTAACAATAGGAAAAACTAAATGTAGCCTCATAACATCATTCATTGTATCCGAAAAAAATAAATAAACATTAACTGAAGAATATATTGCAATGACAATTTGCATCTACTGTTGTGGTGTTATGATACTACTATAAAATCGGAACCAATCATCTATTGAAATTCCTGCTGCTTTTAAAACGTCATGTAACAATGTCATTGACATTTATTTATATTAGCTGTCTTGACATACGTCGTCTTGTAGAGTTTTTTTCTTTAAGTCACTGACAAATATGACTAATAGTCCCGATTAGTATAAAAGTCTGTGTTATTGCAAATACACAACAAATTCTCATGAGTTATCTGAAAAATATAATTTTTTTTCACATATTTCTTGCCATAAGAATCTTCTAGAACTTTTAAGAGAACTTAAAATAACCAATGAAGTCATTCCAATCGTTCTCGGGTTGTCAAGAGTGACCAAGGAAATTATGGTATCATCATTTATATACGAATATGACAATCCGTCGACATCTACAATCAAACTTTTCGTTCAACTGTTTCCCTTCATTTTTATTGGAAATAGAAACCTTGTTTTCCTGGACTAGATCATTAATTCTGTCACATGATTTCTGCTATATTCTGATTTGAAGAGTGTCTTAGGCAGTGAAATTACAAGACTCACAACATCTCAGATGTGAAATTGGCAAGGAAGATATAAAAAAAGGATGTGTTTTTTCTATCCTATTTTAAACGTCAAAATATATTCTGGTAAACCAATTAGTCAAGAGACACTTCAAGAAACACATTTAGAAAAATCCTTTTGCTTGTTAAGATGCATTACTAATTTATGAGGTGGCTGGCTACTTCATAGACAAGCGAAAATTATTTGATTGCTCTCTTCCAATAAAATAGGTTATAACAGATAGAAAAGGTATATTCATTTTTCTAACGCACTTAAAATCGCATTGTTAAAAAATAAAACATTCTCTATGCTTATCCCCATTTTCTACTCGACAATTCATCCGTTCGTAACGTTTTTATTTTTATCCAAAAAACGATGACCAATCGTTGATATTTCTGCGATAAAACTAACCTGTGTTGCTTTATTCTGTACCGTTTTATTTCGCTTTCAATTAATTAACAAACATATATATCTGATTATATATAATAAACCGTATACTTTGTTCGTTAGTTCACTCATTTCGCTTAGTTTACTATATAATCCACTCAATACGTCGTGTCACTATCACATACATATATTATCGGAAAAACGACAAAATTAAGAGACTTGAAATCATATTAAATTTTACGAAGCACCTCTAACCGTTATGCTCTCATTAGTATATATTTGATGTCATGTGATTTTTTAATAAAAACTAACCTCAAACGACGGATGATTATTTTAATCCGCTTTGAGGGCGAGAGTGTAATAAATGCTCCCGCTGCATTAATTAGTACGTAATAAATGAAGTGTGGCTCATTCCAGCCAAGGTACGTGATTTGTCTATAAGGATATGTTTATTTCATTTGAATTTCGAATAGGTATATTGCTAATTACATTAGTCTTTATTTTGTATGTAGCTAATTTGCTGATGTGATGAGATTTTTTGTAATTCCATTTTCGAAGTTATTCTATTTTTAAATTTATGTTCAAATACTTCAGTGTTATTGTACGAGATCTGAATTAGTTTCTTAAACGTCATATGTTGAAGACTGATGAGTATATTGTTTTAATAAGTATAGCACATCCCTTTTTGACATTTAAATACCTTCTTATTCGTCTTATAGAACATCAAGATGAAAAAAATTGTAATTTTATCAAAAAAGCAATATGCTTACTTCACTCATACGTAAAAATCATGCAAGAATTAGATATTGTGTGTGAGTTTCATTGGATGAGGAAAAGTATTAGATAAATAAATATTATATTACTATATTGCGACTTAATAAAGAGATACGATATTGTATTTATAGATAGATAATAGTTTAATAAGCGTAATGTTACGTGTTGATGAATCTTCAACGTAGTTACAAATAAGCGTTTATCATAGTTCCATAGATAATAACAAAGTTAGATTTATATTCATAGACTATAACAACAATTCACTAGCACTAATTCTTTCAAGATATTATCCCAAAAAATAACAATGACATTTTTTTTATAAATTAATAGTTTTAGTCATATGAATTATTTGATATCTGTATTTCCCCTAATATTAAACTCTTTTTTTATATTTTAGATGATGCGTTACTTAATATCAGCCGTTCATTTCGTAATAATTAAATATTATTTGTATTTACTTAGCTTAGTTGGTAGGTTACTAAAACTAACTGTTCCTTACACATCGTTCGTTTAGATTTTAAGGATAGATTTCCAGAGTTTTAATAATCCATTTGAATCAGAAAGATATACATTAAAAAGATCTATTAGGCTAGAATAAAAAATACGCATATTTAATATTTTTAATGCACAGTAATGTGATAAGCTTAATTTATGATAGTTATAACTGTTATCGGGAATATGCTCCAAACCTCATCCTCAAAGAAAGAGGAGGCCTTAGCCCAGCAGTGGGAAATTAATAGGCTGTTGTTGTTGTATAGCTGTTATTTTTAACAAAATTGTTTTGATAGTTACACGAATAACATTACAGTTTTACTATACGTGTAGATAAAAACATCTTATGAACTTATTTCGCATAAAACATTTACGTTCTCCTAAAACTTTGATGTTTGATCGTGAAATAGGTATTTTCTTTTACGCTTGCATACAGAAACGCTTTTTGGCCGAAATAGAGAATTTACTTGGAACCGAACATCGAAGTTGGGTCATGATGAGAGTAGTTGCAATTAAGATAAAAGGTACAACACTAATAGATGGACAGGTCAAGATAAAGTTTTATAAAATATCGATAAGCAAAATGCGTCAACCGGTATTGTTTTTCCGAAAAAATTATAGAATGTTACAGATTTCTTAGTGTCCAAGACAGCACTGGCCTTTATTTGCATTCTCCTGTTATACAATATATTTTTTATAGTTTATAATTATTATAAATCATTTCGTTCACTACTATTTTGTTCAAACAACCACTTCATAATATAATATAACGTTACTATACTAAGATGTCTTTATATAAATATTACAACAAAGTAGGCGTACCTCTTTGTGGATATTCTTATGCAAACGTCATCATATTTCGCTATCGCATCTTCTCATTTGGCCTTTCGGGTACGGTCTCGAAGGTTGGCCTTCTAGCCCCGGCCACTTCTTAAGGCAGATTCATTCGGCTGATCAATTCGAGACTATTAATTTATACCGGACGTCCGGACTGGGTTCGGTCGTGCCACAATCGATTTTTTAATACCTTTCATCATTCATTTTAAAAATTAAAACCCTTAGAATTGCTGTAAATTGATTGGTGCGTGAGTTGTTATGTGTATGAGAATCATTGTACCGAAAAAAACAATTAATCAATCATGAAATGAATTCAGAGTTTGCCGATTTTTGTTTTACGTTTAAATTAGAATTTATGAAATTTTAGGTCAGGGTTTTCAGAGATTAGTTTCGAAAACTTGTACGTATGTGTATGAACTATGAAATTGCGTACACGTGCGTTAATAGTTGGAATACTTAATAGATATATCTGCTCAACATTCCCTCGTCATCATTCACGAATACAACGTGTTGATACTCAAAGAAACTAGGTCGTGTTTACGACATTTCTTTAGTTGAGCGTGTTTTCCGAAATTTCCAAAAGGTTATGGAATCATAGCTAGCATCAAGTTACATACCTAAAAATAATACAAATTCTAAGGCTTCCACTAAAATTCCTTCGCTCGCGTTTCCCTCTTTAATCTCTACAGGCATTGCTTTGAACGAAAGACATATGGGCACATTTGTCTGAAAAGAGGACACAGTGCTTTGGAAGCAATTATGGCACACTTCCTGAAAATTGTAAAGACCGCTTCTGTTTGTTTTAAACGACGTTTTTTTCAAGTATAGGTATCTTGCCGAGTATATTCCATTACTATTATGTAAAGTAAATTTTAGGAATATTTTATTTATTCCTAGAAGTTTCTTCTAAAATTGCTATAAGCAAAACTATTTTGTTTAAATGTTAAGGTTGATCGTTGATGATGATCGATCGTTATCAGGTTATAGTAAAACTACTTTATTAGCTTTATTTGTCGCTTAAGTTTTACTCAAATCATAAAAACAAAAATAAAATAAAAAAGTAGTAAGATTATTTTGAGACTCAATTTAAAGAATATCTAAAATGTCATGCTATATTGGTCCTTTCAATTTAAAGATCTTTTTCTAATAATTTTTACCAAGAACTCAAGAATATGTGATATCATTTTATGAAATCAGAATTATTTTATATAAATTATTTTTCATACCTCCATATACATTTAGATAAGGAAGAGAAACTTTCCTTCCAATTATCACGTAATTTATTCCAATTCTCTGAACCACTGGAGATTATTATGTAAGAGCGATATCAAAATGATAATAAGTCCCTAATTTGGAGACAATCGTCGTCCATGTCTTAAATTAAATATTAACATAATTGAATAATTTAATTTGATTATAGAATCTTAAAATATATTCTCATAATGTATAAAAACTTTTTATAATCCTCCAACATTCGAATGAATTATTACATAAGTTATTCCAAATTCAAAATACCAAGTAAAATTCAATGAATAATAATAATATAATTTACCCTTATAATCTATACATTTAAGGTTCTAATTTGCTTTTTTTTTGCGTACATAGGAGTAGAATCACAATGTAGGCACACTAAATCTGTTTTTTCGTATTTCATAGTCCTATTGATAACACCCTACTAAATTGAGGTGTTCGTGGATATTAGCTACGTGTAGTCAAAAACATCTACTTCTCTCTCTACCAATATTATAAATACAAAAGAACAGATGATTTTTTTGCAACGAAAGTTACAGAGTGGAAAATGATATAGGTTGCTTTTTGTCTCGAATAAATGCACGTGAAACGTAGCAGCTATTTTTATCTTTATAATTATTGACTTTTGTTGCAAGCAAAAAAAAAGACTAGAAAAACTGAAAGGTGTCGTGAGACACCCGCTTGGGACGAATTTGGTTTTGAGATATAACATAATGTTTAAAATAACAGACAATGAAATAAATTACCCATGTTTACGAATATGTGAATGACGCGAAATAAATTATCAAAAATCCCATGTGAATTAAAACAATAAATAAGCTTAAATCATTTTATATTAGATCTTTATGTATTAGAAAGAGTCGCCTGGAGGGACGATATCTGTCAGTTAACTCTACTGTAACCGCATAAATAATTTATTTCAAAAATCGAATTACACTAAAAACATAAGAAGCAGGTTTTTAATATATTATAAACTTATCTGGCTTCTTGCTGGATATTAAGATTACTCTTAAACAATTATGTGTAAGGATTAGATTATTTATTTGTTCAATAAAACAATGTATAATATATATAGTATTAAATAAATATATTATATATATACGTAAATTTGTGACCTACGAATATGTTTTAGTAATGTTCCATATTAGTAAAGTACACACCAGCTTCTGATGTCCGTCCAGCCTCTATTTGAATATTTATTAAATTACCCTGCCCCTAATCCCCCCGTAGCCTTTAGTAACGATGGATTTCACCCCCCATCTAGGGTTTGTGAATCAATAAAATTAAGGCCTTGTTTAATTTGCTTATATTGATATATATGTTTTAGTAAAGCACTGTTGTGTATATTCAGGGCCTTTTTATTGCTGATGCTCAACGTATACCTCATCATTGTTATTATGTTTCTGAAAACAACTTTATTATGTACTGAATGAGTGAATGAAATGAATGAAATTTAATTCAACATTTAAAAATATTTTTGTAAACGTTTGTTTGTAATGAAGTTTACGACACCAATTGTCACAAATAGTTTTGACAATTCGGATCTTCGCGATATCACGAATAAAAGAATTTCTATCGAAAAAGAAATTATAACGTTAAAATTAAACGAAGTTCATCAAATAGCTAAAACTTTAGCAACGGCTCTGGTAGAGTTGCTCACAAATTGACACCGGATGCAATCATTACCCGCGAGGATGCTGGGTAACTGTAGTTCCGATTCAAAACGTCTGCGGAAATCGTCAACCTCTGAACGGAAGTATCGTTCATTCGTGATGTGTTCTTGTGAATGATCACGAATCAGATAAATACAATGCGATTCACATTTCTTGTCTAATACTGTTGATTATTCAGATTTAAGATATATGTACTTCCTTGACTGTCTTCGATATGTAAGCAAAAAAGGAACTACTGAGTTTTCAGTAGACTGAGTTGCACTGGGTGTAGAAACATCAATAATAATCAAATACAAAAGATAAGAATGTCTGTTTGTAATATATAAATAAGGATTTTTTACTAAATTCCCCGACACATATACCAAAATAACATTTTTTTCCTTTATGTCTCTTTGTTTGTAAAGCAAAATTGGAAAATTTAATCAGAGAAATTAAGTCTAAGTGACTTATTGATTGAAAATATATTTTCATTTCAGTTTTTTATGATAATATTATGAAATTAACATGATGATGGAGTGTTTTTATTTTTTGTACAATATATTCTGCCTAAATAATGCAATTTACATATGTATATAATGAAAAGAAAAGATAGCCCAGTGGTTAGAGCACGTGCATCTTAACCGATGATTGCGGGTTCAAACCCAGGCAAGCACCGCTGATTCATGTGCTTAATTTGTCTTTATAATTAATCTCGTGCTCAGCGGCGAAGAAAAACATCGTGAGGAAACCTGCATGTGACAAATTTCATAGAAATTCTGCCACATGTGTATTCCACGAACCCGCATTGGAACAGCGTGGTGGAATATGTTCCAAACCTTCTCCTCAAAGGGAGAGGAGGCCTTTAGCACAGCAGTAGGAATTTACAGGCTGTTATTTTACTTTACTTTGTTACATATGTATATATAATAATCAAGCAAATAGTCTAGTATATATTATTTAAGTATTCCATGTTCATAATTCTTACTTCAAATAAATATAGCAGTTTTATTTATTTCATGATACAAAGTTAATAAAATTTTTAACGCATTAAATATAAAATTGTACTCGGACATGTAAGATCGAGGAGAATTTGTTAAATTTTATTACACAACGAATTCAATAACTACACAATTTTTAAAGTCAATAAAAATACACCGTCGGAGCCAACACTTTCGTTCAATTTACGAGACTTGCTTTTAGGTTGTAAATAGAAGCAATACTTAAATTTAACGCCTTAAAGATTAACGGTTGGTTAGACCTGAGTCAGTATTTCTGGCTCACTGCACCAAAGGCGCCATGGCGTTGCGACGCCCCCAACGGATTAGCTAAATTCATTTATAGGCATTCGTTTTTACACACGAATACACATTTATCTATCTACTCGTGGTCTCTTTAACTTGTCCACATAAAATAATACACGGCCCTTTTGCGTAATTGTGTCAACGGATCGTAATATTACAGATATCATTATGATCGTAAATTAATTTAATTATTATTATGGTAAAAAAATAACACTCTGTATATACAAGGCTAAACCACTACTTTAAATAAATAAATAAATAAAGAAAATTAAAGAATATTGAACGAGCCCAAGCCTGGGTTTAAACAATCCATTATTTAATAAGTTAAATGGTTTCAAATTGTCAAACTGTCATTCGCATCTCGCATAAAGAGTTTGTTTTCATACATTTTTCCGTGATGGGCTATATAACTTTGGGCTAGACTTTTTGAGTACAGCAACCTCAGTTGTGATCACACAGGAGGTCATCTTTTAAAGATCCCGAAATACATTACAAAATAATACATTCTAGTTTTGTTATCAACAAGTGAGTGACGATTATCAAAACATAAAAAATATTAATGACAATCCTATTATTTTATATACATTAACTGCATTGAAAAGAGAAAATATTATGGCCATCGAAACTATTTATTTGGTACATATTACAAAAATAAAGATAGACTCTAATATTACTCAATGCTTGCACACACAGTGAAGTTAGAGAGTCCTAGTCGAACAAAATTGAAAGATAATAATTGATATCTTTATTTATATAACAATTATTGGCAATTCCTTAAATATATACAAATATGAATTACAAATCGTTTCTGTGTAAATGGCGTGTAATGGCATAACATACTTTGAATCGGCTAGAAGCACTCTCCCGATGAATCGCAACTCCGATCCTCTGGGTAAAAATCGAACCAACCCTCATGTCACCGGTGGATGCAATAAAGCGTTCTTATATTTAGGTATTTTGTATTTATTTTCAAAACGTAAGTAATATACTGAAAAGTGTTTTGACATACATCCTTTTATAACAGTCGCAATTTGACATATAACAAGTAACCCTTTCGCTACAACATACAGGACGCCGCAATAATTTCAAAGTTTATTAAGTAAGTTCGTAAGCTTCTCAAACTGCTAATTGTTTGTATTGAAGCCTGCATGAGGCAAATTTGACGTGCAAATTCACTCTGTATGATTTCAATAATATATTATATTATTATAAGTCGGCTTTACAGTTTGAAGCTTTAAATTATATTCCAATAAAAAATATTTATATCCACTACCTATCAGAAGAACAGGTTCTGAAGGTAGCGGGTAGTGATTATTTCAATAGGATGGGACTAATTTGTAAATTTTAGTTATTATAATCAAATAAGTTTAATTCCTGAAAAAAGTAAGTTATACTGTTTTTTTATAAATTTTTAGAAAGATATAAAACCAATTATATAAATCAGTGCCATTCGGTCAATATTATGATTCTTTTCATAGCCCTAATATATATAATTAAAAACCATAATATAATAAACAAATAATGTATATTATAAGAACACCAAACATATTACACTCATTTTTTAAAGTCGTGAAAAACAAACTCTTCCGCTTCTAGTACATTGGCTAATAAACCCTTTATACCTGAAGACAATACTAGAAGGTATAAATGTTTTCAACGAAACTAATCCGTGATATACAGACTTGCAGAGCATAATTTAAAATATCATCATAAATAAACGCTTTATACAATACGTATTAATCTTTCAGCAATAAAACAAATTAAATTAATATCAAATAGGGTTCATTGACCGCAAAATTTTGACTCAAATTATAATTAATTCTATGACAATAATATTATATTCGAATCGAGCGTAATGCCAATCATTTAGAATGTAAAGCTAAATATAATCAGAATGATATTAATAGTATAGTGAGGTATAATTTCGTCGTGTTTGACTAAGCCGATGAATATGAAACCCTTGCGTAATTATAGGTTTATTTCAAAATATACATTGACAAAATGTGTTCTTAAAAATATATATAATAATAATATATGTATATTATGTAGATATTTTTTTTCGATTCAAGTTGTGTCATAGGTCATGAATTTTCCAAAACTTTGATCATTACAAAGCATATATTTCATTTGGTGGTAGGGCTTTATGCAAGCCCGTCTAGGTAGGTAGGTGGTACCACCCACTCATCAGTTATTCTACCGCCAAATAACAGTTCTCAGTATTTTCGTGTTTCGGTTTGAGTGAGCCAGTGTAACTACAGGCACAAGGGACATAACATCTTAGTTCCCAAGGTTTGTGGCACATTGACGATGTAAGGAATAGTTAATATTTCTTACAGCGTCATTGTCTATGGGTGATGGTGACCACTTACCATCTGGTGGCTCATATGCTCGTCCGCCAACATATACCATAAAAAAAGAAAAAGAGTAAGTACCTAATGTTTGTCGTTAAATGGCAATTAAAGTATTTGTAAGAATACATGCCTTTAAATAACGTACATGATATTGTTTTTAATTGAACATATGATTGTATACTCGCTTATAATTAATTATTAATTGCCTTATAATGAGAATTTACATGTCACCAAACACACAATTTGTTAGATATTCTTTCTGTGGGTAGTTTTATTCACACGGTGAAATATGTTTGTAACTTGGTATAGCAATTATGTAATTTTGAATATTATAAAATTATATAACTTAGGTTATACTTTCATTATACATTTTGGCTTCGATTTTTGTATGATTCTACGTTTATACCTATTTGTTTGTATAATTTATTTTATCTTCTTACGTGCCCTGGAAGAAATTTCCTTAAGGGATTGCCTTGGCATTAATAATTAATTATACAATTGTTTTTTTTAGTTTCTTTCTGTTACGTAAATTGAAATGTTATATTAAAGAATTTGGGCTTAAATTTGGTATCCGTTGCAAATAAAAACAGTACCGCATTAAGTATTGAAATTTCATTAATAATTACTTCCAGTGAATTTCAGTCGAATCAAGTACTAAGCGTTCGAAATGTCAGATCGTCGAAACTCAATTTAAATAAACGCTTATAAAATCGCGGTAAAAATGAGAAGTAAGGGTTAAGAGGCATGGGTGATGGAAAACCCGTGTTCGTGGCCCCTGACCCGGTTTTCAGTGAAATGCAAACGTTTCATGTTTACACTATTGTAGGCGTTGGTTGTATCGTGTGTCCTAAGGGGATGTTATGTTCTCAATGATGAAACGTATGAAGCGCAAGATTGTTTTGCATGAAACTTGCAAGATTTCCTGTGGAACGGCTAAGATACATGTAACTTGGTTGATTATTATTTTCAATGACTTTGAAGATTATGAATGTTTCGTATATATTTTGAGTGGCATTTTAGTGAACTAATCTTATACTTTGTCAATTCTAACTTGTCATATTTTCGGTTCAAATAATTCAACTAATAATTTGGATATTATACGTATACTCATATATTAATCTCAAATAGAATTTAAGACTAGCACTGCCGCACGGTTACGTTTAACCCCACTCTGTACCCAAGAGATGTCATATAATCGATTCTAGGTAGCGAAGCAAAAATATTTCTTTCAAATCGAACTATTACATCTTTATAAGCGCAAACAAAAATCTTATTCAGCTTTACACATTGTACAGATTTGATATTTATTATATGAGATTGTAACTTTTTTTACATAATAATTTTTTATCCATTTTGTATTGACAAATTCAATGTTGATGAATTCTACTCTGATACACAAACACAAAAAAAAAAATAAAAACATCTAAATAAACTTTATTCAAGGAGGCTTTTGAATCGTCATTTAATAATTAAGTAAAGCTACCATCGGTTCGGAAAGTAGATTCTACCGAGAAGAACCGGCAAGAAACTCAGTAGTTACTCTTTTTCAACATTTAAAAAGTACAAAGTTATGTCAGTTAATACAATTATTTAAATTAATGTATTATATCCTGCTTGGAAGTCAACAAGTATTAACTCCACGCTATCATCTATAAAATCTTGTATCGAATAATATGCTTTTTTACCAATGAATTTTTTACAAACGATTCGAATTTACGAAACGGCAAAGTTAAAAATGTATGCGGAATTTTATTAGGTTTGAAGGTCACATTTAAGTGCTATTTTATAAGCTTGTGTTCTTTAGGTACTCTATGTTATACTCTATCTCTTTCATTGTTATTTATAAAACCAGTAAGAATATCTTATTATTTTGATTATCTACGCTTTAAAGATTTGCGTCAAATGTCAAGGTTCTTAATATAAAATTTAATTATGTATTAAAATAATAATTATATATAAGTATTGTTCTATTTAAAAAAAATATTAAGTAATATTTTTTATGAGATCCGGTCTGGGAATCTGTAAAATAATCATCACGAGCTCGTCAGAGCATTATAAGTCTAGTAAAAGGCACTTAAAAATAATTAGCATGCAGAAAGTATACACTAAAAGCAATGAGCAAAAACTGAGTTAAACTAAAAATATACCAAAAATAGAATAAAACTCGAATATTCTACACTCGAATAACGGATGGAGAATTTTTTAAAAACACAAGCGCATAAAAAGGACTTCGTATTATAAGTTTAGGCACTCGAAGCATCCAACTCCCAAAACTCAAATAATTCTCGTTTAACATCTCAAAACGGCACTGTTTGGAATTAAAAGTTTGGGCACGTGTGAACTCAGAAGTATCTTGCGAATGCGGCTGCCCGTAAAAAGTTTCACTTACTCAACAAAACTCTTCTTTATATACAAACTGTATTTACAATATAGATGAGATAAACGGTCCGTGAAACTTTAAACGTCTTGGATAGTTAAGAGTAAATTACTAACGAACAAAGCAAGAAGTATGAGCGATCAATTAAATTTAAGAGTATAATAACCATGCTGATGTTCACGTTGATGGATCTTATGAATGCATTAGTATATGCTTATGATTAAACATCTGTGTTTTTATAAAAATATATTAGCACAAATGTATCAAATGTGTGTATATTTCTATTAAATTCAGTCACCTGTTTTAATACAAAATTTCTTTCAACATCGGTTGTAAATATAAAATAAAATAAGCGATAAAACAGCTTTTGTGCACCATTTGTTAATTGTTTTTTGTTCTGATTTCTGAAAAACATTGATTGATATCAGTAAAATGAGCATTAAGAGTTTCTTTGTAATTTGATTTCTGATTCTATTTTTTACATTCACTATTCTAATTGGTCCAATTTCAGTGTTTTATTACTAGAATAACAAGAAACTACCTTCACTTCTTATCTGCAAAGGTTGAATCGATGACACCCCAACTTGTCCACGGCTGACTGACAATAACAATAACTGGCCCGAATCATCTATTTGTCAGCCAAAAGGCATTGTTGCCCCGAAGGCAATTCGTTACAATAACATCGGAATTTCCGGACAAATGGCACAGACTGAGGTCAAGCATTATTCAGATTATTGAAAATCCTTTGTATAATTTTCTCTACTTCATATCATGTATATTTTTATCGTGTTTCTATTTATATAAAAAGCGATATATCCCAGTTGTTAAAATATGTGGATCACGAGAAGATCTCGGGTACAAATATTAATATTGTTTATCATGTGAACGGTGGCAAAGTGTGTTTAGATTATGTACTTGTTATTTACGTTGTTTGTTGTTGTTACGACATAATTTACCTTTTTATATAGACGACCTCCGTGGTCGAGTGGTGTGTACAACGGTTTTCATAGGTAGGTCACTCCGAGTTCCCGGGTTCTATTCCCGGCCGAGTTAATGTAGATTATCATTAGTTTTATATGTTGTCTCGGGTCTGGGTGTTTATGGTAGTGTCGTTACGTCTGATTTTCCATAACGCATGTGTTTTAGCTACTTAAATTGGGATCAGAATAATGTATGTGATGTTGTCTCATATTTATTTATTATTTATTCTATATTTAATTCGTTTTAATTATTCTGCAACCGATTTAGGTTGAGCGATATATGCCAGTCGATCTTTTTAAAATACGCAATATATAAATACAGTGTAAACTCTATATAACGACACTGAACGGACTGTGCATTTTATGGCGTTATAGAGAGTGGTCGTTAAATGAAGAGAAGAAAAATCAGACTTCGAAAAAAAAGTTTATTTTAGCCTATTGTTAGTAGTTATGTACAAAAAATATATATCTTATTTGAACGCTATTGCGTATACTCTGTTATTTTTGTCTGATGCCTTTTGCTGCACCAAACTGCTTTTATTTCTATCTGATATATAGGAAGTAATTTTTCAATAAATTAGATGTTTTCAGAACTTCTTTAACGCTCGGTAGAGGCTCAAGCTCATCCCTCTCATCTTCTTCATCTCTTTGTTCTTGAACCTCAGTTTTTCTCATTGAATCCAAAATTTCTATGTCTGTGAGTGAAGCCATTTTAAGCAGGCAATTGTCTACTTCGATGTAGATTTTAAAATTTACCGTATTCCCTGCCATGTTGACCTGCTGAATCCACTCAGTTAATGGAAGGTCGTCGTTGCTATCAAACTCAAGTTCTGTTTCCACCTCATCAATCGTAGAATACATATGATAACGTTGTAATCCATGACTCCTACTCATTAGGCTTGGTCACAGTCTACACGTGCAAGCAATCCCAATTTGTAAACAAATGAACGAATTTTATAGAAAGTTCCTAACGCATGGTGCCGACATTCGAGTTTATTGAGGGCTAGAATAATAAAGCGACAACAGAATGTACACAGATGCGCAGTTTTTTCTGATTTTAGCAACTTAAAAGGTACTTTTTATTTTAATTGTTGTCGTTATTGAGAGTGGGTGTGATGCTATGTAGAGTGTATCATTGTATGGAATACAAGCTAAACCAACTAAAACCAATTGATTTCGACGCTTTAGAGAGTTTGCCGTTAAATCTAGTGACGTTACATGGAGTTTACACTGTAACTATACTCAATAGCTGATGAATGTCAAAAACTTATGTTTTTATAATGTTTGAGTTCCAAACCAAAAATAATTTAAAAAGACAAGTTGCTAAGACTGTTCAAAAAAAGATCACTGCACCTTTAATAAAGAAAAAAAAAACGTATTTTTCTGATTGCAATCGTTATTCAGTTACACAGGATGAAATGTCAATAGTGTACCAATTGCAATATCGTTATTTCTTTCATAAAACTGTATTTATTACGACATCGATGTCACGTATTAGATGAATGCTCTCAAATTGGTTGCGACGGACGTTAAAAAACGTAATCGACGGACTGCCGCATATTTTAAAAAGCAATAAAGGTTTCTAAGTACAGACTTGAAACTTGTCTTGTAATTTCAATTTCTATCAAGATGGTTACTTAAAGAGCCAAAATGGGCCAGTAGTTAGAACGCATGCATCTTAACCGATGATTGCGGGTTCAAACCCAGCCAAGCGCCACTCAATATTCATGTGCTTGATTTGTGTTTATAATACATCTCGTGCTGTAAACTCAAACTCAAACTCAAATAACTTTTAAATAAAACTAATTATAACGGATGAATCGCGTATATTAATTATTTTTAAAACATCCCGACGTTTCGAGCACTTTGCAGTGTTCGTGGTCACGGCTACCCGTGACCACGCGATTCATCCGTTATAATTAGTTTTATTTAAATGTGTAATAATCGCGAAAATTTAAGACTCAAATAACTTTATAAAATATAGAAGCATTACACTTTCTTATTGATGGTCAATTGAAACACTACCACCGGTTCGGAAAGAAAATACCCTGACCTGAGAAGAATCGGCGAAAGAAACTCAGCGGGTTTTTTTTTGTTTGTCTTATGTATTATATAAATAAACAATTTAATATGAGATGAAATAGCCAGGAGGCGATCGTTTCATTCCCAAAGCCCATTGGAACATCGACTATATACGATTCCATCAACCCATATTGAAACAGCGTGGTGTATGTTCCGAAACTTCTCCTCAAAGGGAGAGGAGGCTTCAGCCCAGCAGTGGGAAATTTACAGATTGTTTTTTTTTGTTTGTTACTTAAAATGTATGTAGAATTGAAGAATGTAAATTTGTAAAATTCTTATATTCAATCTCTCATAATTATTAAATATTACCAATGAAATTCAGCAGAAAGAAGTCGAACGCTACGAACATCCCATTAAAAGTAACCGTCGAAGGTATTTGCACGTTTCCAAAATTTTAACCCTATCTCTGGTGCTCGCAAACACACCTAAACATTAATATTTAAGGTTATATCTGGTGCGTCTGGATCCGTGCCTCGGACTTTTACACGGCTTAAGACAAAAGAATATGGGGATTACTTGTGTGTAAAAAAATCAAAGAAATTTGAAATTATCTTCAATGAAAAATATATTCTTTATATTTATCAAAATTAACTCTTAAATAGGTTTATACGAGCGAAACGTTTATGAATATAATTTTAAATTTATCGCCATCGCTTGATAGTTGATAGTACCGAGAATAACCAGTGAGAAAATCAAGAGATACTCTTTCATCATTACATATAACAGATAAGTAAATTAGATACAAAAATTACACTTATACTTTGAGTCTAAAAACCGACAAATACTAACTCGAACAATACGAAAGCAATCAATTTTAAGCGTAAAATTTCTACTCGACTGAATAATAACTGCCTAAAGAGCACTTACATACCGCACGCGTGACCTACTAAACAACGAAACAAACTTAAAATTCCGCCCTCGTTTTTGTTTAACAGGGTGACATTAACTTGCCAATATTCACTTTAGCAGTCGGCAACTTCGGCCATTATTGAGGGGGTTAAGGCTACCCGCTGGCGCCTCATCGCCTGTACCACACACCTTCACGAACTGAGCGTCCCACCCAACAAAGGCTTCCAGAAAATGGCTACAATAAACTGAAGGGAGTATATTCAGTGTCTCTTTTGTGTATTTTTTAACCGAGCAGTGTAATGAACTGTTGGTTTTGTGCAGATTAAATTAATTTTCGAGTCTGATTACATTGCGAATTATTTTTAATTATTAATTATGATAGTGTGTTTTTAATTCATTCTAACGTTTGAAATAAAAGCAGAATAGCGCAATAAAAACAGAATCTATATTTGTATTATAAACCGTATGTACTGCTCACAAAAATGGCATCGAATAAGTGTACATTTTTAAAAAAGTTAATGAAATAAATATATTAATAGCAATTATTATTTTTTATTTGATTAGGAAAATCTTTACTAAAACAATTTTGGAGAAAAAAATATTGAAAATTTAGAAAGGCTAAGCTAACGCCCTTACTCAGACACCATTAGGTGAGATTTCTAATGTATATGTTCTTAACGACAGCTACATAGCCTTTACACTTATTGCATGTCTATCGACCTCCTTAGAAATATTTATATGCAAGGAGGTTGAAGGTATTTCTAACTTTTATATATTTTTTAATTTGTTAAATTATAGCAATTAAAAATAAAAGTTCAACATTTATACTAATTCAAATTTCGAATGAAAATTATAATGTCTGTTGCATAATGGTGAGTTTACATAATCGCGCGTTTAATTAGAACGACTTACAATTACAGAATCTTTCTCACCTCACTAAGTAGGTTACGAGTGTACTCAACTTTTACTTTCACGCATGAAAAAAAAAATTAAAAGTAGTAAACAAATCTAACCTAGTTTCGCAATAAGTAGTCGTAAAACAACGTCCCAGCCCCTAACTCCCGAGCTATGAGCTCGTATATAAGAAAAAATAGAAAAAAGGAAACACATTCGCTCATTTATTTACGAGAGCCGCCTCTAAGGCTGCCGGGGGCCATTAGCAGGACTGCATCTGTCTCTTTTTGTCTTCAGCGACTTTCATTACGCTGTCCTTGACAAATTCGCCGACTCCATTATTATTCGTAGCACTCGAACTATGCATTGTAGATGCGTTGTTTAAGATTGGAATCGAGATCGACAAATTGTGAAACAAAAATTTATGTTTTTTTTTTTTAAATATAACAGAGGCACTAATTCTTAACCTCAATCGTTTAAAAATCTTTCATCTTCTTGTTATATGCTGATCTCTATATTTATTTCCATTTAAGAAGATAAAAACTTTGTGTTTGTAGTTCTGTTATAACCGCAGCAACATATTTATATATTTTGTTAATAAGCTATAACTCACAGTTCAATTTAGATATAAAAAAATAGCTCGCAACCGGGGTAATGATTCACACTGAAACTATTTACATTTGTTTTTATTTGTATAAAATCAAGGCCTTCTATTTGTATAATTTACATAAAGTAAATTATTCATATGTAAATAAACAAAAAATATAAGGCAGGAATATCACGATAACTATTCATTTAAACTAAAAAGTAACAACTTAAATTGTTGAATGCCCATATGATTTATATTAGTAACGACACTTTCCTTCATCTTTACATACATACATAATTTGTAATAAGTATAGTATATTATTATATACTATAAAAGTATATAGTACACCGATAAACGAGGCTCGTATAAGGCTTTGAAACACGAATAAGATGATGTACTCGTAAACTCAGGTGTTGAGCGTTCACTGAATATAATATGCAAGAGCATTAAAGCGACTACAACGTTGGACGGTAAATGTACTAGAATCTAGATCATTGAATGAACGGTCTCCGTTTCTTTAAAATGTTTACCGAGCTTCTACTTAATAGTATACTATAATTTAACATGAAAATAACATGAATTTTTGAACAGAGCGAAGCTAAAATATTACTATAATATTACGTATACAGTACTTACTATATACATATTTTATTTTTTTATACTTTCCGGGTAGCCATATGCTTCCATTCCATCTGATGGTAAATGAAAGTGGCGTCCAAACGTATAGACAACCAGAACAATCAGTAAGCCAGTAATTGCCTCACAACGCCTCGTTTGATATTATTATGTATGTATATTATTGAAGTAGATATCTAAGAATGTAAAGAAAGTAAGTTAAAAAAGGTATTGATACAAATATTTGTTAAAATAAAAATAAAAAAATAGTAGTAGTCTCGATTTTTAAATGTTGAAAAAGAGTAACTACTGAGTTTCTTACCAGTTCTTCTCGATAGAATCTACTTTCCGAACCGGTCGTAACTTCACTCAGTTGTTAAATGACGATTCAAAAGAGCTTGTAAAAGCCCACTTGAATTAAGTTTATTTTGATTTTGATCAGTACTTCCTGGGTAGGTATTATAGTGGAGTATTACCTAAGTACAGACTGAAGAGACATAATATACTAGCTCTCAAAGTCGGTAAGTATTGGTATTGCAAGAAACAGCACTTACGTCACTAATTTCTATGAACTATGGTGACCATGTATTATTAGATGGTCTATTTGCTTGTCGCCTACCTATACAACGAAAAAGTAACATTAAGGTATTCATATTAAATTGAAACTAACAACATACACATACATACATTGACACAGAGGAAATAAACTTATTATTATATCATTTTGTACGTATGTATATATAGTTTGTATGTATGTATGTATGTATAGTATGTTATAATCTTATTATTATATCATTTTATACATTTTGCAACAAATTTTGTTAATAGTTCTGATTTATTTGTAAGTACATGTACATACAAAGAATTTGTCGAGCAAAACAGTATTTTGAATATGGAATATCGAATTTTAATATTATGTCATATAACTGTTCAATGATTCTTTTATTTGACATACACATAAACGTAATAAAACGAATCATTTGTAATCGATAGAAATAGCAATACTCGGTTCAACGATCGTTAAAGAACCGATGGTTAGATCAAAAGGATACAAAGAAAGAATAAATCCCTCCGAGTTTTATCAAGATAAAGCCTTTTACTGGTTCAGGAGATCAACGAGATGTAACTAGTTTTACAGAGAATTGTACAAAGTAATATTTGATATATTATATCTTATCGATAATGGTTATAATTTAGATGAAATCTACTAATGCTTAATTAACATTTTGGCAGTCGAATCACTTCGAAAAATATTAGAGGCGTGGACTTGAGGCGTGTGCTTATTCGAGCCTTTTTACTTTGGAGCTGTGGTCTGTGTAGGTAGGGAGGTAGGTAGCAAAATCAAAATCAAAATAAACTTTATTCAAGTAGGCTTTTACAAGCACTTTTGAATCGTCATTTTACAATTAAGTGAAGCTACCACCGGTTAGGAAAGTAGATTCTACCGAGGAGAACTGGCTCAGTAGTTACTCTTTTTCAAAATTTAAAAAATATAAAGTCTACTTAGTTAAACACAGTTGTTTAATTACCAGGTTACCTATTTGGTTCTTTTCCTAATAACCTGGTTTGATAGGCTTGGTGTTGATGGCCACCAAGACATTTGTTTCTATACAGGCTCTTAAGTTACTTTATGTTAATTTTCGGTGATTGTTCATAAATTAAGCGTCACTATAGCACAATGTAGTTCGGGATGCAGTTCGGACTTAGACCAAAAGTGGACGTGGCAGATTCAACGTGAGTGTTGAATCTGCCATGTCATTATAACGTTGTATTAAATAAAATGAACCTTAATACAATAGCGGTAAGGTTTATTATTGTTTATACATGTGAAATCTATAAATATGAATATGACGACTTAATTTTTTTTACGATGGCATTTCGAGTAAATAATGCAATGTGATACTTTCGGGGTAGTGCGAACAATTATTGCATGTAAATACTACTACTTAAATGTGTTTTTTTTGGGATAATATTACTACTGTTTTTATACCACTGCTGCTGAAGACTCTTTGATAAAAGTTTTCAATCGTTTATAGAAAAAACTAGCAGACAGATTAAAAAAATCTTTTGATAGCCTATTCATCGAGAAAAGTTATAAAAACCATAGGCAACGGTGGCAAAGCCATTGTTAAAGTTACTTTCAGATCGGAAAGTGGAATGTAATTTCTATAATTACTAGCCGATTACCCGATGAAATATGCCTTCAGTAAAAACAGTAATATTGATCGTTCGGTACTAAATAGAAAAGAAAATATTTAAATTTATATATTTGTTACTTAAATATTACGAATTTCATTCAAAATTTCCATTAATGTGGATTAATTTTTAAAAACGCTTCTTATTTAACCCATGAGAAACCTAAATACCGATTTACATATTTCTAACATCCGAAATGATTACCGTACCTATTAAGTTTGAAACTCAATTAATACCCAAACCCCTTTAGGAAATGAATTTTGAAAAATTGTCTCATATTAATACTTCAAATTAATATTATATGTTCACAATGAGAGTTACTAAAACAATATATTTTACAAGTATTTATTGTAAAGCACAGGTACTGTATAGGTCAAAATATTAATTACAAGTAGGTACGTGTAATTATTACACTAGTAGTAATTTTTTGTTTCTTCGATGATTTTTTTCTTATTTTCCGGTATTAAAATTGTATTGCATATCAATGACTAAGATTACGAGTACATACAGATCATTTTAATTAAAATACATTCAGTATTTTTTAAACGGTTTCTTTACATACATATGAATCATTGCCCTTACGAACGTTTTTTTGTTTTTAATTTTGGCAAATAATATATGGAAAGACTACGAATTTCGATCGCTGATCTAGGTTGAGATTTAATCTACAGTCAATTCGAAATATTATTTTCATAATGTCAACACATACACCGTTTTGATTCTGTCCTATACATTTATTTCCCTTTCAGAGTATAAATCGATGTGGCTAAGGCTTTACGACCTAAGATTTACAAAACTCATTGCTGACTGCCCGCTACTTAGGGCCAAGAGACAAAGATCTTTGAGGATTCCGGGGATAAAATAAATCTTAAAGCAAATACTTCTCGATAGTTCTGTCTGACATAATTACGGTTACCGAGTACTTTTTATCCGCGGTCTCGGGATTTCGATGGTCGTTATTCGAAAGTTTTTCTATATTTAACTCTAAGTCGCTTCTCGGGATGAACGAACAAACTGAATAAGTATAATAGTTAAAGTTCGAAGGATGTCGTTTATAATTATTTTGTTCGGTAAAGTCTTTAAATGTTATTAATAACTATCGAAGTTTGAAGCTTTATGCTTTAGAGAGATGATCAATGACTAAACGAAGGCTTTGTGTTTGAATGAAACGGATCTAATTTTTTCTTATCAATTTTTAATATTAAAATAGTTTTTTTTAATGGTGTAAGTTGTCAGACTAGCATGATAGGGGCCACTTAATGGTAAGTGGTAACCATCACATAAAGATAATAACGCTGTAACAAATACTAACTATTCTTTATATCGTCATTGCGCCAACAATCTTGGGAACTTAGATGTTATGTCACTTGTGCCTGTAGTTTCACTGACTCACTCACAATTCAAACCGGAACACAATAATATTGAGTACTGTTGTTTCGCAGTAGAATAACCGATGATTTGTTCAATATTGTTGTTTAGTCGTGTCATGTTTATTGAGTTTTTAATTATAAGCAATTAATTCGTCCAGTGGTAGTGTAGAAGTATCAACGAGATTTTATTAAATTATAAAATCGAATACTCTGTCCCAAGAACAATACATTGACTTCGCGAAGTTTGGAACTTGCTATAAGTTTGTCTTTACTTCGTGTTTGTTTAATGTTTTAACTGTTTCGAAATAAATAATATTATTTTGTATTTATAACACTCTTATTAGTATGTTTCTATTTTTGTGTTCCTTTTTTAAAAATACCGTTTTTATGTTTTTCAATACAGTACATATTTACATCAGATTTAAAAACAAACTCATGTTATAAATAATTGATAAACACTGATTTATCTTCTTATTATCTTGTTTTTTTTAATATGATGGGAGTCTTACAAAAGAATGTTTATGTATGTAATAAGTGTTTTTAAACCACTTACTTGATTGGTTTAAAACTTTGTAATGTTCTTTAACATCGTCGATGACGTCAGTTTGTCGCATATCGACATTTAGCAGGTTGCAAGAAAAACTACTTACATAAATGAACGTTGGACATTAATTAATTTATACTAACATTATAAATGTGAAACTCTGTATGTCTTTTTATCGCTCTTTCATTTCTAAACAAATGAAAAACCGGATAATGATAAAGCAATTCACATCCACTATACCATTTAAGCAATACATAAGAACTTAAGTAATTTTTGTTACAACAACAACAACAACAAACAAATGTATATACTTGTAGCCAATAGCTATGCGTTGACAAACTAACATCTGTTTTACAACTATAAAGAATAAAAATCATCCGACCTGGCTCCACACAAATACAATAAGGTTTAGATACCTTAAATATATAAATTCGTTTTCCGGCTAGGGAAGTGGAAAATCTTATCTGTTGTCTAGTATAATATAATTGTTTTATACATATAAACCTCACCCTTGATTCAATATGTTTATTAATGAAAACCACATTAAAATTTGTCGTTAAGTTCAGAAGTTCTACAATTATCTTTACATGATGTAAAAAATAAAGTCGGAAGGCGGCTTTATTTTATATTATGTAAAGAATAATTTAATAAAAAAAAAACAGAGACAAAAATCACACGAACGGGGCTGAAATTGTGAGTCTATCGTAAAACAGGGACACCGCATATTTCATTTATAATTACCGGACTACGCGTCACACGGGGTCACGTAAAGAACCCAAAATACCCTACATTGCGGTGACCCAAAGAGCTCCTCCGGGATCACATGGAGTCCGTGATATAAATAATATAACACAGACAACGTACATGTAGTAATATGTTATATTTCAGTACATTTAAGTATACTTTTATACGATATAACTTAAAGAAGCAATCTTGCTATTATATTTAAAAAAAAAGTATCCTTATTCAGAAGTGGAGTAACAAGAAAATGTTAAACAAAAGCCTTTTCCAGGAGAAGATTTGTAGATTATTTGCTGGTTGAGCATCAACGACGTACTAAGTGGAGATGTCTTTTGGCAATGGCGATTACTTAACATAAATCCGCCTATCTAAATTATAAAAAAATATCCTGTACCGTCCAAATAAATTGTAAACACAAATTATGCAAGTGGAAACTCACTGGCGTTTGCTCGAATACGGACCCGCATTTACATTTTAAATTAATTTTGATTAAAACGTAACCTTTTTAAAAATTAAGCCAAGACTTTGCATATACTTTATTTATAATGTCATTTTATGACTTCGTAACATGTAATCATAATAATTGTATTGGTATCGATACATTAATTTATCAATATGTAGTGCAGCGTGTGACGTAATACCACGTAGCTAGAATCAAAATGACTTAACATAAAAAATAAACAGAGTAAATGTGTAAAAAATCTTTATTATGAGTTGTTAGTAGTATAAGAAGTAAAGTTTTATTTTAAGCGCGTTCATTGTACCTGATAGCTGACTGGCGCCACTGATTCTGAGTGTTTGCCAAACCGTCGTCTCGTGCACGCATACAATTTGTAAGCTTTGTTCGTAAAGACTTCGATTGCTTCTTGCCAAGTGAAAATTAATTCGATCATTACATCAGAAAAACTTGATTTTATTATTAAATTTATAATAACCGTTTAATTGTGAAATGGAACGTCTTGTTGTAAATGTTTTATTTTGTAACTTGCATCGTTACGTCGCGCTGTTCCTCCCGCTCGCTCCCATACATTCCCATTTGACATTCTTTCTTCTGTAGCGGCATTTTATTTTTATGTCCTTGTCTTTTCGAATATTTCCCGTTTCCTCGCGCCCCGCTGTAATTCCGAAGAATTTCCAAATACTTGGCAGTATTTCGTACGTGCGAGACGATACTGGCAATGGTTTTGCAATACGAAATAGAACTGAGAATGAGAAACAGGAAAAGGATGGTAACAACTTTATTTGAAGGAACTTTTCATCTTGCTTATTTACGGTCTACATTGGCTTGTAAGATATTTGTAATAGTACAGCTATTGTATGGCAGCTCAGCGTTTTTTAATATAGTCTTCAGATACTCGCGGAGCTCTTTTGCAAACAAAATTGTCTCGCACGATATTGACCTTTTCACTCTTAATAAATTTGGTAGTATGAGCACCGGCGGTGGTACTTTTACCTTGTTTAACTTGTGTGAATTACGAGATTCTTCTAAAGCTAGTGAATTAGTTGCAATCGATAATTCTAAAACATTTGCTGCATAAATTGTCAAAGATCTTACACCATTAAGTACTATGAAAAGGAAAACCGAAAAACCAGCGATTAAATAATTCTTTTCGACTCTGCTTAGAAGTACCAATTTTTCATATTTATTGAGGAAGTTGTTTGCGATCAAATTGTATATATTCTGTAATGGTATAAACATCCCCAGATACACAACGCAACTGAAATACACGCCGAGTAAAAGGAAGCAATAACTTCTATGACGTTTCATGATATTATTCATCTGCCTGGCTCTTCTTCTTAAGTCGTGAATTGGGTTCAATAACATGAGGATTGCAGCCATCTGTATGAGAAGCAGGCAACCGAGGATAATGCAGCTGGCGTCCATTTTCTTAGATGAAATAATTACGCTGATTATGGTGACATGGTGTAGATGTGAAGGTAGCGATGTTAACAGTTATTTATCCCATTTGAAGTTGTTGAAGACGAATTTATTAACAATTTACAACCTGACAATTTAGTGACTATTACTCGACAAGATAGATGTCACTCTTCATTTCTTTTATTTTGTAAATTTTTTCGTACAATCAATAAGTGTGATTTATAACTAGCACAGATAAAAAAATAACATAAAGAATAGGTAATAACTTTTTTTGTAAGATTTAATGCTGGATTGGTCTAATAATATTATGGTTTATAATAATTATTATTATAACAAACGTAGAGGTTGTATATATATTTTTCTTAATCTACAATTGATTGCGTAATGGAATAACTCAAGATATATTTTTATTTATATTGTCTTCAAATTTACGCCTCTGCGAGCAGGTGTTTTAGGGTTTCAATTTCATTATACAACATTTTACACATGAACTATAAATATCGAAAGCTATATTATGAATTATACGTTTCTTACTTTAAGAATTTCATGAGATGTTTTAATACATCAAATTAGTCTGAGGCATAAACCGCGCTGATGAATTTGTAGCCTTCGCTGCTATCGCAAGTATAAATAGTTAAAAAAGTTAATCAAAATAAAATACAATATGATGTATTAAACCAAGAGTTACGATGTAAAGAGTGTTGTATGATCTACACGCACTTGGAAATTACTAATTAGATGTGGGTTAGATGAACATTTGCTCTGGGATAAGTAGTTTTATTTAAATTCATGAATATTAAAAAAAAATCTCTTGATTATCATTTTTTTTAATAAGATTTCAACATATTTTTTATTATTCACATAGAGACTTAGTTTATAAATCTTTAATCTTAATAAGTAAAAACGAATGTTTGGCCTGTATGCGATCCTAAGCCGTTTAATGATTATCATGAAACATTGGTAAGGTATTCTAGTAAAAACTACTCATCAATATAAACGTTTTATATTGATTTGAAAGTCGAGACGGTTAGATAGTCTTTAATAAACTAGTCAAATCAAATCGGCCGTAGCAGCTGCGAAGGTTACACAGTGAGTAATTAAACGTAACATTTTATACGTTACTTAGATTTTATAGAAAAAGTTTTAAGTAAATGAAAAATATAAAAATATTTGAAATATTTTTTATTAAATATGTCATGTTTTAATGTTTGATTTTTGCGGTTTGCTCGATGTACACATCAATGTTGGCTTGCAAGATTTTTGTGACATATCATCTTTACATAATATTGCATGTCTACACATTAGTTCAAAATCTAACAAGCGCGCTACAATAATTAGAAATTGTGTAACTCGTTCTATAACTATTAACATATAAAACGCAATAAAAGAACAAGTGAAGCTAATCGACATTTTAGTTAAGTAAAAATTCCAAATTAATTCATAGTTATTAGTACTATTCAAGAGATATCCGTAGTAACTTTTCTCCCAAGCTATTTCTAATAGCGTATTAGCTATTAAGGTCATTGTTAGGAGTAAGATAATATTCGACGGAAAATTAGTATTTTCCTGTACTTTACACCAGCAATCTCTTACATAATATGGTTCCTTTATAGGTTTTAAAAGAAAAACTATGAACACTAGTTCCAAGTATAATATAATTCCTACGAATGTATTGAATACGTTAATCATTTTTAGTTACTTCTTGTGTATATTGTGCCTCTGAAATTTTAATCTCCGGGCCGATATGTACCGAATTAGATGGACTTTTCTTCTTTGTCTGTTTTTCTTTACGAACTGTTTTACTAGGATTTTTCTTCGGTGTTATTTTGAAGAATTGTCGCATAATATTATGTTCCTCTTTACTGAAGTCGATAATTGATGGCCAATGGATAGTTTCCTCGTCATCAAGATATCCTCCTATTATAAAAGTGGACTCCTCTGGTCCTAGCTCACGTTCATTCGTTAATGTTATATCAATCAAATCATAGTTTGCCATTAAATTCGAAAACTCATATAGTTTGGCTGAAAATTTAACATAATCTGATAGCCTTAAGATAACAAGAAGTAAAAACAATGAGAACACACCAAGAATATAGTTTCTAGAAGCGTTAGTAGCTGTCACTATTCTTATCAGCTTCTCCTCAGCCGTTTCAAGTGGCTTTGATAGGTTTGATGTTTTTAAATCATTAAGAGTTTTGACTGGATTAACAATACCAAAACTAATGACAACAAATCCGAGAAATATCGTTAAGCACAATGCAAAAGAATTCGTTTTGATAACGTCTGTCAGCGTTTTGATATTCTTTGATAATATAATCACATCTGCAAATGGTAATATCATTAATAAAATGATTACCATTTCAAGTAAATTCACTAATATTAATATTGATGTTGGAAAATCTAGAATCAACATACCACTGGAATTTGTTTTCAATTAATATCAAGATAACTGTTTACCTTCACATAGTATTTGATTGGTAATATTAGAAAATCTGTCATCAATAATTTTATTACTCAAAATATTTAGCTAATCACGGAGGTTTTAAAAATAAGGTCTTATTAAATTATATTTTATCGAAGTAGGTTTTATTAAATCTTTAAAAATGTATCGGGAAATATGTCTTACAAAATTTTTGTGCAATAAATTCGAGTGTTCTGTTGATGAAAAAATCTTTTGTCAACACACTTCATTCAACGAAAACGGTTACTCTAAGTGTATGTAGGTGCGTTTCGTGATTGAATTTGTTATCAACCACCCTCCGCGTATCGAAAGCGGGTCTGGTAACAAGAAGCCTATTTACTTTTCGATATTTTGTGAAACAAAATAACGAAGAATGTACTACATTGCGTAACGAATATTTTGTCACGTACCATATGTTGTCTCATATCTTCTGTCGCATGTACTAAAAACTAATAATAATATTATAATAGAATTAAATTGTCAAGGTTCTTGAACACTACAAATTATTCCAAGCAATAAAGGAAAATAATTATAATTATAACATTTATACTAATTTATTGGCTTTCTCAAAATTTCTCTGCTCTGTGGTTAGAAGGAACGAGATGGAGCAATGTGTCCGTCTCACTCGCACACAACACGTGCTACACAGGTGCGCCCTTTCCTTTATCGCTACCATTATCTATGTCGATTCAATTATTTTGAACTGTTGACTCAGCGGGCTGTATTTTCAAGGTTTGTTGTTAAAACGAGCCTTCGCGGTCCGAATATGTAATAGATGGGATGAAATTTAATTACGCCACCTTTTTATTGGGTACGGTTATATTTGTTAAATAAATTTACTTAACTATATAGATTTTTAAACGTGCCGTATTATATCTTATTACTTATTTATTAATTTAGTGTAATAATAAAAAAATGGTAAATATTTAAGAATTTATTTCCATCAGTGTGTATCTGTGACGCATCTGTTGATTTAAATAATTTTATAGATACTAGTAAATATTGTCACGAGAAGAATTTTAATTAAAATATAATGAAAACAAAAATACACAGAGTATTTTAAAGTATAAAATACGATAGTTTATCACAGATAGCACGCTAGATCGCAATACATCAGCTGGTAAATGGGGTGGGTCGAATTACTTGCTTCAGCATTTTAATAAATTTCCACTGAGTTTAACACGCCGCATATTTTATACCAGACAATATCGTAATTAAAATACGTAATTAGTAATATATATTTATATATATGAGTACGAAATAAGGGACTGTTTAATAATATTTACTTTACCATTGTTGTGTTTGTATTAAGTGATTTAATTACCGTTCTTTTTTTAATAAAACAGATTAAATAATAACACAACTCAATGTAAATGTTTTGTTTTGTTTTAAATTGAGAAAAACTTGGAACACTTGCTTTGGTCTTAAAGATAATCTACAGACTATTCAATTCAAGCACAGAGCTATTATTATTTTATTAATAAAAGTCGCTGTTCCTATTGTTAAAACATGATGCATAGTTCAATTAAAAATTATTCTTATTACAAAGTAAATTTAATTAAAACAATTCACATACGATATCCCAAATTTCGTAACAAAATACTCTCTAAAACAAACTTATATAACTATGAATCCAACAATAGTCGTACTAGGAAGGATTTTTAGGAGTTAATTGTTATGTTGTTAATTCGCGTAAAATGTTCAACTACGTTCCAACTTATGCTCAGTGAATCAAATAGATATATTTAGCATAAGTACTACAATTGTTTTCAATATAGGTCAAATACTAGAAATAATATTATTTATGCTACAAAGATACGCTATAGAAAAATTATATTTATTAGTTTTTATCGATGGGACAGTTACATTTTACGTGAAAGAAATACATAACTTCACAATTAATTTTACTAAGAGCCAAGGTGTCTAATTAGAGCAAAGAGGTCTAACAGCATCGTGAATCTTAACTGAAGTTTGCGCAAGCCCTGGTAAGACCCGCTGATTTGTTGTGCGTTTGATTTGTAGATTATTGATTCGCTGGTGAAAAACAACTACCTAAACAGTGGAATAAAAGATAAACGTATGTATTGACAATACTGCATTGCAAACCTTCTTCTCGGTAGGTCTGGATTAGTAGATGAGTACAGCGTTAACAAATGTTCAACTCTTTGATGATTAATATTTTTTATGAATCTGTTTAAATATAGAAATCATGGTCAGTCGCTTGACTGAAGCTAAGGATTCCAAGATAATGTTTCTACTTGTGGGTTGGTTGACAGGATATTTAGGCGTAAGTTCAGGTCAATGAACCATGTGCTTAATAAAAAACAATCCCTTGTCAAATATAACCATAACAACGTATTTAAATAGCGTGGTTCTATTCTATCTCACTGGAAACCCTTACAATTTATTCCGATAAGTAAAAACTGCGTAAACATGAGAAAAAAATATTTGTAAGAAACATTAAAGATTAGATATGCGTAGAACGTTGAACGCACGATCTCGTTATTATTATGTATATGTGTGTGTGTTTTATTATAAAGCTACTTTGTGCTAGATCTTAAGGCTTTAGCCGTATATAGCTCTCATGTTTCTGAGGATAAATGGGCGGCCGGAGCGTGACGCGATTAGCTAAGAAACGTGGTACAGTTAGTTTATTTCAAGATTCATATACAACTCTCTAGTACCATTACATTTTTATAAATATCTTCCAGTTGTCATCGCGAGAAATATTGTACATTTCACAGTGAGTTTTAAATGAAACGTATTATATTAGCTACGGAATGCTTTGAATGAATAATAACTAATTTTTTTATTAAAAAAAATTGCTTGGGATGAGTATTTGATTATTATTATACACGATGATAAACTGTTTCAAAAATCTAATGAGTTTTATATATTTTTTTGCATTTATAGCCTGTAAATTTACCCTGCTGGGCTTATTCCTCTTGCCCTTTGAGAAGAAGGTAGAGTAGTACAGGAGCATATTCCAATTAAGTTCCAATGTGGGTTGGTGGATTACACATGTGGTAGAATTTTGATGAAATTAGGCACACGCAGTTTTCCTCACGATGTTTTCTTTACCGCTGAGCTATAAACACAAATTAAGCACATGAATTTTCAGTGGTGTTTCCCTGTGCTTGAATCCGTAATCATCAGTTATTATGAATGCGTTCTAACCACTGGGCTATCTCAGCTCTTTACATTCATAAGATTTTAATATTATGTAAGGCTAAAATTACAGTGGGAATATATAAAATCGATTTCATTATTAAATTCATTGACATGGTTCGAAACTATTCTTACTGAGCACTGAGCACCATATGTTTAACAAACATTGAACTTATACGTGTATCTCCCCTATTCCCTATATAATGTAAATGCGATCGATATTCTGTTATTTTAGATGTAAAAACTGAGCTTGAAGCGGTCTCACGAGAGTCATATTTTCTTTAGCTGTGGCTATGTATGTATATAAAAGTAACGTAAAGTTATCATAAGAGCATGTTATAATATGAAAAAAATCACTATCTTCTTGCATTTTTTTCTTTGAACTTAAAATTTGAAAAATACATTACAAAGTCTTATTCGTATACTTATATAATTTGTATTAGCATAGAAATATCGATCATGAAATATTTTTGTTTTCATTGTTATCGTAAAGTAAAACATAATATTAAAGGAACTAGACTATGATTGTTACTGTTAAACGCAAAAATAGCCTGCAAATTTTTCCTAAGCAAAACGCAGAAACTCGCATCATTACGAAGCTTTAATGTGAGAAAACCTATGTACATGGGTTGTTTTAAATCGTAGCTGTTATCGATATCGAGTTTAATCTGAGAGACTTAGATTATTTTTGACGTTTCATTTTGCGATAGTAACGTCGTATTAGGGATGAAAGGTTCCCGAATGAAGAACACGACAAAGGGACAAAGGTCAATCATATTACGGTTCTTGTGATGTACGGATAAAGTCCGATATTAAAGAAATATGCTGCCTCACAGAGGAAACTATTCGATAAAAGTAGGCGACCGGCAATGTTATTTGAATATAAATAAAGTTACTTGCGTTTGCTATTTTCTCTTTTTTATTATACAAAAATTTTAATTAAAGTAATCCAATTATATAAAATAATTCAATAAGAAATAATATAATTCGACGACCTCCGTGGTCGAGTAGTGTGTAAACTGGTTTTCATGGGTACGCCACTCCGAGATCCCGGGTTCGAATTCTGGCCAAGTTGATGAAGAAAATTAATTAGTTTTCTATGTTGTCTTGGGTCTGGGTGTTTGTGGTACCGTCGTTACTTCTGATTTTCCATAACACAAATACTTTAGCTACTTACATTGCTTATTATATTGGATTCAAAATCGAATAAAAAGATAATACTTGTCCTGTGAAGTTACAGAACGTCATACTAATATGTCATTATACATTTTTATGTTACGAAAACAATATTTACATATTTTAAATAAAATCCAAAATGTCTAATCAGAAGGTGTAATAAAGAACAATTTATTTTATAGAACCTAATAAAATGGTGAAGTATGTGGTTATTCTTAGTCTACGTGCGCTACGAGGGACGTAGGTGTTTGCTACGACCGCTACAATTTACTCGTAGGCCAAGATGAGATACGGTAAGTATCTGTCTCGTGCACATGGTACACGTGAGTGGGTGTTTCAGCCAATATACAGATCATTTAATATGTATGTACTATTAACCTTAAAGTGGTTTTATGTAGAAACTTATATATCCTAATGGAATCAAGTATGAAGATTGTTAATTAAAATGGAATTGTTTTTTATTTTAATTTAAATTCCTCTTGAAGATACTTTTTTTTGTGTTCATGCTGAGTGTTTTTTTGCTTGCTTTATAAATGATTTTTTTATTATATACGGTAAAAGTCATAATATAACGGATATACGATACCACCCTTAGGTGTTATAAAAAGTATTGAAATGTTGGTCTAAATAATTCATAAGATTCATGTTTTATAAACATAACAAGGTTCGGGGGCTCGCTAGGACAGGGTTATAAGAGAACTTACCCGAGGCTGTTACAAAACATCGAACGAGCAAAGTTTACTTATGAAACTTGTTACGTTGGAACACATATACTCAGACATACCTGATACGATGATCATTTTGCGATTCACGTTTAAAAAGGGCTCGCAACATTGCATGTTTAAGTGTTTTTTCTTATAAAGTTACATAATTGAAGTTTGGGTGAGGAATACGTTTTATGAGTTTGTAATTCGTTTTTCCTTATACCATTTATTCGGGGTCGTCGCAGTTTGTTTTTCTCTTTCTCTTGACTTATAGCCTAATATGACATTTATATTGAGATTTTATTATGACTTATTCGTATCGAACGTGGAAATAAAAAAATGTTCTTACAAAAATATATTTTATTATTAAAGCGTTGATTTTATATTTTATACAGTATAGGCGGACGAGCTTATTTGCCATCTAATGGTACGTACAAATAATTCCTTATTCGTTAAATCGCCATCAGACTTGGCAACAATGAAACATGACGAAACGCGACAATATTAAGTATTGTTGTTGTAAATACGACAAATAGGCAATATTGAACCAGAAGTAAAATAAGTTCAATTACTAATATGAATATATTCAATAGTGTTGGAGTCGAGATGGCCCAGTGGTTAGAACGCGTGCATCTTAACCGATGATTGCGGCAAGTACCGCTGACTCATGTGCTTAATTTGTCTTTATAATTCATCTCGTGCTCAGCGATGAAGAAAAACATCGTGAGGAAACCCGCATGTATAAAAATTTCATAGAAATTCTGCCACATGTGTATTCCACCAACCCGCATTGGAACAGCGTGGTGGAATATGTTCCAAACCTTCTCCTCAAAGAGAGAGGAGGCCTTTAGCCCAGCAGTGGGAATTTAAAGGCTGTTGTTGTTGTTCTCAATAGTGTTTAAGCGATATTTGAACATAGATTAAGATAAACGAATGTATACTATGATGCTTATATTTAATCGTCGGGTGTAACAAAATGTCGTTAAGTTTCGATTATATCTACTTTGTTTCAAACTGTTGTAAGCAGACCATTATATTTCTCGTCCTTCAGAAAAAGTAAAGTTGAATCGTATTGGAATTCGTGTCTTGCGTTTATCGAAACAATTTCGTACGTATTTTTGATCAAGGCGCTGTTTTATAGGTTCTCGAGTTTAAATCTCGTTTTGCGAATGAAAAATTATTACAGCGGAATTCCATTCAGAAACTTTACGTTAGATTATTACTGGAAGTTCTCTTTGCAAACAATCACGCTCCGTGGTTTTTGATAAAGGAACTCAGGTTGGCTTCTATTTTATGCTAAGGGTAATATTTCGAAACGTATTTTATATTTTTTTGTTATATAGTTAATAAAATTTTGCTGAAATAACTCAATTTTAAATCATCGAAATGAGGTAGAACTATTGTTATTTGATAGATGACGTAAATTTCGAATATTATTTCATGATAATGAATTGCAGAGTGTCATATTCTGATTGATATCAATTAAACATCATAACCTATAAATTTATTTGTTAGTGTTCGTCAAAATTATTTTTATATTGCTGACATAATATAAACTGCTGGGTTAAGTACTTTTTCCAATGAAATTATTCCACCACGCTGCACCAGCGGGTGGAGGTGATGACAGAAATGATGACTAGATCAATTTTAAACCCAATCTATGTATATTAATTAATGCGTTGATTTCATAGGTTTAAATCCTTTATATTCCATTGAGAAGTGATATGACACGCATTTTAAACACCAAGTGATATTCTAAAAATTTACAATTATAGTAAAATAAAAATCATATATTGTTTTCTAGCATTAAATATATATTTTTTGTATAAATAAATCAAAACATTGAAATAAATAATTAGCTATCATTTTTGTTTCAAGACGAATACTCCCCCAGCGGTGTATAAGTATTATAAGCAAGAATTGTGTCATTTCAGTTCTCAAGTAGGCGTCATTTCTGTACCCAAGAGAACTCATCTGTCAGTTTACATATACTCCGAGGGCAATACAAGACCTTTGTACATTTCTCGTCCCTCGTCAATCAAAGCAAATCTAATCTTGGTTACTAAAGGCTTGAGTCAATTACATTTTAAACGCTAATTAAATTAATGTTACACTTCATTTAAATTTTATTGTAATGGTTTTGAGGTCGTTCGTTTTTTATATGTATTTTATCACTTGTTTATTTTATTGTATATCATTACTATCATTATGTTTTTTATGATACCTGTAATCTGTGTGTAACTTTTAACAATTTAGTTACAAGTTATTATCAATTTATGATATTTATTTTAACGCTTGTTTTTAATATTTAACTATAATATTATATTATGAAGGTACATTTAAAGCTAAAGGTATAAATAGCGCGCAGATAATCTAAAATAAAGTATAGAAATTGAATCTTATTTCGTAGGTTGAATTTCGTATACTTGAAAAAAATAATCGATTTTTTTAAATCGATATTATTTCAACATCGATATTTTTGAAATATTTATTATTTGAAAGTACTCTCCTCAATAACACTTTGTTTTTATTCGGACTCATTACAAATGAATATAAAGGCTTTTAAGATGTATCATAGGAAAAGAGTATTTAGTAAGATGAATTAGCACTGAGTTGGCTTGCTACACAGGGACGGATATTACTCGGATCTGTAGCGATTTATATTACTGGTAGTCTTGCCTAACTTACAAGCAATACTTAAAATAGACACCTATATTAAGTGTTGGGATAGTGAGACAGTGTAATTAATTGCTCGAGAGAAAATGTTTTCCTAAGTTCACTTTCTCAAAGATTATTATCATTGACATAACAGTCTAGATCTCGGTCAATGGCAAAACTATGTTAACATAACGTATTGTATGCCTGTCATTTTATTTTTAACCGACTTCAAAAAAAGGAGGAGGTTCTCAATTCGTCGGGGCCTTTTTTTTTTATTTTTTATGTATGTTACCGAATTACTCGAAGATGGCTGGGCCGATTTTGACAATTCTTTTTTTGTTTGAAAGGGCATGTTTTACAGGTGGTCCCATTGTCAGGAGATCAGGATCTGATGATGGGATCCTGGAGAAATCGAGGGAACTCCTCAAATTTTATAGGCACACCTATAGTGATTTCGATTTTATTCAAAGTGCCTTGGCCATATGCTCACAAAAAGTGATATTTGATGAAGTGGAACTGATGATGAAGACCACAACTGGTAATCAGAACCTATTAGTAAGTAACTATTTTACGGGTTTAGTTCTATTTCTTTAAGATAGTCGCCAAGCAATTGATGTTAGTAAACATGCCTATGATGAAGTCTAGCTGATGGTGGACTACCAGGAGAATTCCTCAATGATTAACGGCATTGCATCGGGAAAAATGGTATTGTCTAATTGGCGATGAGCAGTTAACATTAGGCTATTGTAACTTAGGTAACGCTTAATTTGAGTTGCAGTCCACATCGTATTGAAACGGTGTTGAGTTATGTTTAGAGTCGAAAGCCGAAATGTACTGAGTATAATAAAGTAAATGACAAACACTACCAATTGTAATTATAAATAACAAAACAACACTGAAAAGCATTAAATAAATTTTTATAAATAAAAAAAACCGCCTTCAAAAATGTACTAAAAAGAAAAAAATAATCAGTTACATCCATATCCAATTTACGATTTTTTAATCACCTTTTGAAGTCGGTGCCAACAAAGTAAATAAATTCCTATATTGAAATCATTTAATTTGTATTGATAGTAAGGTTTGACTAATGGTGTCATTTATACAATAAATAGATTTACTTTTTGTATGTATGTATTATGTATTATGTACCTATATTAGCAATGTTGGCACCGACTTTGAGAGGTGATTAAAAAATTGTTAATTGGATATGGATGTAACTGATTATTTTTTTCTTTTTAGTTCATTTTTGAAGGCGGTTTTTTTTTATTTATAAAAATTTATTACAATAGCGATAACTTAGAGCTCAATTATCACACTGATTATTTACTGAAAAAGAAAATTGCTAAGAGGATCGGAATTGCGATTCAACGGGAAAGTGATCCTAGCATTCTCGTCGCCATTGTGAAAATATTCATCAATGCTTGTATGAGCAACATTATAAATACATTTTCTTAAACTTGATTCTTAGTATGTGGACCAAATTTTTTGTAAATGTACGTATATCATAAAATCACGACAAAAACGCTACTAATGATACATACGAAATGGATGTTACGAAAAATCTCAACGAAGCAAAATATTCTACAAGTCACATTTTTCTCTTACAAACGTATTATTCACGCTTTATTTCAGAGAAAAAGGAACGCTGCAAGCAGGATAATTATTTTCAGGAATACCGGGAATTTAACGTAGTGGCAGCAATTACCATATTATGTGATTTTCGTCGTGCGGCAAGCGACAATCTACATTATCAGTATGGCTTCAAAATACAAAGTCCCATAACGTTAAATGTTCTTGAATATTAAAACGCGCTATCGAAGTTCCTGACTTCGTGAGTATACATAACGTTTTCCACGCCATAGCACAATAGTTGCAACGTCAAAAGGAAATGTTATACAAATTAACTTTTCTTATTTCAAACATGATATTTGAAAGGGAGGTTTCAAATAATTTCCTTAAATTTTTTTTATAGTAATGGCAGCAATAAAAATCTTGAGATTTTGTTGTTACGAAACAACAGTATTGAAGTAAGATTCTATTCATATTAAATTCAAACATTCGGCTTTTAAACGAGTCCTTCACTTTATTTTGCAGAACAAATTTTCAAAATATACAAAACTGAGCTTAATTTTCTTAGTACCAAGGAACACTGTTGCTTATCTCGCAAAGTCATTAATCTTATATAATATTTTTAATATTGTCTTATACGAATTACATTAATATAAACGTATTTATATAACCGATAATTAATAACGTCATGTTATTTTTCTTTCATACTTTCTAGAAGTATGATTTAACATAATATATGTAACAAAATTTAAGGTTAAGGTTATACATTTAATGTAATACCGTCACTGTATCTACATCTTAACTGTTCACGTATTTTTGAATTTTTATGTGCGTCACGTTCAGAATTTTAGGCGGGGAAGCTACCGCCTACATACAGGGTTGCCAACGGCAAATATTGAAATAGTAATATTCTTTTTTTGTACATAGCAAGGGCGATTAAAAACAAAAAGCATAATGCGTGTATTTGTTCTAATTTCAAATTTACATGTAATAACATTTTATTGTTATTTGTAATTCAATTACATTGCGAAGTCACTTCTTTATAAAGTTCCAAGAATATTAAATCGTTGTTACTCTTTTTGATTAATTATTACCCGAGATAACTCAGTGAGAAAACATTATATTTATGCGTTACCAATTAGGTAGATCTTATTATCAACGGCATATATTTCCAGTCAGAGGAAGAGATCGACATCGAATGGACGTCGTCAGAAAAATTATTAATGACCAATATGAAATAATCCATTTAGCGATATTGTATATTTTTCAATCATTCTATATATCTTAAATATTTCGAATAATTTCATTAAATTAATCTGCTTTATTTATTTCTATAATTTATTATACGCTTGATGATGAATAAAAATAAAATTCTTGATGATGAAAAATGAATATCATGTCAGGGCGACTATTGGATAGACTGACAATCTTGTGAGTGTCGAGAAGGAACCCTTTTTCTAATGGACATAATGATGACCATGATGAAATATATCCAACGATAGATAAATAGTGGTAACTACAGATTTAATTCTATCATATAATAATTTTTTCTTAAACTATAATAAAAACAAATATTATTTTCTATATGTGTGTACCAAAAAAGTATACTGTACTTATTAAGATTGGAAACAAGGTAAACAAAAAAAGAACGAATAGGTTTATATATCGTTCTTCGTAATATGAGTGTATTGCTGAGTACCATAAACCAATTAAAATTTTAAGAATATATCTTTATAAAATACGTATTGTAACAATAGAACGTTTGAATTCTGCCACGATTTACACTGAATTTTCAAACGATAACTTGTTTGTGGTTTCAAATGAATACTTATTCTGGTATTTCGGATACAACTCGAATATTCGACAGCCCTAGCTTGGGTCTAATTCACTTTGTCTCTCGCTTTGCCCACCACAATTAAGCTTGTTTCAACTTAAAATGTGTCTTTATTTAGTCAGTTGCAGGCGTCGAGGAAATACTTATATATCTATAGCTATATTTAGATTCCAACATGTAACAGTACCATGTTCAATTTAAGCGTATAATTTAATATCTTATGGTAAATATATTTTTTTACATTCAATTAATTAATCTTATTTATTCTTTAGATATTATCTATTTACATAAAATAAAATTGGAGTGTCTGTTTTTAAATTAAAATAGCCCTTTTTTGCATTGAGTAACAATGCATATGCATGTACATGGTACATATATTATACCAAAATAACATTTTTTATAATCTTTGTCTGTGTGTCTGTTTTTCGGCTAATCTCTGGAACGCCTGGACCTTCACCGGCAGATAACTGATATAATAAGAAGTAACTTAGGCTTCAATATTTTTTTTCGTTAAATTCAAACGCGTACAATGTCGCGGGCACAGCTAGTACACATATAAAAATATTAAATAAGAATAGTTATACAGAAAATTTAACGGTTATATAATCTGTATGATATACTTTAATATTATTCAGTATGTAGTATTATTATCAGCCACGTACAGATCGCTTAAATAAAAAAAAAAATCGAGTAATATATTAACATCGTATGCAGCATTACGCATTTGGACTATTCTAAAACGTTGCTAGTGTGACAGGATCTTTATTATCGTGGAACAATAGAGAACAGTTTATCACACACAATCATTTATCAGAAGATAACTAGTCGGGTGGAAGTAGAATGGTTTGGACGTAGCCGTTTTTGTTTTCCGTTTGTTTTGTTTTTATAAAAACCGCGTTTTTGTGTGTCGTGACATTCAGCTGGGCAGATTGCGGTGGTCGTCATATATTTTATGTTAAATATAAACCGACTTTTTCGAATGATGATGGACGAAATTATCAAATTCCTTTGTGTTATTTTTAGTTTTCTTTTTTTAGTCAGAGCTAGGTCAACTATATCATCAATATTTTTATGGGTTTCATCATCATCATCATCATCATCATCAACAGCCTTTTTTTGTCCACTGTTGGACATAGGCCTCTCCCAGTGCACGCCACTGTGGTCTTTCTCCGGCTACTCGCATCCAGCTCCTGCCTGCCGCCTTGCGTATATCGTCACTCCACCGTGCCTGAGGACGTCCTACACTACGTTTGCCGAGACGCGGTCTCCACTCTAGAACACGTTTTCCCCAACGGTTGTCGGTTCTACGACAAATATGACCAGCCCACTGCCACTTCAGCTTACTAATCCGGTGGGCTATGTCGATGACTTTGGTTCTTTGACGGATAACCTCATTTCTGATGCGATCCCTCAAAGAAACGCCGAGCATAGCCCTTTCCATAGCACGCTGAGCGACTTTAAGTTGGTGGACCAGCCTTGTCGTGAGTGTCCACGTTTCGGCTCCGTATGTCATGACGGGTAGGACGCACTGATTGAAGACTTTCGTCTTAAGGCACTGTGGGATCGACGATGTTAGGATTCGACGTAACTTCCCAAACGCTGCCCAACCCAGCTGAATTCTTCTATTCACCTCGTCCTCAAGGTTGTTTCTACCTAATCGCAGAGTCTGCCCGAGGTAGGCATATTTTTGAACAACTTCGAGAACGGTACCGTGTATCGTAGTCGGTTCCGGTAGAACATGTTCATTGAACATGACCTTGGTTTTATCCAAGTTCATCCGTAGGCCGATACGCATAGAAGAATCAGCCAGCTCGTTCAGCATTTGTTGTAGGTCCTGCAGCGTTTCTGCCACGATGACGATGTCGTCTGCGAATCTCAAGTGAGAGATGTATTCGCCATTGATGTTAATGCCACGTCCTTTCCAGTTCAGCGTCTTGAACATATCCTCCATTGCATTAGTGAACAATTTGGGGGAAATAACGTCCCCTTGTCTCACTCCTCGATGCAATGGTATGGGATTTGTTTGCTGATTTTGTACTCGGACGGACATGGTGGCAGCTTCGTAGAGACATCTCATCACTTGGATGTATCGCCAATCAACTTGGCAACGCTGCAGGGACTCCAGAACAGCCCAGATTTCAACCGAGTCAAAGGCCTTCTCATAGTCCACGAATGCAAGACACAGGGGCCGATTATACTCATGGGACTTCTGTATAATCTGCCGCACTGTATGGATGTGGTCTATGGTGCCGTATCCGGTCCGAAACCCGGCCTGCTCCGGGGGTTGGAATTCGTCGAATCTTCGCGCAAGACGGTTCGTGATCACTCTTGAAAACAGCTTATAGACATGGCTCAGTAGGGATATGGGACGATAGTTCTTCAGCAGGGTTTTGTCTCCCTTTTTGAAGAACAGGACGACCACACTCCTACTCCACGCCTCCGGAGTTCTCCCTTCGAAGAGGACAGAGTTAAAAAGCGTCTGAAGTTCCCTAAGTACCGGTTTACCTCCCGCTTTTAATAGCTCTGTGGTAACGCCGTCCTCTCCAGGGGCTTTTCCATTTTTAAGCTGTCCAAGAGCAGTCTCGATTTCGCCAATACTGACTTCAGGCAGGTCTTCGGAGAAATGGCGTGTTAATGTAGCTCTAGGATCCTCATTTTCGGGATCAGGTCGAGATGCATGCGATGCGTATAACCGGCCGTAGAAGTCCTCTACTTCCGAAAGTACTGCCGGCTTAGAAGAAACGACTTCTCCACTTGCTGTGGTCAACTTCGTCAGGTGGCTCCTTCCAAGAGATTGTACGAACACCTTAGACCCCCGATTCTGCTCAATAGCTCTTTTTATTGCAAGAGTATTGGAGCACCGGAGGTCGTGTCGTACGCGCCTGCTGATCTCTTGGTTTAATTGCCGTTTCTCTGACGAAGTGACAGGTGGGTTTTTACGTCGTTTCTTCATGAGCCCCAAAGTCTCTTCCGAAAGGTTCGACTTCCTGCCCTTACGCTGCATGCCACAATATCTCGTGCCTTCTTCCCTGAGAATTCGAACTACATTTTCGAGGTTCTGGTTTACGTCCGTTGTGGTTTCCACGGCAGCGAATCGGTTCTCCAGGATTGACTGGAATGTTTCAGATCCCGCAATGGTTTGGAGCAGCTTTGGTCGGAGCGTGGACTTCATCAGACGGGCGCGCTCGGCCTTAAAATTGATATTCAGAGAGCCTCGGAGGAGTCACCGACTCCTCCGAGGCTCTCTGAATATCACTACCGGTATTGAACCTGTTAATCACTGAGACGTCTCTGAATATATGCCTCTTGTCCGTCATTATGAAGTCGATCTCGTTTTTCGTCATAGTGTCGGGGCTTTGCCACGTCCACTTCCTTTGCGGCTGCTTCTTGAAGAAGGAGTTCATCAAGAAGAGCCCCTCCCGTTCGAGGAAGTTGACAAGCATTTGCCCCCTATGATTCCTGCTTCCAAGTCCATGGGGTCCTACTACCGATTCGCTGCAGTTCTGTACTCCCACTTTAGCGTTGAAGTCCCCCATGACAACGTTGTAGTGGGTTTTCGTGGTGAAGTGGAGGGCCCTCGATATGTCATCGAATAATTCTTCCACTTCATCGTCCGAGTGTGTCGAGGTCGGTGCGTACGCTTGCACCACCTTGAGGCTGTACCTCTCGGTGAGCTTTATAATGAGGTACGCTACCCTGTTCGACACACTGGAGATTTCCACCACGTTGTCAACTAGGGACTTATTTACCAGAAACCCAACGCCACCTTGGGATTGTTGGTCACCCTCTCGGAAGTACATTAGGTGGCCTGATTCGAGGGTTACGGTGTCCTCTCCCTCTCTACGGACTTCACATAGCCCTAATATGTGCCACCTAATTTTCCCAAGTTCTACCTCAAGTTGCGCTAGATGCGAGTCAAGCCGTAGCGTGCGTCCGTTGTACGTCGCAAGGGTCAGTCGGTTGTGGTGGCCTCCCGTAGCCCGGTGATTCTTAGCACCCCCCGTCCCGCCGTTACCATCGTCGCCACCATGACGAGGAATAGCGGGGCTGCCGGGAACTGGGGGCCGTGGCTTGCGTGTGTGCTGTATGTGGAGGTTGTGCCCATAATCGCCACGCTGGGCAGGCGGGTTGGCGATCGCAGGGCGTAGCTTCTCGCACCGGTGACGCTGCTGCCCGTCACCGGCCTGTGGTATTTAGCTACGCCTATTATGTTTATGGTTATACCGCCATCAGTCGGTCGCCAGAGCCTCGTTTGCTGGTCGGCAGGATGCACCACGGGCAGGTGAGGTTGGCTTGGGGCACTAAGGTGTAGTTTGCGCCCCCTTACATCCCATTTCATATGTAATTATAATTTATTAACTTAGAGTTTTATTTGAGGTAGGTTTCATTTTGCTTAAATGTTATATTAATAATTAACTGCCTTGTTGGTGTAATAGATAGCTCAATAGCAGTAAGAGTCTCGATGTTAACAATGATTGTACTTCTGTACCTCCCAAATCACGTGTTGTTTCTGTGCTTGAACTCTTTCCGGTTGGATTTTTTGCGTCCCACCAGAATAGTTATATGAGGAAATTGTGAGTTCGCTCGTTGCAAACAGATGGGCCGATTATGAACATAGTAAAACTATAAGCCATGGGAAGTTGCATGTAATTACGCTGGCTCAATCACCGCTTGAATCAGAACACGTGAATAGAAATTACAGACGGAATGAATGATGAATGCTTGGTTACTATACCGGCATTCTTTATCTACCGCATAAAAATATGAATCTCAATGTAAATTTTCACGAGCTTTTCCTATGAAAACGAACTTTCATTCGTTCTTAGTGTTATATAAACATTTTTGCTCTAGTAATTTTCAGTTCCCGGAGGACATCTAAAAATGTCAAATAAACCTGAAAGAGGGATAACAGTTAATTTACGTGTTAAGATAACAATGAAACAACCCCCGCAATAGCGGTTAACGCCCCTTATGTATGAAGATTGATATACATAATTCCTATAGTCCGTTTCATTACAATTTGTTGCTGAAGTTACTAAGTTAAGTCGTTAATATAAATTTATTGAACGTCTTTTTATTATAATAGAATTCCATTTTTGTGTGAGTGACATTTATCATATATAGAGACTTATATACATATATAATTATTTTAATGAAAACATATCAAGCAATAAGCTCAAGAATATTATAAATAGAATGAGACATGGAGGTTAAAACCAGCAATAGGTACTTAAGGCCGCAAATGATAATACAATAAGTAACATGAACGTTAGAGAGATGACCCAGTGGTTAGAACGCGTGCATCTCAGCCGATGATTGCGGGTTCAAACCCAGGCAAGCACCACTTATAATGGATATTAATATTAATAATAATATTAATATGTGTTTATACCTGCATGTGTTTAATTTCATAGAAATTCTGCCACATATGTGTTCCACCAATCCGCATTGGTGCACGGAACAGAGTGGTGGAATATGTTCCAACCCTTCTCCTCAAAGGGCGAGGAGGCGTGGAAAATTTACAGCCTGTTGTTGTTGTATGAACGTAATCTAACCATCACTATAAAGAGTAAAATTGATGTGACAAAATGAAAACACAAAACAATAACATTTATAAATGTAATGCTTCAAAAGAGAATTAAGGAAAACAAAGGTAGTTCAAACGATTCAATTTCCTTTCATAGACTTCTTATAAAATGTTACCTGAGAAACGAATGAATATAAGTGACACGTTTATAGATAAGGTATTTGTTAAATTATTTTTTATGTAAAACATCTGTAGGTAAAGATCGACTCGTATGCCCTGACAGCAAACGGCAAGACGCTTTCTACTCCCTCGTGGGCGCGTGGCGCGTATAATATATATTTCCTTTCCGTATTTGTATTATAAACATAAGAAGAAAAAATATTTGCTTTATTAAATAAACTCTATATTCTATTTATTTTGTTTATTAATATCTACATTTCCGCCCTGTGGGGGCTTTTCGTAGTGTATTTAATTGTTTAAATTGAGAACATTCCCCTGTTAAATCTATTCTTCAAAGATTTTTTTTACCTTTTCAGTATTTAGAAGTGGCAATGACAATAGATCAAGGACTAGAAGCGAAACTGCGAGTTCCACTAGCCGGCAATTACACCGTCGGGCTATTAACGCTTAAATGTTATTCTGGTTCCCAGGGCGAATAATTAAGCAACCCTTTTTATTACAGAGGAAATCTGCTTTGACTCGAATTAGTTAATAAATATTGATTTCGTTCTTACATACATAATAATAAATTGAAAAATATATTTTTAGAAAACCACGTAACATCTTCAGTATTAACCTCTGAACCTAGGTTATTAATGTTAACTTTTGATTTATTTTTATTTTACCTTAAAATTAATGTTAATTACCTATTTGGGGGCCTCCAATCCTCTTCACTTCTCCAACTCTGGTTCGTGAATACATATGTAGGATTCATCACGACATTTCCCACCACTAAGCACGAGATAAATACAATTATAAATTCAATGTAGCCGGACAGGCAAATGAGATATCTTACCAGCTATTACATACTTACCACATTGTACCTGTGTAGTCACCACTATTTGTAGACATTGGCACTGTTAAAGGAATTCTCACATTGCCAATATTCTATAAAGCGCAATGAACTCTGGGAATTGATATATTCTCTTTCCTTTATCTGTAGTTACACTAGGGCTTTGAAACCAAACCAAAACCTAATAATACTGAGCACTGCTGTTTACAACGACAAACAACAACAACAACAAATCTTAAGATCCTTATACATCGATTCACACTCAGCTAAACCTAGCGTTAAATTTAATTTAACAAATGATTAAACACATAACGGTTCGCAAAATATATCTTTATATATGTATCTGTAAATTACATATATCTACGTACAGGTTTATGCATGAGCTTGGTTCAATTGAGCTTAGGTATTTCTATCATATTGCATATACAGCATAATATGTAATACAAACAATATATACATATGTCAAAAGCAAGTTATAGCAATCCATGCATTCCAACAGATATTATTAATTATCTCGGCGTAAGTGGATTTAAATCACATTATTAATTTTATTCTGAAAGTAACTTGTAACATGGGAATTACATAAAATACAGAACAAATTTACAAATAAAATAATTATTGGAATATAATTGTTATTATTATGTAAAACTAGTTAGTCAATAATAATGATACCCGTCAATAACCCGTGATACCCGAAAGATAAGAAACAGTAAAGTTAATGGTTATTGAAAACCACTTAAGTGTTGCCATTTGCTAGAAAAAACCTTTTTATGTTTGGTTAATGCTAAATGGCAGATGTATGTTTATATACCAAACGTAGTATTAAAGAGGAGGTGGAACTATAAAGATAAAGCCGATTAAAAAACCACATAAGAGATCATCATATCTTTCGAGTATAAGCTCAAAAATATTTTAATTAAATAGTAAGTATTATTATAATAATTAAGGCATATAAAAGAGTTTCAGGCAGAACATCAAATGTAGATTTAATAATATTTGACATCATTTTAGATTTCAAATATTAGATATCAGTAACTATTACGTTCTTACCGATTCATCTCGAGTCAGAGTTAGGTTTACATTTAAAACAATTCTGTAAAATGACGTTTCAAAAGCGATTGTGAAACCTTACTTGAATAAAGTATATTTTGATTCGAAATGAAATTGAGCGCAAACACAAGACCACTTTATTCCGTCACAGGGCGGCGATCCAACACGACCGGGCGGAGATCAGACGAGATACTTCCGCGGCACGAGAATATAAGTACTATCAACTTTCAAACTCGGAATTGTCACTAAAAATCATCGTATAGACAACATAGGGGGCGAAGCCAAAGAGATTTCGTCTATATATTTAGTATTTATCCATTGCTTAAATGTTATACTTAAAAAGTTAATAGTTTTCAATTATTTTTTTAAATTTGGAATTATTAAAATTAAAATAAACTTCAAACTATTCTTTATTTAAATGATACCTATCGATCAGAACCGGATGCATTGTTATATATAATAATAGATGAATATTTGTACATATTCAGAAAAACAAGGTTGTATGTGATCAATATGTTTAATGGGCCTCGAAGCTACATTGAGTAAGACTACGTAGTTAACTTTCACGGGAATTTATTTGAACTTGGATTGAAATAATTACACGATAAATTACTTTGATGTCATTTTTTGGATCAAAATAAGTACAAGGAAATAATTGACTAAAAATTTTTTTTAGACGTTTTAAGTTAAGCTATGTTATAAAATGGTAAATAATAATAGTTTGCTAATGAACACTATATTTAAAAACAACTATTGAGTTTATTACCGGTTATAATCAAATATATATTTTAATCGATTTCTATATTGTGACAATTCAAAGCTTCAATAAAGAATAATATACTATCGTGATATATTAAAAAACATCAAAACCGAATACTGGGGAGTTTCATTAGATAATGCGTTTACAACGCGATAACATTTCTAAACAAATCTCTTTAATCGAGAGTGTATCTATAGGTTGCTATGAACAGGATCACGCTTGTCCATCGATAGCATAACAAAGGATTTGTCCCACAATGAACCTCTGGCAATCCGTTTTAAGCGACGCTCCAATACAGCGATAGATTAAAATTTTAATATATCAGAAATTCATTTCGAAATTACATTTCCCTTTCATCGTTTATGTGGGCGGAGAATTATATTTAGGTCGTTAAAATAAAATTAAAAATACGAAACATTGGTAAAATTTCACAGATAAATAATATTATGTTTGTAATTTTGGTTTGGTTTTTTAAAGGCTCAGGTTATATGAAAGAATAACTTCACATCATGGTTCTGAGTAAGTCCTTTGCGAGTACTGTCAATTATAATCAAAGTAATTACCAGACTTCTTTAACTATGTTGAGTTGTTTTCTACTTAAATTCCTCTTTAGTAGCTAGTGTAATTATGTGTGTTATAATAATAATAATGTCATATTTTAATTTATGGTTGGCATTCGGATGATGTGATATGTATATATATATATATCTTATAGTAATAGTGCCAATGATCGAAGGTATAATTACTTGCTTAAAGAGATCGCTTTGTCTATATATATATTTATCGTATAGGTTGGCGGACGAGCATATGGGCCACCTGATGGTAAGTAGTCACCATCACCTATAGACAATGAAGCTGTACGAAATATTAACTATTCCTTACGTCGTCAATGTGCCACCAACCTTGGGAACTAAGATGTTATGTCCCTTGTGCCTTTAGTTATACTAGCTCACTTACCCTTTACACCGGAACTCAACAATACTGAGTACTGTTATTTGGTGGTAGAATAACTGATGAGTGGGTGGTACCTGCCCAGACAGGCTTGCACAAAGCCCTACCACCAAGTAATTATTATTAAGGGATAATGTCACCCAAAGTGTACTTTTCGTAAGGACTTTTCTAGGATTGTATAATTCGTTACTACTATCAGAATTTATGATTAAAAACTACGGTTACTTATTATTTCTAATTGTTATTTTAAACTTACAGCAAAAACCTATCAATATCAATGAAAACTTTCCTGTAAGTCATGCAAAACCGTTATGAAAACGATTGCTTTCGTATATCTGAATACGAGCCTGTAAGTGAGGATACCCTATTTAAATATTGTTTTAAACATATCGTGAATTAAAAGGGTTTCTCTAAATCTGAAAAGTAAATATTCCACGTCAGGGCATTCGATGACCATGTATATATCAAATTAGGTTGTGGTACATTTTTGATTTCACACATACATTAAGTGCTTATAAAGCGTTGAAAATTGTAAATGCTGATTATATGATAAAGTAATTTTAACTAGATACAAATAGATCTATACATAGATACATATTTTAGATTTTGATGGTATAGGTATTGTATAAAATAATGTGAGTCGAATAGTTGCGAAAGTCCATACTAACTATTAAGAAAAATCCAAGCGTTTATGTATACTATAAAGTAAACATTTAATATGAATTTGATTTAGAATTAAATTAGAAGAAAAAAAAAAAACATTCATTAAGCATTCACACGTATATGACCTTTTTAGAATAGTTTCCGATTTAACACAATTATTTAGTTTCGAAAGTTCTTATCACTCAAATATGTACGTGTTTATTAAAAAATTATGTGAGCCACATTATTGCTTTAGTTCGAGCAGTAATTGAACAATAAAAGTAATAGCCTACTAATGAATATATTCCACCACGCAGACTTACATCCTATTAATGCACGATTCCTTCACCGTCTGAAAATTAGGAAGTACCGAACATCGTTTGAATCCACATACTAATATTCCTATTTATATAGATTCAAGCTTGTAAACTTATTCAGCCGAGATCGTGGTTAGAACGCGTGCATCTTAACCGATGATTTCGGGGTCAAACCCAGGCGAGCATCACTGTATATATGAGCTTAATTTGTATTTAAAATTCATCTCGTGCTCGTCGGTGAAGGAAAACATCGCGAGGAAACCTGCATGTGTCTAATTTCATCGAAATTCTGCCACATGTGAATTCCACCAACCCGCACCGGAACAGCGTGGTGGAATATGTTCCAAGCCCTCTCCTTAATGGAAGAGCAGGCCTATTCCCAGCAGTGGGAAATTTACAGGCTGTTATTTTTTACTTTTAACTTATATTAGGAGCCGACAATAGACTAAGTTGTTTTGATCGTTCTTGAATTTTTATAACGCTAGGCAGCCCTTAAACCAATGCGCTACTGACGCTATGTATGGAACATAATCATTATTAAATATATAATACAAATAGAATCCTACGTAATAAAGTCCGATTACCATTAAGATAAAAGTATAATTCAATAAGCAATAAACAGAATATTTAAGAAGACCATTTTAGTAATCAGCAAATCAAAATGAGCAAACGCACCATAAACTCGGCCGTAAAATGTTTACAACTTACTTTGTCTACAATGTTTGAAGATGTTGCCTTCATTACACGTATTCGCCACAATAACTGAGTAAGATTACCCTCCTGGGCATCCCCAACCGGATGACTCCAGAAACTTTAATAACGTTTTTATTAAAAATTTAGGTAAAATAGACGTTAAGCTCATATAGTCTAGTATATTGTAATTTAAAAATTCTATGAAGATTTTTGTCTTACGACCTCTTATAGAACACTATCAATCTTATTTTATATACTTTAATTAAATTAACAGTAAAAGTGCTAATGATTTTCATTGTGTAGTAAATTTGATAAAAATACTTATCATTTTTTTAACAGAAAACTTTCTAAAATAATATTAAAACTTATGGTAATGGTAATGAAAGTAATGAGAGTCAATGTATTAGTATAGAAACCAAAATGTACTTTATTTAAGTACCACCACCAGTACTTTTGTTACAGTCTATAATGTAATTTTGACGTGAAAAAATTATTAAAATTATTATTATTTGCTTTTATTTGCTTATCTATACTATAGATTATATAATGCGAGATATAATGTACTATCGCCGTTATGACGATGTTTTCGTACCTGCTTTTGCTATCGCTAGTTTTAATACATTATGTTAGGTTATTAATATATACAAAAGATATGAATGAAGATTTTAATATCTCCGTCTAAAATAATATAAATAAAACGTTCGTATGTCTATTTCAGAGGTTTCAATACGTCATATAATAAAATTGTAAAAGGTCTGTGTCTGTACATGGAAGAAAAATAAAAAAAACTTTATTAGGCGAACTATATATATATGCAATAGAACCCAACACAATGTTTTTTTTTAGAATTTTTGTCCGTTTGTCTTTATGTCTGTTTGTCTGTATGCTTGTTCGCCCTAATATCAAAAACGGCTTAACCTAATTGAATGCGGCTTTCACTATTGCGTAACATTGTGCTGGAATTAACATTTAGTCTTTGTTTTGTTTCAATCGGTTCATAAATAAAAAAGTTATGACAATCTTAAAAATCGCAATATTACACCAATCAATCAAATCAAATTTAAAAATAAAATGCCACAATATTGTATTTATGTTTACCATAATAAATAATTTCATATTCAAGTCTGTTTTAACACCTACTAATTACTTTTTGAATTGCTCAAATCGGATATTCCATTCAAAAGATGTGAAACCAAATAAATCCAATAATAGTATCCACTTTCATACCCACAACCAAGCGGACGAATTATAATATGATTGATTATATAAGTAGCATTTCATATTATATCATATGAAGAAAATTAGAATTTACCATAACCTGAAGAGGGTAAATTACAACTAACGACATGATGTTAATTACGCCACACGAAGACGTAGCGGTCTACCGTAACGAGTTCTTATAATCGATCTAGTCGTATTATTGCAATAACAAGTAATAGTTGATCAAGAAGTGGTTTCAAGTTTTACTTCCATTAAAAACAAAACATTAAATTCTTTGTAAAATACGTACTTTCTTTGTAAAAAAAATATTTTTTATAAAATCGTTTATGATTGTTTTATATATATAAAAAAAATGGTTTTATTTTTTATAACTTTTCCATTTTTCAAGAATTTTAGTTTCTGCTTAAATCAATTACAAGTCCAAAGATCAAGTCAACTGTAATTACGATAAGGGTATTCTGTAATCCGTGCAGACGTATTGTAACCACAGCGTAGCAGATGTTATTACGTAGCCGATGTCGTAGTACATACGATTACGTAGAGCTTGAAGAGACTCTACGTAGTCTACAATTATTGTTTTATGTATTTATATTTATTTGTTTTTTTAAATAGGAAAGGATACTTTATTATTTTGAATTATAACAATTTTGTTTATAGAAACAAGCATAATGTCTTCTTAAATTGTATGGGATGTCTTTCAAATCTCTAATGATGAGATCAACTTAATGGAGGGAGTGATTAAAAAGGTTCTTAAGCGTTTAACACGTCGTTTTAATTAGTTGACTGATCTTGTAATTAGACACACGTGCAGAAAGATTAATTATTCTCAATTAGCAACCGTAGTAACGACATCGAATATATTGTTTTGAATTAATAACTTGGTAATGCGGAAAGGATGATTTCAAACATATTCAGTTTTAATATAAAACCAATGCTAAGTGTATATGGAATGATTTTAAAAATCCTAATCTTATATTATGTTTACATGATAACATTATTGAATAAAAAAGATATCCTTTTATTCGGACCGATCCTTTTCAAGACCGCAGTCATTTCTGGAAGCTAAACATTTTAGTTTCTCTTTTGATCTGGTCACTTTGATGTTGATTCACAAAAGCGACTTTGTATTATGTATTCCCTTAGCTAGGAGAGTTTCTAGATAACCTCATTTGCAAGTTATTGTTTCTTAATACGAACGGTTTGTGTCTATTCGTTCTGATGACCTTGGGCTTTGTGTCTCTAAGAATTATTCGGCAGTCCAACTTGCTCACGTTGTGTTAGCGAACTTGTCAATATTGTTAAGACCGAGTCGAGATGATGCGGCCTTCGAGATAAATTAGTTTTTCTATTCGTTGTTGCTAATTTTCTTAAGAACCTTTTTTATACAATTAAGTAAAAGTTTGTGTAAAGAAATGACCTAATTAGTTGGTATAAAATAATTAATGTTTTGTTGTGTGATTGCGTGTATTCGATTCTGGTTTTTTTTTGGGACGATATTTTCTTTCCGAATGAATTTTATTTTTCTTGCTTTCATAGAAACGTAAAAAACAGCTCTCTTTGTTAACGAACCTATATAATTTTGAATGACTTAAGAATGTGAAATGATTACAATTCTTCCTCAAAAACATTTTGTTGGAAATAATTCAATTGGCAAGATAAGTGACAGATTTTTTTTTCGAAAACATTAATGGTTTGCTACGAAAACACAAAATTAAACAGAAATACCATTTCTAAAATTCAGAGCCTTAACATTCGACCTTCGATAAAGATGATTGTTCTACTTTTGCGCCATCTTGGCTTTATTTTTATTTTCCTTTGAGGTTGATATTATATTTAATTTCGTAACCAAAAAGTCATAATATTTCTAATCGGATACAATATATTGAGTTTTATTATTTGTCGAACAAAAGAGAATTCTATATTTATTTATGGTTCAACAAGAGCTACTGAAAGTAATTATGTTTATATTGGCACGGTACTATTGTATTAAGTTTACTAAAACGAATTTCAACTTATTTATTGTAGTCCAATTTAAAATCAAATATCCTATTCCTCTAATTATTTCCCGATCCTTTTTATTCATTCAGAAGAATCAGCGAAATCTTGATGTCGAATCTGGGAACCTTAGGGAGAAGATTTCCAGATTATTACAGATGATACTGCGCTGTTCTCGCGTGGGTCGTATTCGATTAGTATTCGATTCAGGATGAGTTAAAATATTAAGTAAATAAAAGCCAGCAGTCCTTTGTTACAAATGGTTTGTTTGACGTTTCCTAGCCACTAAGCTATTTCAGCTATTTAAGCATATAAACAACGTTTATATTTAATATTGCTTGATTGGTCTTATTAGTCTTGATACTTATTAGTAACGTTTTAGTTTGTGATTTGTCTTTATGTAATAAATATAGATGATATAGTTAGATTAGATGACCAAAGGGGCCGATTGTAAGTCCCGACATAAGTAATTACTGTTGTAAGAAATATTAACGATTCCCCACATAACTAATTCGCTACCAGCCTTGAGAGCTATTATATCCTTAGTACCTGTAGTTAAACTCGTATACTCATATTTCAACCCGGAATACAATAATAATAAGTATTGCTGTTAAGCGGTAGAATTTCTAATCAATGAGTGGTACCTAGCTCATACAAAGTCGTAACATCAAATTTAATACGCTGATTGTTCATTTGACCGCACATCTGACGTCATTGTTATGTACTGGGACAGGGGAATCTTATCGCTCGTGAAATCGTAACGAGTGGCAACCGCTAAAAGATCTGCAGTCATTTCAATCTGACGCCGGAACGTGCTCTAGTGCGCGCCTTCTGAAATCGGTTAGGTTATCCGGTTACAAGATAAAGGAAATATGATATTTGAGTCTTACTATTATACTTACTGAAAATAAAACTGATACAAAACTTCACAAAAGAGCATGAATCAAAGAATATATCAGATCAGGTATATTTTATTATCGTACCTGAGACAGGAGTCTCATAGAAAGGAGGCATAACAATAAATGAAGTCTTTATATACTAAATCAAATTAAAATTAATAAATAGATTAATAATGTAATATTTTAGAAATAAATTATTTAAATAAATCACAACTGTAATTTAAAATGAAAACTTTGAGCTTGATGTTATCAATTGTATTTCGTATCGGTTTTGAAAGCGATTACATGAATTATATTTTGTAAGGCGTGATGGTTTAACTGATCTAATAGTATTTATAAAACTGTATTGTATTGTATTTATTTATTAATGAGTCCCCAAAAAAGGATACACACTAATTACACATTCAAAATAAAACGATATAAAGGTTACACAACGTGTGTGCTCTTTCAATTATAGGAGACCACAGCAAAATTGTTGAAAAAATTGTAAAGTATTTGATGTATGTATGTATAAAGTCTTTGATGTATTCCTAGCTCCTGCATTAGTTAAGCGTGCTTTAGGAATTAGAGAGTATCTTTAAATCAAGATTATTCATCTCAAATTCTACATTTCATTCAAATATTCTACTCATGAGATATACCAATGCCAATATAAAATGCCAAAAAACAGTAGTTAGTGTTGTTGTGTTCCGGTTTGTAGATCACTCATCTACAAGCCAATGTAAGCACGTAATTATATAAAGTCTTATTTCCCAAAGTTGGTTGTGCATTGGATGCATGAATGTTTATTATTTCTTAAAGCGACAATATCTACGTGTCGTCACGTCAAAATATATGAGTAAAGTCAGTTATACAAGTTTTATTTTTGCTCAGTATTACTATGACAGTGAATGACGCATCACTCTTTCTTTTGATTGTAATGATCCTATAGAACATATAAAGTACATACTTAAGCCACACTAAAATGTATAATGTATTCATCAATAAAAAGAGTATCTTAAATTAAGAATAGCTATGTATAGATATTTTGTCTTGACGTAATCTTGCAAGGATGAGCAACCTAGAATACATTTATATACACCTACGTATGTACATGTATATATGTGCAACGATTGATATAATTGTAATGTCAGCGTCAATGGTCGATGTTGACCAATTAATATTATATGGCCCATTAGCCGGTCTAGCCGTCTGCTAAGTACCGTAGAGCATAAAATTGAAGTCTTAAAAGTTACAATATTAATCTTTAAGTATAACGATTGCAATTTAAATATTCTTAATATAATAAAGAGTTTAATTTTATTTAGTTATAAAAAATATTTATATATTATTTTACATAAAATTTGCAAATACATTTTAACGTACATTAAATCCGTAATTCAAGTTCCAAAGATTCGATATAGAATTGAATAAATCAGGCAAATTAGCTTTCATAAGAAATGAATCAAATTTAACTCCTAATCGATTGGCTAAAAATGTCACACTTGACATTATGAAAGCGGTCGCTTAAACGTTTGAAATAAACTCGTAACAATCTACCGAGCGTCCCTTGGTCGAAGTGCCCTTGAGTTTCGAGCAAATGAGATTCATTTAAGTATTCCATACCTTCAAAAATGGACAATTTTCTTTCGATTTAACTTTGGATTTAGAATCGAATACACTGTTAATCAATATTTAAAAAAAAAAAACAATAAAACGTCGTATTTCATTTACTAATACTAATACGTCTGTTGAAAAAATACACAAATTTGAGAATTACTGTTTAGGTAAATTTTACACTCTGTCAAAATTGACAAGGATAAAGTCATTAAGCGAATACGAAGCGAATAGATCGTTAACGAGATGAGCAGCATTTTTTTTTTAAACAAATAAAATCGATTTCGTAACTCGTAACGGTCCATCGAGCGTCCTCCGCCATAAGCACACTCGAATCTCAAGCAAGCGAGAGCATTTTAAACTTCAATAACACACCATCTGGGCCAAGGTTGGATATTTTTAACGTTTCACGTTTAATGTAGTCGAGTTTGTGCTAATGTGACGAAAGAGTTAGGTATTTTTTTTCTCTAAGGTTATTGATCCGTTATATAAAAATATTAGAATAAGTTAAACCCCAAATTCTGCTCGACTTTAAACCTTGATCTTAAAATAGAATAAAAATCATATGACACTGAATCACAGTGTTGTACACATATTTTAAAACATAGGTCTACGAAGTGACGTAAACGTCACTATCAGAAATTAGCTACCTATAGAATAAGAGTATTGTAGTCGAAAGTATTATTCTCGTAATAACAAAAGACTATCGAGGTATATCCTATCTTTCCCGTGTGAAATCCCTTTACCTTTCGTGATGAGTATATTTAGTTAAAATTTATTACATTAATATATAAATTAAATTATATTTCTATTATTTAATATAATATATTTAAAAGTTTCTGTCAAATCGAGGTTAAATTGAATGTTTGAAACGAAGAAGCGTTTCTTCTCTCAGGAAAAGGCTAGAACAAAGATCTTTCTGTAAAAATAAGACGCTTTTAACAAATTTTATGTTTACATAACTCCAATCTTTATACACCTTTGTTAGTTGAAGAACACTTAACTTCTTCAAGACAAGGTAACAATACGACGGCATTTAACGACTATATCTTGAAGATATTTGGGCTCAGAATGCCGAAAATTCCATTGAATTATGGTCCTTATTCAAAGCGTAATAAAGGTTATTTAACAACGCATCTATTTCAAACGACACCATAAACTTCTTCATAAAAATTCTAACCGTTAACAAAGTTAAAACACAATAAACATAAGGAAGAAGCGTTTCAGTTAACCTCAAAATACAAAATATAAAAAGATGTACCAAAATGTCCCACGTACGAATAAGGAACGATATAAAGGTAAGATGGTCGATGTTAGGCAGCATTGAATGTTTATGGTTTAACGTCGTTATTTTTCATGAATGTACACGAAATTGCCTTTCCGAATAGTTTTCTTCTAGGATATATAAGTAATTTGTAACATTTTTTTTGTGTATATACATTCAATACGTCGATAAAATTTCTAGCGATGCTCATTTTACGAAATGATGGTTGTATAATAATATATTATAACACAATATTAAAATTATCTTTTCGATGCTTGTGTTGGGTTTCAGACTCAAATTCAGAGTCGGGATATAAAGCAAGTAATGGTTTTAAATGACAAGATATTCTGGGCAGCCTGATGGTTCGATGCCGGTAGTATCTTCTTCGTCCTTTATTGATTGCTTTTTCATCCGATTTTGATTATAACGGAATAGAGTATATTTTTGTTTTACACATCTTTTGCTTTTCTCCATTGAGAACTAATGTGACGTGACGTGACTGAAAGCACTCTGTTGGGTTTTACTGTATTATGTTAAACATAACTAACTCACTAATTCGATATAGTATCTCACAAATAAAATAATAATGAAAGTAAGTCTACCTGTTTGTTATAGCGTAATGATTTAACCACTAAATAAATATTTTGTAATGAAATTGAACGTTGAGGAATTCTAGGTAATAATCCTGAATAAATTTATAGAACTTTCAATTCAGACGGAGACGAAAGAAAAACATATGTGAATACATAAAGAATAAAATAACATAATGCCTAAAATAAAATAGTAACGCTGCAAGTAATATACAAAGAAGACAAAAATCTTATAAAACATATTATGTTAAATAACAATAATGAATTTTGCGTATTTACATTCATTATGATTTCATTTGTGGGACTTGTTCAAATAACCCTTGATTGAAAGCTTCCTTATTTCCGGTACAATGAAAGCCAACAATATTTTCATAGAACACGGAGATATTCTAGTGAAATGTAACGACTAAATAAATTCACTGCTTTGTGCGATTTATCTGTTTATTTCTTTTCCTGGCTTTCAATTTAATATTGTATTTAATAAAATCATTAACTGTTATATAGACCTCGATTAATTCCGTTAATTTAGGAGATGAAGCCAATACATTTGTTACGTATCATACTTTAGGGCATATTAATAAAGAAATAGACCTAAGACGGTTTGATTTTTTGGCAAATTTTCACGTGCCATATTGTATTTATAATTTGTCTTGCTCGGAAATATAGAAAAATAAGAGAAGTACGTAAGGAAACTTACATGTTGGGTGGATTTCTGACACATTAACATGACACACATATTTGCAGGTTGTTATTTACATAGTCTATCAATTAAATAATTAATAAAAAAAATCTTTTACTGTAAGATATTGACTACGTTCATAACAACAGGAAATTTATTTGGTCCCCAATTCGAGTGTAAAGTTTGGACTTTCAAGAAACATGAACTTCGAACAAAATAAGCGTGGCCTCTTTCCAGAAAGTTAAGCTTAGTAATCATTACATTACAAACTAAACAAGCCATTAGTAGGAGTAGGTAGTATTATTCTTTTTGTGATTAATTTATAAATCAAGGTTTTATTGTTTTTATGTTGCATGTTAAGTTTTAAAAGTGCGATATGCCAGAAAATATATATTTGTTGGTAAGGTTACGATTTTTTTTATGATAAAGTGTTTACTGATAAAATAATAAGAATAGTCTATGTACAGGTATGAAGGTAGCTTCGAATCACAAGAATTTAGTGTATTGTATTACTTCTAACATAAGTTTAAAACATATGTGGTCGGAAAATAAAATATATCGCAGTACGAACTATTGACTATTATTAGAACTAACAAGATCATATGCATATTTTTAAAGAACACAGTTCTAAAAGCAAATTCAAATTCTGCACATTCACAAATCTCAGTCGTGATATCTGATATTTGAACATACAAATATGACATACAAATATATTTAAATCGCATATTTTGTATCGCTATCACGCTATCCGTGACAGAGCTTAACTATAGGTCTACACTAGCGGGTAAGGACGGTTGCATTTTATAGATATCAACGTAGCGTTGAAATACCAAAACGCTATAACACATTACAGCGATATACAAAACCAACCATGCAACTGCATAACTTAAATCGTTCGCATTAGTGGCAGTGTGGTCTTTCGGTCCTCTTTGTTCTAAATTATTACAAATGGAATGCGGCTGGCAACGGTCGTTGTTACCGACTGCCGCCAATCGGCTTTCCACTGTTAAATTGCGTATTCCGAACGGTTAAATGGTATTTGTTGTCGTGTTATAAATGAAACTAACAGATTTCTATTGCCTACGCTATATACTAATTGTGACTGTATTTAAAAGTACGTGTGTGATATCTGTTAAATATAATAAATTATATTGTGTTTATTTATTATTCGAATGTTTTGAACAACGTTCAATGTTTTTGATTGTCTTATTTGTAATTTAAATTTGAAGAAATTTCACATTAATATTATATTGTTTATAGATTAAGGGAATTTTGCACTAATTTTATCAGTTTTTCTTAAACTCTAGACAACTGTTGATATCACTACTTAAATTGAATACATTTGGAAATTCAAGTAACGCAAAACACTGTCACTGTCACAATACAACTAAAGAAGCATTTTTAGAAGAATAAATTTAATAACTGTGTTTTAATTTAAATTTTAAAATAACTAACGTGATATTTATTTATATTAATTACTTTTTTTACAGGTAAGTCTCGATCAGTCGATGACACAGCCAAGGAGGACCCATGTCTTACTGGTAGGCATTCAATTTCATCAATACTTAGATTAATAAATTTGTAGTTTTAACCATCTTCGTAGAATATTAATGTATTGATATATCTATCTATATGTCACTAAAATACGCTATAAGAATGGTAGGGCTTTATGATACCATACGTTCTGTACGTGGCTGAATAAGTCAGTGTAATAGGCACAAAGGAGTGAAACCTTAGTAATCAAGGTTGGCAACGTATTGGCCACTGACCATTTACCATCTAGTATCCAGTAAAGTGGGTACAATTTTAATTTAAATAAATAACGTCTGATATAAAAATAAATCAAATCCGACACAACAACCTCCTTTTAATAAAAACAACAATGTTTTTGACTGTCACGACATTTTATATTAACATTCAGAATTGTCGCATAAATAACAAAACGTACATATTCTCTGACGTTTCTTTTGAGGACATTCCGCAACTTTTCTGCGTGAATGTTTAAGGTTTTTTTTAAGGGATTCAACTGTTTCAGGCTGTGACAGTTGTTTTCGAACGGGAACAATAAATTAAGTAAGTCTTGAAAGTGACAACAGAATCTGCGGTACGTTCAAAATTTCTACAATTACATTTAGTCTGATGTTATCTAAATTATTCTACGGATTTACTGAAAATGTTCCATTAATAATAGGTTTCAATGTAGCCTTGAAGAGAATGTTTGAAGGAATTAAGTGGTATTAAGAGTTTGATTACTTATTATTTTATAAAAATCAAAATCAAAATAAACTTTATTCAAGCGGGCTTTTACAAGCACTTTTGAATCGTTATTTAACAATTAAGTGAAGCTACCACCGGTTCGGAAAGTAGATTCTACTGAGAGGAACCGGCAAGAAACTCAGAAATTACTCTTTTCAATATTTAAAAAATACAATCATATTGGTTAAATACAATTATATGTGTATGTAATGTATCCTTGTGTGTGTTTTTGACAATAATACTAATATAACTACCTGAAATTAATGTTGCCACTTTTACTAAAATCTTCAATGTAATTGAGTTCCTATTGTTAGTACTTATAAAGTTTTTTGATAAATTATAAACACTACAATTAGAATAATAATACAAGATTGTACGACCAAAATCATGAAGTGAAATTAGGAGTTTTTATTTGTTTTAATATTTAATTTCTATACTAAGTTACGACTTCAGTCACATGTTTTATACGCACAGCATATTTAAGTTAAATTAGCTGTAACATTCGAATGCACATTTAAAAAAGTTTTACTTGAAAAATTTACGATGAATTCTATGTGAATAACAAAGTATAGCATCCGGACTAAAATAAACCGAATTTTCTGAACAAAAAATTCATGACATACGACCAGTTCGGGGAACGTGTCGCGAAAATTTTGTAACTAGTTTTAGTTTTAAAACTTTTCAATGCTAGCACTCACAGTATGAACTTCCGATGTACGTAAATTTTAAGTACAGCAGGAATTTAAGAGTTACAATTGGCAGTTGTTACTCTTTAAAGCTTTGTCTATGAGAATTAATACAAAAAGGATGACATTTCGTTATCCCGGCCGATCTAAAGGGAGACTATATAACTTGGTAGGATATTACTTCGCAAATGAGTGAGTAAAAACAAATGCACTTTATTATCCCATATCCTTATAATTTTATGGGATTGTTAATCCGACGTAGAAAGAGTTCAGGCACTGAAATCAAGTTTGGCGTGAAAAATATATAATAACTTGTATAGTTCTAACCAAAAGATGTAACTCAAACCCTCAGATCAGATCAAGAGCCTTTTAAAACCCACGAGACAGATCTTTGTCATAATTCTTCACTCACTATACATATACCGAAATACGGATACTAATTCTTAAATAAATAAAGAAATAAATAAACATGAGACAACATCAAATATTACATACATACTCTGATCCCAATGTAAGTAGCTAAATCACTTGTGTTATGGAAAATCAGAAGTAACGAAGGTACCACAAACACCCATACCCAAAAAAACTAATGATAATCAACATCGACTCAGCCGGGCATCGAACCCAGGACCTCGGAGTGGCGTACCCATGAAAACCGGTGTATACACCTGTCGACCACGGAGGTCGTCTATTCTTGCGATTCGATTATAATAATCAAATTAAATCAAAATATAAATACTCTTTTATTTACTCCAATTAATAGAACCTTTGTAAAGGAAAGACGTATAAGGCGGTCTCATCTCTAATACGGATATTTGAGTCAAATATATATTACCATAATCATGAAAAAGATTCATAACACACAAATATGGATTAGTTAGTTGTGTAACTTACTCTGACTCGTAGAAAGTTTTCCGCATTGCATCGCTGCAGCAAATATTGCCATATGTGTTGCAAACAAAATGTTAACTCAATTTGGTAATTTAATGCTTCGGACAACAAATCCTATCCTATGTCGCTCGACTTAAAGCAAAAATATATTTTCAATAATTTATTTCCTGATGCTCGATTGCATTTTTATAGTATACGAGTTTTTAGAAAAGGAATGTTTTGTTTTTTAATTTAAATATTTGGGCATGAAAACTTGACCTGCTTCTTCCAATCGTTTTATATATGATGAAATATTATTATTAAAAAATAGGTTATACCTCTTTTAAAATTAAGATTTAAGATTCATACTATTTTATACAAGATACATCAGTTTCCTCAAATTACGATTTTAACTATTTGGTTAAAGATTTCATATAGACTTAGTACTTATTCAAGAAAATGTTTAAACAAAGATTAAAATAATATGTTATTGAGGTAGAAAGCCTAGTTAATAAAGCATCAGATCTCGAGGGACCTGCAGGATTGTGAGCTAGCTGCTTGACTAACGAGACAGTCACTTTGAGTATACATTCTACAAAACAAGTAAGAAGAACTTATATGGATCAATAAAGAAATATTTTTATTTCAAGTATAATGTTCATTATTAAAAAAAAGTTTAATTTATTACAAATAAAATCTTTATATATCATAATTTGGAGCTCCAATTGCATAAATATTGTTGCTTGTTTTAGCGGCATGTTACAAATATGTGAGAGAGTGCAAAGTGCATTATTAATGGTTAATTACCGATTCATACATATGATACCTTTCTTCACCAATCTCGTGATTTATAAAAACTTCGATACATAGACCATCAATATAATTATAATACACGTAACTAAGAATTCAAATTAAATAAAAAAAATCAAATTCATTTTCCCTTAAAAATAGCAAAATAAAATCAAGCAACACGGACACTAGTATTGAATAAAATAATGTGGCCGTCAGGGACGCTCGGCACATGTGACAGAGAAATTGAAAGAAAACCAATAAATATATATGGAGTATATAAATAAAAACAGTGAGATATATAGATTTCTTTAATAAAATAAATATAATAATAATAGCGCTTTTATATATTCAAGTAACAGAGACGCAATTACAAAAGTACATAAACTAAGAAATTTATTTAAATGGATAATTCTCTGACTGTCAACCTTTGACTAATACTGGAATTGGAATTACACAACCAAATCTTAAATTTTATTTATAAAATACATAGTGTATACGCCACACATGCACATACGAGGAAGTTGATAATATTGGCGTAGAGGGGCATGATGGCAGGGCACGAGAATCTGTCGTACCCCCAAGGGACAACGATACATGTTTCACATCAAAGATATACTGTAAAAATGTTGTTTGTATTTTATGTTTCTTTTAAATTAAGTAATCTTAGGCGTATCAATCGATATCTTCGTTTTCTGAGTACCTAAAACTTGAATAAAACATTTCGTCTCGATATCATTTAGGGAACTTCTTTATTGCAGTTGCCGAAGTTTTTGCTAACGAAGTTCTCAGAAACTTATATTTTCTGCTACTGCGTGCGATCGTTAAGGAGGTTCGTGACTGTCCTGATTAATTCATCCGATGGTCCATTGTTTTTTCCTTTTTAGGCCTGTTTGCCTTTGTAATAATTTGAGCATTGTTAAGAGATCTCGTCTATTCTGATTCAGGAGGCATTAAGAAATGAATAATTAATTATGAGAATATTTTGTTGTATTAATATTTTTGTAATTAATAGTTCTTATTGATATAACAAATATACATGAGTACTCGTCTGATTCTATTAACAATCAATTGAAAGAATACAAGAATAATAAGTCAATATAGAGGATATTGATAACGTTTTTAGCTTTTAGAAGATAATTCAAAAGACAAAATCGAGGTTAAATAAAAAAAACGTAATAGAAGCATTACACTCAATTATTTATTGTTAAATTAAAAACTGCTAGATTCAAAAGGGAAATAACCAGACCCTAGAAGAACCTCAGTAAATTTATAAGTAGAAATATGTATTATTCAAGTTGTCATTTGGTTGATTTGATTTTATAAAAGCACTTTTAATTTTACATTTGCCTTTAAGATATAGCAAATGTAAAGCAACCATCGATTCAGAGTATACTAGATGAATGTTAACTATATTATAAAAAAGTATTAATAATAACAGTAACCCTAAATATCGATTAATTTATCCTTTGGTCGCAAAACACTTAAATATAAATTTTAGGTTAATTATTGTGATTCACTGACATATTATCAAGGACCAAATAAATGAAATGTTTACGAATGTATGACGTCATCATAGATTTAACCAATCAGCGAGACCTATGTGTCATAGTCTATTGAATTTAATTTAACAGATTGATATATTAAATTCAACAATCGTCAACATTCGCCCACAATGTTTCTTTGCTATACATATTTACATAAAACTTCGCTATATATGTCATTCGTGTTCTTCGTTCTTTACATCATTCAAACATTATGTTAAATTGTACATTCAAATGCTAAGCGCTGCCGCGCGAATGAAAGAAGCAAAAAAATTGAATCTTCTTAAGTATTTATAAGAACTACGATTTACATACGATATAAAAAATATACAACGTGGAAGTTAAAAACGAAGATACATAAGCGATTTTACACGAGTTTCGATAATAAATCGAATGAAAATCACGTAATAACAAATATATGCTTGCAAATCAACAGTATCAATGTTTACGAATAGTATTGACTTATTCGATGCACGCAAGCTAAATAAATCCATTGGGAATATTAAGTCGATGTTTGGATATTCAATTGCATATCATTTTTTATTACTATAACGAATAACTTATTAATGTTATTTATGACCCACCGTTGGACAAAAATAGCTGCGACGGCCCAGTGGTTAGAACGCGTGCATCTTAACCGATTATTTCGGGTTCAAACCCAGCTAAGCATCACAACAGTTTATAATCCATCTCGTACTCGGCGGTGAAGGAAATCATAGTGAGGAAACCTGCATGTATTTAATTTTATCAAAATTATACCACATGTGTATTTCACCAGATTGGAAGAGCGTGCTGGAATATGTTTCAAACCCTCTCCCTAGTAAAGAGGAGGTCTTAGCCCAGCAGTGGGAAATTTACAGACTGTTACTGTTAATGTACTTTTACTGTTGGACAAATGTTCTTTTTCTCTAAAAGATTTTGAAGCTTATTTTAGATATGGCAAGGTCGATACAATTAAGGGGAAAATCTCATTAACTATTATTATTGAAGTTGGTTAAGACTTCTTAACAAACTAACTTTAGCTTCCTGTTGGGATTAATTCATTTTTGGCTTACATAATCGGAATTGCGATTCAATGTGCCTTCAAATATTCTCACCATCCCACGCGATTCGGATTTGTATAGTAGCTATTTTTAATTTTGTTTTTTTTTTGTGTTCTTATTTAAGTCCTCCACGTAAATAATTTTTTCGCTTCGAATATTGTCATTGAAAATTCATATGAAAATAATGTTTTGAAAATATCTTCATTGGTAGGTAGAAGCTTAAAAATCTTTCGAAATAATGTAATACGTCATGATCAATTTGATTATAAAATGTTTTTAGTGACCTAATAGTAACTTATCAATGTTAAATTCATTTAAATAAATTTCTATTTACATGTGTGAATCAAACTAATTACGAAATATCAAATAAAAATTTCAATGCTATCCAGCTTTCTGTTTGCGTTATGTAATGATTTCCGAAGCTTATTTTTCGTGTAGCACAAATAGCCGTTTTTCAAATATTACGCAAACCATAATAGCTCATTTTATTTCAATGATCTTACACTGAATTTTTTTGAATCACATTACTTTTGAATGTAAATTAAAGAGAATTAACTACTACTTGTAATAATGACCCCATTACTATTTTAAAACCGGAGCATGGAATGACTTTAAACTACATTACATATTTATGAATATTTAAGCATTACTACAGTTTTCCATTAACAACTATTGATATAGATATAAATAGTTGTCGTGATTCGGACTTCCAAACCACTATCACCTTTCTTGGACTTCAAACTTGATTCATACTAAATTCCATTACATTTCATTTAATATTTTGGCTATAAAGAGCAACAGATAGATGGACAGAGTAACTTTCGCATTTATAATATTAGTAAAGATTTACTGGCATAGATTATAGTGGTTTACATGCTGGCTGCAAAAACAAGTCTAACATAAAAAGCCGCTTTTCAAATGTTATGCAAAAACCAAACACGTGCATTGTGCATGGCCGTACATGAATTCAAATTTTCCAAATCTTTACCATTCCTTTGTGCACCTAAATCTTATACAGTAACCAAAATACGCGTTTCCATTTCATAGGTTATATTTCTTTCAACGCCATTTGTGCAGACATTTTACCGGTTTACAAAACGAGTCGGTGAAATATTAAATGGGAATAGAATAGTTTTCGATTTTGCACAATCTACGCTATTGTGTTTAGTCTCCTGAGATATTTCCATTATATGCATTTGTATTTAAATACCAAATCTTGGCATGAAATCACCTATTATTCACCTCGAATAAAGTACCTAATAAATGTACACTTTAAAGTATCGCCATAAATACTTTATGTATTTTAGGTTTTGAACAGCGACTCGAAACGAGACTCAGCTTAGTACAACGATAAATGACACTCTTTCAAAATCTTGGGCATTAGGTATAGAACAAAACAGCTGACATCAAATAATACTCTTGTTTATTTTACTCTGATTCATTTGGTTTTATATTACTAGTTTGTTTTGTTTAAGTATATTTGTTGCTATTAGTTGGTATATTTTTATAAAATATGTTTGTTACATTATCCGAATTCCCAAGGGTGACGTTATACATCATTGAAACTTTGCTTAGGATAAACATCAATAATGTTTGCAACATTCCATTCAATAGGAGTAAATTTACATAATATTTCTACGCTTTCGTTCGTTAGATCATCTTTATACCCAATGTGGCTCACCTTTCAGAGCGTGGGTGTACTGGAAAGTATGACGTCACGACTCACGTTTATTTTCGAAAAAGCTTTAGTCGCAATAAAACGTCAGTTGAAAACAAACCTTATGAACGGGTTTTAAGGTTTAAATTAGTTTTTCCCTGTAGCTTGGTTATGACTGCTTTCATTAGTGGCATTAAGTCAACCTACGTGGGTGGTTGAAACGTTTGTCCATTGCTGTTCAAGTTCAAGGGTTGGAAATGAATCATTTTTAATTGAATTATGCAAATTAACTGCTATTAATATTGCCATTATTGTATACAAACTACTAACTTATCAGCAATTTATTCGTTATTTCCAAAGGAATATTCAAATAGCGTTATCATATAAATTAATTTTATCGTCGCTATTTAAATTTATCGCAAAAGTAGCGAAAGTGATATTATAAAAATTATTCAATTGCGATTGTTTAATTCTGGAAATATATTTGTATCCCTTTCACACACACACTCTCACTCAGACTGTTTCATTTTCTATGTGTGTTTCTGTGATTTTGCGTGAATGTATTAAAATTCATAATTCAAATATATTAGGGATAAATATATTGAGGATAAATAACTGAAGCATTATAAGATACTAATTGTTTGTTTATAACTCGCAACAAATTGAATAAGCTGTTATAAAAAAGTGGAATTTGAAGGACTGATGTTTGATCATATTGTCAGCTCGATAATAAATTAATTTACTATTTTACAATAGTGCCAAGAAAGTAAATAAAATTACAATCAATTGAACCCACAATAATTTTATTATCTTGGTACTAATTTGGGGGCCGTGGCTTGCGTGTGTGCTGTATGTGGAGGTTGTGCCCATAATCGCCACGCTGGGCAGGCGGGTTGGCGATCGTAGGGCGTAGCTTCTCGCACCGGTGACGCTGCTGCCCGTCACCGGCCTGTGGTATTTAGCTACGCCTATTATGTTGATGGTTATACCGCCATCAGTCGCGACAGTGGCGTGCACTGGGAGAGGCCTATGTCCAACAGTGGACAAAAATAGGCTGTTGATGATGATGATGACTAATTTGGGTCGTACTATACTCGTCATAATATGTTTTGAATACAAAATAATTTAATTAACACAAACGTTAAAAGCAGCTCTAAAAAGTAAAACCAATAAAATAGTAATTTGCAATAGTAAAAATATGCAAGTATAGTTTTAAATTATTATAATTTAAAAGATTATTAGTTTTATTAAAAAATATATCGTTCTGTTTAATTTTGAATTACATTTTTCATACCGTGTAGATTATGGTTAAATAAGTGTCATGATTTTTAAATAATTTTAATTGAAGTAATATTATTTAGTACTGCTTTAATTTTAAAATACGTTGTTTTTAAATTAAATAACATTTTTAAGTATTATTATTGATTCGGTTATCGACAACATATTGGTGCAAGCCCGTGCCTTCCTCGGGTGGCGTGGCGTGGTGTGGCGACTGGTACCGCCTGGCACGAGAAAAAGAACACAAGAGGATTGATTGGGAACGAAAAACAAGAAAAAGGACATTCTTGTGAGAATAGTGGTGAAGACTAGTTAATTTTAATATATTAAGCGGATACTTAATATTGTATCAAGTGATAAATTAATATACTGAAATAATTAAATGTTACGTGAGTAGTTTTATTACACTTCAGAAGTGACACGGACCGGATAAAAAGGTATGTTTAAGCAAATATTATCGAGACATTTTGTCTGTGAGGATGTTGTTTTAACGCCCACAGCGGTAAATTATACACTATTAATTAATTAATGAATTTTTAATACTGTCAGCAGACAAATAATCTTGATATAGCTTATTTCTTTTTGAATTAAGCTGTTGACCGGCTTATTAAAATATTTAACATAGAATATATATAATAAAAATATGATGATATATTTTTTTTTATTCTTATAAATAATCTACCATTCTGACTACATATTTACTTGGTTAATAAATCGCAATGCTGATTTTCTTTTTCTGTGTCCATCTACTAATAAATTATCTTATTGATCTCTATTCTCTTATTCTTTAGTCTTAAAGTATTATAGAATCGGATAATGTTAGGGGGTGAACTATGTTTGTTCATCGGATAAAGTTAGGGGGTGAACTATGTTTGTTCATCGGATAATGTTAGGGGGTGAACTATGTTTGTTCATCGGATAAAGTTAGGGGGTGAACTATGTTTGTTCATCGGATAATGTTAGGGGGTGAACTATGTTTGTTCATCGGATAAAGTTAGGGGGTGAACTATGTTTGTTCATCGGATAATGTTAGGGGGTGAACTATGTTTGTTCATCGGATAATGTTAGGGGGTGAACTATGTTTGTTCATCGGATAAAGTTAGGGGGTGAACTATGTTTGTTCATCGGATAATGTTAGGGGGTGAACTATGTTTGTTCATCGGATAATGTTAGGGGGTGAACTATGTTTGTTCATCGGATAATGTTAGGGGGTGAACTATGTTTGTTCATCGGATAATGTTAGGGGGTGAACTATGTTTGTTCATCGGATAATGTTAGGAGATGGACTATGTACATATGTAGCTGAGCTGAAATTATTGTTGTTTTTGCACATAGTATGGTAAACAGATTACGTCTCAGATAATATTTATACGTTTTAGCATTTACTGGCAATGTCATCTGATCATGAAGCGGACACGCCGCCGGTTACGCCTCCAAAGCGACGGCGGCCGAAGAAGGCGAGTAAACGAAGAAGGCGAAGGAACTCGTCTTCTTCGTCATCATCCGCTGATGAGTCTTCACCGCGAAGGACGCGTAAGCTATCAAGCAGGCTAACCTCTAGGGACGTGCTGAAACTTCTGTCCAAATGGAAGGGAGAGTCAACAAAGAATAATTTTGGTAGTAACAATAATTTTAATAATGTTATTCCTGAATTTGACCCGTCCTGCAGGACCCAAACTATTGATTGCTGGCTGCGAAAAGTAAACGAATGTGCCTCTATATACGGTTGGGAGGATAAGCAGACAATACACTACTCTTTACAAAAGCTAATTGGTCTGGCTAAGAAATGGTTTGAGTCTTTGCAGACGGTCAAATTTACTTGGGACGAGTGGCAACTGAAATTACGCAAGGCATTCCCCAGCGACGAAAATTACGGACGTCTCTTGGAAGAAATGTTAAATCGCACATCACGTAATGATGAGAGCTTGCGGGAATATTTTTATGACAAATTGGGTTTGTTAAGTATGTGTGAAATTACTGGTAAGAAGGCTGTTGATTGTATTGTGTACGGCATAAGCGACCGATCTGTTAGGAATGGGGCACAGGCTCTCGATAGTACGGAACCAGAAGATTTGCTTACTTACCTTTCTTCCCAAAAACCACAACAGGCTATGAGTTACAATAATAGACCGCGTGAACGCACATTTCAAAAGCCCAACAACTCTGCAAACACCAATACGGGTGCCAGCAACTCAAATTTAAATTCTGTAATTTGCTACAATTGTCGCGTTAAAGGTCATCCTTATTTTAAATGCACTAAGCCGCTAACAATATGCAAACGTTGTAATCGGGTAGGACATGACAGCGACCGATGCAGGCTTGACTCCTTAACATCCACAAATCGTAATTCAAACAATAACGTAGATAATTTTGAAAAAAACACTTTAAAAATTGACACAACTAATGACCCTAATAGTAAGTTCTTCAAAACTATCACAATCAATGACCATTCTCTCAAAGCCTACATAGACTTCGGGAGTGAATGTACTCTTTTGCGTAAAAGCGATGCAAAGTTTTTGAAACTTGCACAAAATTATGACAATATTCCAATTGTAAGAGGGTTTGGTCAGTCTTCTGTAATACCTTTGTACAAAACCTTCGTTTCTGTGAGGGTTGATGACATTGAATCGATTATCGAAGTATTAGTGGTTGATGACGCGCACATGCAGGTATCTGTGATTATTGGACAAAACTTTACAGAACAGCCATTCGTTACAGTCTTAAAGAATAGTGACAATCTGACGTTCTATCTAAGTCCTAATAAAATTCCATTTGATAACGATGAGGATACATTAAAACTTTACGTTACCGATACCACTAACATTTCGAAAACCGGCGTTGTCCCTGTGCAAATAGATCATGATTTAACCGGAGATATTTTTATTGGGGGCTATAACTCAGTCGAACCACGGAAGGAATACCGGTTGTTGCCGGGCGCTTACCGTATTTGTTGCGGCAAAGGTGGGGTCATTATTTCCAATCTGTCCGATAGTACTTTAACTTTTGAAAAGGACGCCTTGATATCTAGAGCAAATCCCTTTGTTGAACGGCCTGCTTACCAGATTAACAGGATTGTAGAGAATTTCTCTACGATAGAACCCCTCAATAAAGCCGACATTAAGATTGGACCAGGTCTTGACAATAGTCAAGCAAATGCGCTTTATTCGTTACTTCAGAAATACCGGGACTGTTTCGCTACCAACTTGGGTGAGATAGGCTGTGCTGTTGACGTGGAAATGAAAATTGATCTCGTGGATAACAAACCGATTGTTTACCAACCCTACCGCCTATCTCATTCCGAACGTGAAAAGGTCAGAGAAACAGTTAATGAACTTGTACAAAACAATATCGTCCAAGAGTCAAAGTCTGATTATGCTAGTCCAATTTTAATGGTAAAGAAAAAAACCGGTGAGCAAAGACTATGTGTAGATTTTAGGGCATTGAACAATAAAACAGTCAAAGATAGGTTTCCTCTTCCTCTCATTGATGATCAGTTATCTAATCTTAGTGGGAATACCTTCTTTACCACCCTCGATCTCGCATCAGGATATTATCAGATCCCAATGGCTCCAAGTAGCCGACATCTCACCGCCTTTGTCACGCCTGATGGGCATTATGAGTTTTTAAGAATGCCCTTCGGACTCGCTAACGCGCCAGCCGTCTTCCAGAGGATGATCAACAAAATTCTCGGTAATAAGCGATTTGAATATGCGTTAGCCTATTTGGATGACGTGCTGATACCATCAAAGGGAGTGGACGAGATGTTTTGGCGACTAGAGGAGGTCCTTAAAATTTTTAGAGAGTTCGGATTAACTTTGAAGCTCTCTAAGTGCCGTTTTTTCGATGCCACAGTTAGCTACTTGGGATATGACATTTCCTCACAAGGCATGCAACCCGGTGAGGCTAAGATAACAGCGGTCAAGGGATTTCCCACACCTCGCAATACACACGAAGTTCGTCAATTTCTTGGCTTAACTGGTTATTTTCGCAAGTTTATAAAAGGTTATGGGGAAATCGCTCGACCGTTGACTTCTCTATTAAAGAAAGAGGCAAAATGGCAGTGGTCTGAGATCGAGAACCAGGCATTCTCCCTTTTGAAGGAAAGTCTTGCTAGTCGTCCTGTTTTGGCCCTTTATGACCCAAGATTGGAGACCGAATTGCATACCGACGCCAGTTCTGTTGGCGTAGGGGGCATATTGATGCAATGGCAGAAAGAATCGCGGGTTTTAAAACCAGTAGCATATTTTAGTCGCCAAACAACACCAGAGGAGAGATATTTGCACTCCTATGAGTTAGAGACCCTAGCCGTCGTATGTTCTCTAAAAAAATTTAGGGTTTACCTTTTGGGCATACCTTTTAAGATTTTCACCGATTGTGCTGCACTTAGAACGACACTAACAAAAAGAGATTTAATTCCGCGTATAGCGAGGTGGTGGCTGCAAATAAGCGAATTTGATTTTAGTATAGAGTATCGACCGGGGGTACAAATGCAGCATGTTGATGCTCTCAGTCGAAATACCACTCTGTCCTCGAACTCAGAGGAACATTTATCCGTTAACATTTATTCTATAGAGAAGGACAACTGGCTTCTAAGTTTACAAAGAGCAGACCCCGACATCTCGCGTATTTCGCAAATTCTAAAACCGGAAGACGACCTAGAGTGCCGGGATATTCGCAAAAATTACGTTGTTGAAAACCACGTTATTTATAGAAAAATAGATGACCAATTACGCCTTGTTGTGCCACGAAGTGCAAGGTGGCAAGTATGTCGGGCTAATCATGACGAAGTAGGACATCACGGCTATTCTAAAACGCTAGAAAGGATACAAAGCAATTTCTGGTTCCCAAAATTGAGAAAATTTGTAAAAAAATATGTAGCGGCTTGCTTAGAGTGTGCATACAATAAAGATACTGCAGCAAAACGAAAGTCTGGACATTTATACCCAATTGAAAAGGTTAATATACCTTTTCACACTGTCCATATGGATCATTTAGGGCCATTTGTTCGCAGTAAGGATGGTAATACTCACATTTTGACCGTAGTCGACGCTTTCACAAAATACGTGTTCGTTAGACCAGTAAAAGATCTTAAAACCAAAACCACTATCAAAGTCCTTGAGAAAATATTTTATGATTTCGGTATTCCGGCAAGGATAATATCTGACCGCGGTACTTCTTTCACGTCGACAGCCTTTAAAACCTTTTGTGAGGAACAAGGAATTAAGCATGTATTGAATGCGGTCGCTTGTCCCAGAGCCAATGGTCAAGCCGAAAGATTCAACCAGACTATTCTTAATTCACTAGCGGCACAAAATTCTTTTGGCCACGAGCGCGACTGGGACAAGTGCCTGGGGAAAATCCAGTGGGGCATTAACAACACTGTGAATGCCTCAACACAAAAAACGGCGACCGAAGCTTTGTTTGGACTCAAAATGCGGGATCATTTGGCAAATAAACTTAATGTTATAGATGAATCTATGACTTCTAATTTACAAGAACTTAGACAAGATATTAGCTCTAACATACAGAATGAGCAAGAAAAATTGAAACTAAGACATGATAAAAACAGAATTTCTGCTGTAAAGTATAAAGTCGGTGACCTGGTAAAGATATTGCGAAACAATTTTGCCAATGATGGGATGAGCACAAAGCTTTTGTCAAAGTTCATAGGTCCCTATAAAGTACTAGAGGTTCTAGGAAACGATAGATATACGATAGCCGATGTCCCAGGCTTCAATAGAACGGGCAAGCCCTATAAGACTGTAATAGCGGCAGACAGGATGAGACCCTGGATACATATAAAGGCTTTGGAGGTATATAATTCAGACAATAACAGTTCCAGTGAGCATAGTGATCACAATAGCGCTTGAATGTATGTGTACAGGGTCTTATACTAAATCCATGTAAATATTTTTTTCTGTAAACAATTATTTTTGGTACAGCGTGTGTTTTATTAAATGAAAAAAAAAAAAATTATGTTTATGTTCATATGTGTGTGTATGTGCATATATATGTATATGTATAAATTACTCACTGTGTGATCTACACACATCTGTTGAAATAAAAACAAATATAAATGTAACTATAATATGTAATGTATGAATTAACACAAATGATTTATTCCAATGTAATCGCTCTATTTTCTTTAATTATTTCAAACTATCAATATTCACTGTATAATATGTTTATAAATAATTCGGTTACTAGCTTAATTGGCGAATGTCATGATTTGTTGTATGTAGGATTATTAGCGCGCTAACCTTTGAGTTGTACTCTTAAATTTATGTATCATTATTATATTGTGTAGAGTTAAGTTTGTGTTGAGAATTGAGCTAAGTGTTATGTGGTTATATAATATAACAACCAATTAATGTCATATATTAGCAAAGGGTGTATTTATATATAAACTATAATGATTAGCATGTCGTGCGCCGGGAGTCGGCACGATGTCGGATGGCCGAATGTCATGATTTTTAAATAATTTTAATTGAAGTAATATTATTTAGTACTGCTTTAATTTTAAAATACGTTGTTTTTAAATTAAATAACATTTTTAAGTATTATTATTGATTCGGTTATCGACAACATATTGGTGCAAGCCCGTGCCTTCCTCGGGTGGCGTGGCGTGGTGTGGCGACTGGTACCGCCTGGCACGAGAAAAAGAACACAAGAGGATTGATTGGGAACGAAAAAGAAGAAAAAGGACATTCTTGTGAGAATAGTGGTGAAGACTAGTTAATTTTAATATATTAAGCGGATACTTAATATTGTATCAAGTGATAAATTAATATACTGAAATAATTAAATGTTACGTGAGTAGTTTTATTACATAAGGTACTAGCAAACAAAAATTCAAAATATTCTTAATGCTCACTATTGTTACAGCGCTGAATTAAATGTAAAACGCTCACTGTTTCGGAAAGCAGATTTTATCGAGACGTACCGACAAGAAACTCAGTAGTTTTAATCATTTTAATTAGACAGAGTATGTCGATAGAGTACTATTAAAATTATATTTAATCTGTCTAGAAATCAACACATACAAAGTCCACGCTTTTTATCATTGATATTGTTTTTAGTAATATGCCTTAGTTGTCAATGTTTTTTTCTTTGACAAGAGCTTTAATTTTTTTAATCTATGAAAATATATAATGAGTTCTTATATATATAAAAAAAAACTAATCAAGGTTTTTGAAACGAGCGCACATCGTATCTCTCTAACCCAGCGGAGGCTTAATTCTTGAAACAGTGCCAACTTCCCAACTAGTTAAATTTCGTTCAAAGCGATTGCATCCATTGTTACCTTAAGTTTGCGGTTTTGACTGTATGTTTTGTTTGATGTGATAATTGAATCAATTTATGCTTTCAATAGAGTTTACAAAAATATATTTTTATGAAAACCATATATTTGATGTAACCGTTATGTATATTAATTATTATACCAGTGATTTTTATATACATATAGGACTGGTGAATAGGCTACCTGGTGATAAGTGATTACCAATACTCATTTAAAATATCAATTAAACAAATCATAATCATTATTTCTTTAAATTTGATAGCTAAGATAGTTCGTAGTAGTATAGTAGATAGTAGAGTGTCCATTGTGCCTGTAGTTGCACTGGCTTAATCACACATGAAACCGAGACAAAATAATTTCTAAGTATTGCTGTTTGGAGGCAGAATATCTGATGAGTGGGTGGTTATTACCCAGACGAGGGTGCGTAAAGGCTTAACAACACCTTTAAAAAAATTTAATATATCTATAATTTCAAATGTAATTTAAACAAAATTGTTTGGACAAATAAGTAATAATATTAGCATTATTTATTTGTTTTTAATTTGTTAGACACGTTTTCCTCAAACTTTCATATTTTTGATAATTAAATAAGTCAGATGTACTACGTATAAAAAAATTATTATATTTCCAAAAATAGATGTCTTTAAGTTTACAAGTAATTATAACAATTATTATTTTATAACTTGATAATGACTTTTGTAAAAAGTTTCTGGCAGAGTTAATTATGACCGACTGTTTGAAATATGGTGTCGTAAGAGTGATGGGAAAACATCCCACTAAGCCAAAGCAATCTCAAGGAGGGTTGGGATTAGATAGGCAGCTGGCCGTTACTACGCTTAATAAATAGGACGAGGGAAGCGAAAGATGGTTTCTCAATAGTGTCAGTTTGGGTCCATATTGAATATCCCAGTAGCAGTAGTGACTTACAAAGTTAAGAGTATTTAACTTGCACACTTCGTTAACCTCGCGCGCCCGTTTGGCCTGGAACTAATCTGCATCCTGTCGTGCTGGATTGTCATCCCGTCCAAGTACAAGTGTAAGGCACGCGTATATCTGTGTTTGCAAATATACTTGTCAAATTAGTATTCTATTGATTATTGGGACATTCTTTTGTTTTAATTCAATATTCTCTGCTTATGACATATATGCTTTTGACATAGGTGAAATCAATTCAAATCCAATTACCGAATTATATTGATTTGATTATTCTGCTTAAGGGTGAATGAAGGCCGTTCTAGTTAATTCAGCTCTATGTTATTAAATGTATAAGGATGAATAAATGAAAGATATTGAATTAAAAATTAATCTTATCTGAGATTTGCATATTTTTCTGCAGCACTCAGTTTAACCGCGTCGTCTGTAGACGAACTAACTTCCATCTAAACAAACCGCAAGAGCTTAATCAAAGTGAACTCGACCGAACTAAAATAATCAACTTAGGAGTTTCGTCTGCGTTACACGGGGCAAGGGATTTTATACCTTGTTTCAATAGTGATAAGATTCATATTACAATGAATTTAGTGACGATTTAAATTAATCCGTGGATAAACATGGCATTGCATTTTACCATGCGTGCGAATATACGTTATTTAGAATTCGTATTTAATAATATTATAGCTTTCTAGTTATTTTAGTCTGTATTTGATTCCCACAATGGCATATAAACAGATCTTTACAATAACACATTCACTATACTATACATTTAAACAAATAAACCATACATTTTTAAAACATGTATGTGTATCATTTAACTCACGTTTTAAATGGTTCCATATTCGAAAACTCGAACGGATTCAAATATTGGTTTGTGAGAACAGAATTTATAGTTTTTTTAATTTTTATTTTAATGGAACGCACTCTTCTGGCTCGGAATCCAGGTAAGGCTTAATGTTCGATTTCCAATCCCTTCCTTTTATGTTTTCATAACCACTTATGCATTATAACACCGCTAGGTTAACGGCATTGGTGGTCGAAATTCAGCAAAGAGTATAATTTAATTGACATAAAAGGTAAAATTAGTTTTCATTGAATTAGCAAATAATAAAAAAAAATATTTTTACAATAACAAAATATCCATACTTACTTTACATATAAGTACTGACAATTTGCAATCGTAATTAAAACACAATCATTATTACTTGATCTACGTTATTTTGATCACAATTAGAAGCATCTTATAGAATATACGATACGATTTAAATTTTTTATATTATTTTTCCGAATCGATGGCAAATAAAATTTTAATCATAATGTTCACGACACATATTCAGTATTTGGGTATAACACGTGATTGTATTCGACATTATTTAAATTACGAACCCTGAAAAAAGTAATATCCCGTACGAGTTCACGTTAAAATTCAAGGATAACAGGCTTTCTGTTTAAATTTACCCATTCCTGATTCGCTCGGAATATTTTCACACCCTTGTGTTTTCTTCTGATTAAGTTCCATCCAGTGTGTGAGTGAGTTTCATTGTTCTCACTTTTTTCCCAATTCGAGAGTTTAAAAAAATATTGTTGTCTCTCTTTTGTCAGTGTAATGAATACATTTTGGTTATATGTGTGATGGTTGTAGTTGGACGCACGAGCTGTGTAGAACAAACAGTATAGACCAATCCAAATAAACTACATACAAATTACTCATGAAGTAATTATCATAGCATCTACAATGCTTGTTTGCGTATATCGGTATCCGATGTTCCAATTGAACGATGTCTTCCTATTTCAATAAATCGATATTGAGATATTTCCAAACGTTTATTTTTAAAATTAGGCTGTTCCGTTTTAAAAACATTATTTTAAGTTTGAGCCAATCGTTTAGAGCCACTGAAATGAGAGAATGAGTTATAATATTTTTATAGTTAATAATGGAAATAAATCAAAATCGCTTCATAATAGAAGGAATGTCCAACAGTAAAACCTTAAAGCCTAATAACATGCGGCATTGGACCGAAACAAGGGATATGGACATTGGACATTCTTGACACGTCCAAGAAATAAATACCATCGGATAAAATCCGCAATTCAACGGACTTCACGCAACACTGACTTTTACTTAAGAAACTGGGCCGCGTTTATACCGTGTCGTTACGATTCTAAGACTTCTATTCGCTTTTTTTTTATTTTGCTTACATTTCCTTTTCAATCGTAAGTACGTATTTATTTTTTAAAATATTAAATATATAGAATATTTTATTCTAAGAACGTTCGAATTGTACCAATTTTAAATAAAGTAAAGTAAAAAAGTAACAGCATGTACATTTCCCACTGCTGAGATAAGGCCTCCTCTTTCATTAGGGAGAGGGTTTACAACATATTCCACCACACTGTTCTAATGCGGGTTGGTGGAATGTACATGTGACAGAATTTCAATGAAATTTGACACATGCAGGTTTCCTCACGATGTTTTCCTTCTCCGTCAAGGACAAGATGAATTTTAAATACAAATTAAGCACATATATATACTGGTGCTTACCTGGGTTTGAACCCGCAATCACCGGTTAAGATGCACGCGTTCTAACCACTGGGCCATCTCAGCTGCAATTTTGAATGACACAGACAAATTCCTATCCCATCCTCTTGAAGAGAAGAGTCTATTATACCACGCTGTTCTATTAGAGGTCAATAAGATAACGTTATGTATATGTCATTTCATCCGATATATGCAGTTTTACTTTATGACTACCTCGATGATCTAGTGGCTAGATATGGTGATTGAGGGCCTGGAGTCAAACCCCAAGTCGGATCGATACAAGGCTTTTCTTTTAAAATTGTCAGTAGTAGCCTTAGGCGTAGAATATTGATCTCTTCCGTGCCTCGGAAAGAGCACAAAGTCGTTGGTCTTGCCCATGAACATATCTTGTGTGATATGTTCATGGGCAATATATATATCCTTTGAAGTTCTGGTCTGTTTTGGATAGCCAAAATCAGCGAGGAAGATGGAATATTATTTAAGTACGTGAAAAATGATGGTGCCGGATGTAAACATCGGAATGGTGTTATGATTATATCTTATGAATGTGTGCGTTTTAACCGTTGGGTCATATCGGCTGTATACATACAAAGAAAGATCGAAAACGTTCTTGTTCATCGTGCCAAAGGTCTTTTACCGATTAATTCATATGTTCTCTTTGGACAAAAATATTATGGACATGAATTGTTCCATAAGATTCTATCCAGAATATGAGATTATTTATATGTCATAGTTTTGTTTTTTTTTTTGTTATTTTTAATTATTATTTGTATTCTACAATTTGACATCCCGTAAAAATACGAATTAAGAGGGTAAAAAAGTTGTCATGTCTTATTTAGCATCAAGTTGAAAGAATACTTTATTTCTTCTATTTTTATTTAGGATTTTCACCAAAAAAATATTTTTGGGTAATATGTAATATCATTTAGTTGTTGAGAATCTCAATAAATAAAGTTAATAGTAAATTATGTAATCCGGCTCGAAGGACCAAAAGAAGATGCAAACAATAATAGTAGCGAAGCCGTGAACTGGGTTTGTTTAAAAAACTGCCAAATTAAATATACTCTAACTAGGACCTCTAATAGGCTGCAATCCAAATTGTGAAAATGAATTAAAGTTACGTTTATTCCCAACTTATCATCTCAAGACCTCTACTTAAGAAACAGTCGAAAGAAAGATAGAATTATATAAAATAATATACGATTCTTGCATTCCAACATCCACGGCATCACGGTATTCACCCTTCACACCGGAACAGAGCGACACAAAGCGTTGTCGCTAAGCGATAGTATATCTCGTGAAGGGGTGGTAACAACCCCCGGTTAAAGTATACAGAATAGTCGGCACCATTCATTATCAAGTTTATAAGGAAAATCTCAATGACTCACTAAAACAAAGTTAAGTACACTGTTTATTATTTTACTAAATTTTTTTAGCAATTACAATTTCTTTTTGGTGATAGCTTTACATTACCGATTTTCATGTATTTCTATAATTTAATCTTATGACGATGCAGTAATGTGAGTGCAAAATTAAAGTGAAACTTGCTATAAAATAAAACCCGTAAACGTATATTACATATGAAATATTTTCAATATGTTTTATATACAAAGTGCCCAGTGTTGAGTGTTAGCCATTTTTCTTGAATGTAACTGCCTTTCCCGCCATCTCGCGCCGTGGCCTGTCAAAGAAATTTATTGGTACGGATAGGCTGCCTGACAATTTTGCTTCTCGTATATTTTTTCGACGCAAATTTTTCCTTCATAAAATTGGATCACGGGTAATCTATCGAATATTTTCGATATTGATTTTGAACGAGGGAAACAAATGTTACTAAAATATTCTTATATAGACGTATAACTTGAGATTACAGAAAAATACGATTACCTATTTATACATTTAAAATTAGAATCATAGGAAGTTTGGAAGTAAGAAGGCAAGATTATGTATTAGTTGTAATTCGAGTAGGTATTACTTCAACTGTATTTATAAAAACACGTAAAAATAATCTCAAAATCAATTTATTCTTGTTTACACATTCAGCTCTGTAACAATAACAGTATGAACGCCGCATTTTCTGCGAACAACAATAGCTTTGAATCTGCCTCATATAACTTTTACACGCGACAAATAACTACACTCATATACATAAACTATTAAGGACACGAGCCCTTAATTACATGAATACAAAGACTATTATTGCTTGTAGATATATTATGGTACTGTTTTGGATTTATCGCCCAATAATTTTCGATGTACTGACGTATCGCATAAACTATTCTGACATTATTGAATGATAGATATAAAATGACATAGTATCGTTGAACAACAATTAGATTTGACATAAAGTTTAGAATTTTTAATCTTATATGCGTTTGCTATAGTTAAAAAGTATTAAGTGGCAAAAAGTTATATAAAATCAAATTGTACTAGATATGATAATTTTATTCTTGTGTTCCATTTTTAAAATTTAAGTGAGTAATAAGTTTTAAGATATTGGGCACAGGGTTTATAATTTCTAATTTAAATAGTTCGCAAACGGGTAGTTCACTATTAGAAATATGTTTGAAAAGAGAACGTTAAGCGATTTGTATTTCAAATAAGATTACAGTCACATTATAATTGAATTTAAATCTATCTGAAGTAAGTTCCAGAGTAAAGTATTTTTCTCTTAATTCTGAACCAATATAATACCTGGGACTTTTTTAGGTTTCCATTTAAATAATCACCCCTTTCCTAAATCTGTAATAGTTTTCAGTCATGACTTTTTCATATCATTAAATAAGCTTAATAATTAGGGTTATATATCGGCATAGACTGTAAAAATAAATGTTTAGTATCACATACAAGAATTTTTGTTTGATAATCACAATGAATATCACACACCACATCCATACATTTACATACATACGTTTTGCGAACATTTTGTCAGATACATACAATCATCAGACGCTTTTGTATTACAGTATTTTTTTTAGTCTCTAAACAGCCATATATAGTTATGTATCGTCCACAAAATAATTATATTACCGCACAAATAACACAATTAAAACATTTAATTTAGTTAAACTTTCAAACAAAACCGACTCAAACAAGTAGCATTGTTGCATTAAAAGATATAAGTAAATATAATTTAAAGCGAGTCATTTGACTGTCGCATTTACTAAACGAGGTCATATTCGTCCAGAGTAGTTTTTACTCGCGCTTATTTTAACTCCTAGCTACCTGCTACTTTTGACGTATTATGCGGTAGGTTCATCCATAGTGCGTTATAGCGGTCTCGACGCCAGTATCTCTGAACTCGTGGAGTTTCACGAACAAAAGGAGGCTGTGCGGCCGCGAGGTCATTGCTCCCAGAATAATACTGCGGCGCGCTACTTACAGATAGGGCGTTCGTTGTGCAACTGTTATATTTTGTGTAACGTATTATACTGAAAATTATTAGTCTGTGTTATATAAATCGTTAGTTAAAACTTGTAATTTATATTAGTTCTCTTTTATAATTTATTCTTTTATATTTATATAATACATGAGACAAACAAAAAAAACCCGCTTAGTTTCTTTCGCCGGTTCTTCTCAGGTCAGGGTATTTTCGTTTCCGAACCGGTGGCAGTGTTTCAATTGACCATCAATAAGAAAGTGTAATGCTTCTATATTGAATAAAGTTATTTGAGTTTGAGTTTGCATTATCACAAATTACCTGCTTTTTTCACTTTTTGTGATGTTCAATTTTCCTTTAAGTATTTTTTTGGATTTCATTTATAATTTTTATTTTTTAATAAATATGTATGTGTACATGTAAGTTTCCATGCATAGTTTTCCAATAGGTCGCCAATAATAAATAACATAAAAATTATAGGCTATTTCGTATAAGAAAACTTTATTTATCATTCAGCATCTGTTAAAATTAACATTTTCTCTCAACGGTACAATTTCTTCTCGTCATAATATACATGTATCTGTTAGTGATCCAAATATTAACTGTATTTATTTGTATTCCTATAACTTTGATATAACAAAATTTTTATTATTATATTATATAATTCAATAAATTCGTTTCGCAATATTGCCTATCATTTATTTACCTGTATATTACGGCTTAGTTATAAAAAAGGCCTAAATATATTAATATATTGGAACACTATTTTATTATTTTATTTTTTAATTAGGTATAATATAAATATTTTTTCCGACACGTGTGTCCCAAATCCGTGAATACGAACTAACCTTACATGAAAATATGACGCCAGGCACCTGAACAGGGCAACGAACTGTTGTTAGTATTAAAGATTATTTTAACAACAAAAAAGGTTTTACATATGCTTATTTTTTTAACTACTTACCCGTTCCGGCTCCACACGGGTAGAATAGAGGTCTACATAAACCTATAATATTAAAATGTAAAATTTCAAAACATTTTTTAATTTGAAATAGGAATTATTACAGGCGCAATACAAATAAATTTACATCATAATTGGTTACGTAGTGTAAATTCAAAGTAGAAACAAATTCAGATACTTTATTAGATAAGAGAATTTTATATCCCTATTTATAATAACACTGTGTGGTTTTAGCTAAAGATAATATAAAAGAGTCACATCTTCTCAAACTGTAGGCATTTTAAAGCTTAAACAATTTTTTTCATAAGCTCATCTATCAATGCCTTCAGATTTAATCCCCAGTAATAACGTCCCCAAGAATGTCACCCACATTCTATAACTAGCCGTGAAATGTACAAATTTGTTTATATTATGTACTGAAGCACATACAAAATTCTGACCCCGATATGTCGAAGGTAAGATGTAGATGTGTTGGATTTTTTTAATAGATAAATCTTATCTTAACAGCAAAATATTCAAATGACAATCCGTTTCGACCTCTGCAAATAAACAGGATAAGTCTTACAATATATTCCGATTGATGCAGGTTTTCTTACGAAGATAGCGTAAAAGAGAATCACAAACAAAAAACACTTATAAATCTTAGCGGTGATTGCTCGGAATGGAACCCGTAATGACGCGTTAGACATAACGTTCATCTTAGCTCTGTTTTCAAAAGCGTTTATTATAATATATTATATACCACTAGCTGAATCCGAGGTTTTACTTGCGCGAAGTTTGTAAAAACTTCTCTGATACACAAATTCACACCCAATTTTATCCCCTTGAGGGATCAATTAAAGATGATAGCCAAGAGGTGATAGCTACTATCACAATTATAATATTAGTATATATATACTACTGAAGTTATATTTATGATAGGGCTTTGTGCGAACCTGTCTGCGTAGTTGTTTTTTACTAATAACATACTCTACCGCCAAACAGCAATACCAAATAGAAGTATGATCCAATTAAAAATAAGCCATTTTTTTGGTAGTTACTGACCGCTTATGATTTGGTGGCCTGTTTTTTTCTCGTAATCGATTTACCAGATGTAATTTTCAAACATTGTCTTGGTGGTAAGACTTCGTGGCAATCTTGTATCTGGGTAGGCACCGTCCATTTATTCTACCACAACAACAGATAACTAAATTTTTTTTTTGTTATGCATAATGGACATAAAATATTAGCTTCAATGTTATGTTACGTTTCTTAAAATTTGGCAAGTAGGCCTTATAGGGGGTAGACATCACGATTTTTTTATTATTAGTAAATTCCGCCCTCTAAGGGGTAAAAGGGAGTTGAAAGTTTGTGTTTTATAAAAGTCGAATAAATAAATGCACACATTCAGCTAGTAGTTAATACTTCTGACGGTGCTAATGTCTATAGGCAGTGTTGGCATGGCATGGCAGGGCAATTAACATCAGGTATCCCATTTACACGTCCACTTACTTATTAAATAAAATACGGTCGTGTCATACTTATGTCATACCCATTGATTATTTTAGAAAAAACATGTTCACTCAATCGTAGTTTTTCTATAAATAAATCGTTTTTCAAATATTGGAATTTTTTTCGACCTGTATTAAAGTAAACACTGAAATACGAATATATCTAATATTTCATAAAAAGTAACGTTAAAAAATATTGACTGCGGATCCTAAAAACACTTAAAATATCCAATATGATATATGACTAGTATTTCATACTACACAACAAATGAAAACAATTTATGCTTGGAATATTTTCAAATATATTTCACAATACACAGATAAACGATTCGGTGTCTAGATATCAAATGTTCGTTTTTTGCAGCATTCATAGAATTTTTTTAAGGTAAATGTGCCAAGTACTGGTCACTAACATCTGTTTTTTTTTAAACAAATATTTATTTGAGTAGGCTTTTGTTAGCTAAGATGACCCAGTGGTTAGAACGCTTACCCTATGATTGCTGATCACACCCAAGCAATCACCACCTAAATTCCAATTGGTGTCTATTATTCATCTCGTACTCCCTGAAGGAACAAATCGTGAGGAAACCTACAAAATACCTATTTTTAATGAACTTCTGCCCCATGTCTATCTAACAAGTGGCGTTAGAGCAGCGTGGAATAAGTTCCAAAACATAAAGGTATAGGAGAAATTAGCTCAGCAGTGGGACACTTACACGTTGTTATTTTCATGGAAGCACTTTTGATTGTCATTGTATATGATTAATTTCTTATCTCACCGTTTCTTATTTTAACAATACTACTGAAAATAACTGACATTGAGTTGCCACAAAAAAGACATTTTAAATAAATATTACATAAAAATATATATTATAGGTTAAACTTGTAAATGCATTGGTTACTAATGATGAGGGGCGGTGTAAACTAGTAATAACCGGTTTGTGGATTGTATATCGAACGAAAAGATCATTACTGTATACATCAAAATAGGCAAATACAACAAATCAATATTTTTGTTTGGTAATCGAATTTCTTGTCCGACTAGAATGTTGTAAGTAAAGAAAATGTTAAGTACAGCGAAATCATATTTTTCTTCAAATTTTCAATAATCAATTTCGACCCTCGAATAAGCAATCACAAATTTATATGATTCACTTATATTAAGTTTACTAAAATTGTCAAAAAAACTTTATATTATCAATAAAATTTGATACAAACGTTCCCGGATTATATAAAATAGTTAGTGCTGATATGAATTGTGCTGTATTAATACGATAAATCTTGCCTCACAATGGAGTTCGAAATAAAATGTTCGCAGAGCCAGCCTGCCTGTGAAGTTTCATGATTTATGTCGCACTCGATTTTACGATCATTTCCTGATAAGAACGTACGACTAATTATTAGTGTATACTTATTTAATGTATATATTACACCATGTGGGTTTATATTGAAACAACTCCCAGTAATTTTTGGATTTCATTTTTGTATTTGCTTTGAGGTAAAGGAAGATCGTAAGATGCTTATGGTAGATGAAATGTTACATGTATATCACATCATAATAATCCTTAAACTTTCTCTTCATTGGACGAGGAATTCTTCACCCAGCCGTCGAAAATTTATGGTTGATACTTGTTACTTTAATATGTTCATAATATAAAAACTAATTGTCGCCTGCAGTTTCGGACGTTCTTTAGAAGTTAGTAACTGTTATAAAAGTATCCTATGTTCATTCTTAAAGTTCACTATTGCTTTGTATCAAATTTATTAAAATTCTGTTTGGTTTAGCCGTGAAAGAGCATAAGAAAGAGAGACAATTTTTTTTTATGATATAGGTTGGCGGACGAGCATATGAGCCACCTGATGGTAAGTGGTCATCCTCGCCCATAGACATTGACGCTGTAAGAATTATTAACTATTCCTTACATCGTCAATGTGCCACCAACCTTGGGAACTAAGATGTTATGTCCCTTGTGCCTGTAGTTACACTGGCTCACTCACCCTTCAGACCGGAACACAACATTACTAAGTACTGTTGTTTGGCGGTAGAATAACTAATGAGTGGGTGGTACCTACCCAGACGGGCTTGCACAAAGCCCTAGCATCAAGTAAATAGATACTTTCGACAATTTAATATTACTGTGATACCGAAATAAATATTTTAGAATATACACAGACGGTTTTAGGTAGGTCCTAATATGTATATGAATTCGTAGCTTCACTAGGGTTACACATACAGAGTAGTGTTCGAGATACGTAAATCCCCAAGAGCACTTATTCTACCCTTAAATAGCACTACTTAGTACTGTCCTGTTCCGAATAGAAGGTAAGTGTGTTTGTGTGTGTACACTCACACATGTGTTGGCACATTACTAAAAAATACTTCTTAGTGTCAATTTCAGTGGACTGTGACGTAAGGCCCTTGTTGATTCAGTCTATTTACATACCTATTTGTTCCAAGGATAACTACATATACCAGGAGGTTTAATCGCAATTTTGACGCGATATGTTATGGTCGAAAGAAATGAAAGATAACCAATTGTGGTAATTTGTTTAATAACTTAATATTTGAGGAAATATATACTTTAATTTGATTTCAATAAAGCTGAAATAATAACAGTCAGTGTCTTCTAAGAGAAGTTTGAACTTAGTTATGAGTAATCCCAAAATTTCAATAGAAACATCAAAACAAAAGATACTCCGCTAGCACGGACAGCACGTTTCGAAAGATTTGTTTCGTAAGAGAAAGAAAAAGTTCCATTAATTGTATTGCTACAAAAATTCTTTCGATAACTTTGTCAACAGAAGCAACAAATTTTGTCCTTTTCATAAAAGCGATAATTTTCCGTTTAACACTTTTTGCTTATACAAAACAACAACAGCCCGTAAATTTCCCACTGCTGGGCTAAGGCCTCCTCTCCCTTCAAGGAGAAGGTTTGAAACATGTTCCATCACGTTGTTCCAATGCGGGTTGATGGAATACACACGTGGCAGAATTTCTATGAAATTAGACACACGCAAGTTTCCTCACGATGTTTTCCTTCACCGTCCAGCTGGAGATGAATTATAAACACAATTTACCGTGTGTTATGTTTATGTGTTTCAATCGGAAATCATCGGTCAAGATGCACGCGTTCTAACCACTGGACCATTTCGCTAGATTTTTGTTTTTAATATGAATTAAATGTCTTTTCATGAATGTTTTTGTAACATTTAATATAATTAAATATATCGTTTACACTAATATAATAATTATGATCACTGCATTTTATTACCGCCGCGCACCATTACGCAAATCCACAATCACATAAATAAAATGTTATTGGTTTGAATGTAAATATTGATCGACCTATTATGTAAAATATGTACATAAGACTTATGATAGCGTATACTTTATTTATTTAATAATATATAACGTTTTTAATTGTATTTATACGAGCACGGAAGAAACCAAAGTCTTGTCTATATTCGCGTTTTTGGAGGAAAATTTTGTAATCTATAGAAAGTAAACATTTTAAACTCACTGAATCTAGACGACACGTGTCTAACAGCGCGTTAAAATATAATATTTAGTTGATGAGTTTGTGCAAGCAATCACTAGCACCTACCCATATACTACGGCCAATCAGAAATACTTAGTATTGATTTATTCCTGGCACATTGGCAAAAGGGAACATGATATGTCTTAGTTGTTAATAACAATGATTGATGCCGCTATCCTTACAAAATCAAAATAAACTTTATTCAAGTAGGATGTTACAAGCATTTTTAATCGTCCTTTATCAATTAAGTAAAGCTACCACCGGTTCGGAAAATAGACTTTACCAAGAAGAACCGGCAAGAAACTCAGTAGTATTTTTTTTCACCATGTAAAAAAATACAGCATGTTAGTTAAATACAATTATATAATATGAATGTAACATATCTGCCTGGAAGTCAATAAAAATCTAAAAAATCTTACATATGGACAAAATTTTGACAGCGCCAGTATCTAAGGAGATAATTGCCTTAAGTTGGTCCATTTATGTATCCTGGATTCACTAACTGACAGAAATTATAAGGAAAGACTACACAACTATAAATTACATATAATAATGGAAACAAATACAAGCACACTATGCATTCTCATAACTCAAAAGAACGTCATGTTTTGCTATCGAAAAGAGGTAAGTCACAGTAATGACAGCTTTACATGCTTGCTGAGGCACGAGGCTGCAAGGAAACCTTCCAGTAGGTTCTATCTAGGTCTATTCATCTATGTCATACCCTGTTATTACACAATTTCATTTAATTTTGCCTTAAAATATTCATATTTTCTAACATGATTTTCGTCACTGTCAATTTATTCAATTCACTAATTATGGAAATTTAAAATGTTACAGGGCATAAAATCGCCTAAATATATATCTATACGTAGTTCTGCAAAAATATATACAAGATTTCTTTTATACCAAAAATATTTCATCGCTATAAAGTCAGTTTCCAAGGAATGCTTTAGTTTAGGTATAAAATGTATTTCGAATGTGTCGTGGGTTATCTAAATGGTAATGTGTGATGGTGGCGTATTGAATTCTTTGTCTGTAAGCTATTTTTATTTCTTCTTGGTCTCTTTTTATTTTCCTTCTTTGTATTAATGTCTACACAAATATTGTATATGTGAAAGTTACTCTGTATGTGTGCGTATTGCTCTTTCAAGGCCAAATCACAGAACCGAATTTGATGTAATTTGAACCAAATTTTTCTCCAAGAATGGGCACAGTGGTCTTTGACTAAAACGTGATGATTAACCCTTTCAATGCGCGCAGTCGCGGTTAATTAGTGATTTATAAAGTTGATACTAGGGTTAAATTATGTGTTGTTTATTTATTTATTGTGATATTTTTCTATTTGCCAAAGGACACCTTTTTTATTAACTCTTCTACTTACTAATGGAAGAACCAGACCAAATACATTTGACCAAATACAATTTATTGTATACAACTACATCCGATCTTAGTATATGTTTTTGGCGACAAGCTGTACATCTAGTTAGTGTTTTTAATTCATTCTTTGATCTTTGGCAAGTAAGCATTTATTATTTGATATTGTTATCTGATATTCTGCATTTTTAAATTATATAAAAAACATAATATCGTATTTGAATTCTTGAAGACATCATCATTCAATAATATACATTAAGAATTAATATGAGAATACAACCTTCTTAAAATAACCCTTTATTCGCGTTCTTTGTTTTACTTTATATTCAGCCATTATGATCGAAGGGGATGCGGACGCTGCAAAACATACAATATTAAGTAGACCTATAAAATGTTTTAGTATCAATGAATGCCTAATAGTAATGTTTATTGGAGAGAAAACTCTTTCGAATAGAAAAGTTATGACGATTAATGGTGCAGAATTTACCACGATTCGAGTCTTAACGATTGAAACGCAGATGAAATTTAGTCGTAAAGTGATATCGTTTCAATGAAAGTAAATTTATAGTTGTTGAAGTTTCTCCGTAGCCTCGTTAAGGTATTTTATGCCAGGTTTATTAATGACCTCGTTCTATCGTGATCTTGAATAAAGAATATGGATTTTTGTTTCGAAATTGGCTGGTGTAATAAAATCTGTTTATCGTTACAAAATTTTCACCTATTAAATGAAATTAATCGTTTCTATATAGTGCCTTTAACTGCATCGGTAATTTAGTAAAGGTACTATTGAAATCTCATATGGTCTCATATGAACCTAAAATTTGGTAAACAAATATGCTCTTCCAGCTAAGTAAGATAAAGTTTATTGCTTACACTGACAGGAGGACTGGGTTGTGTTTTGCCCAGAGGATCGCAATTGCGATTCAACGGGGAAATGTTGTTAGCCTTTTGCCACCACTCCACTCGGTCAAGACTTGCTGTTACTATTTTTTATTTAATATTTGTACGTATTTAAGGACTTCATGTTAATAATTATTATGGTAATCCCGGACCTTTTTTTTAGAAAAAATACACGTATTTAATACTATAAGTTTTACAGCGAATGGGAATGATAAGTCTGGTATTACGCAACGTACTAGGTCACTCCCATATTTCTCTTTTACAAGCAAAATGGCGTCTGTTTATCAAGGGTTACTATAATGGTGCCTCAGAGGCTTTAATCCTGCGGCCCTTGTGACCTTAAATTGAAATTCTCGTCCCATCCCACGTAACCCGTAACACGAATTCTGTGACGTCACAGTTTAAACGAGCTTGACACATGATATTAAGAATTCTCTTTGATTAGTAGCCAGTTTATAATTAGACCGAATGACAATAGAAAGAGAATCGTATAGTGAATTTGTTTTTAAAATCATTGTTCGAGAATAGTTTCTGTATTAATATCAATATATCTATTTATATTTGGCGGGTGTCATATTTTCGTTTAATTAGTACAAAGAGCAGAACTATATAAATCATAAACTTCACCATTCCTGATAATTTACGGAGTATTATGCAGTGAAAGACGTTAAAGTTACATGTCTACCTTTTAAATTTAGCAGCATTTTAAATTTATTTTTAGCAAATCGTACTTATGAAACATTTTATCGAGACAGAAAAGAGTATCTTTAAAATGAAGTTAGAAGATATAAAATCAATGACAGTAAGCCTAAAAGCGATGCAATGGTCACGGACATATTTTTACCAAGAATATCCAAGAGAAACCTTGCTTGTCACAAAGCTTTTAGGGACAGGTAACTTTTAAATTTGTCAAGGTAATACCTATTCTTCACACTCAAATGATTCTTATCAAAGGACTCTGTAAGAAATATACACATGAATAAAGACATGTTAATCAAAAATATTTGTGATGATGATGATTTGAACCTGCATTGGAACAGCGGGGTAGAGTATGTTCCAAGCCTTCTGCTCAATGGGAGAGGAGGCAATGGAAAATTTACAGGCTCTTGTTGTTGTCGTTGTTGTTATTGGTGATGATTTGAGTGTGTTTCTCTTTCTGGTTTCAACTTCTTTCTCGACACAGCAGGACTTTTTGCATACGTTGTCAGGGCTTATAGAGAACCTGACAATTTACTTTGAGCTAAAAGTAATTTGATAATAATCCAGCAAATATATCTTTAAGGAGCATAAACTTTGTTTCCAGAGATAGCTACTCTATTTATGTACTGACATACATAAAAACACATAAAAATTACCAATATGCTTGTTAACGTTCGTTCATAATTGTAATAACAGGAAACGTAGTGCAGTAAAATTAATTACAAATATAACACGTGGAATGTTTGCTCGTCACGGCGTCTGGCGGGGATGAGATTATTACGAACAGCATATTGTGATGGCAGTTACTATCATTATGACCTCATATAGTATTTATGGATTTTATTTTTATATTTGCCTTTTAGTTGTACCATGACAATATATAAATTACTAATAAGCCTTTGGTAATTAAAGTAACAGCACCAGTTATTTTGATATCTTAAATAAATAATATACTTGATAATTTTTAATAACTGTTTGACGAACTCATAAAAAAACTCACGTGCGCCTTTATGTAGTGATTAAATCAAAATCATTTCTATAATTATGTTAGTATATAATACTATACGTACTATACATTGTATTTAAGATTTTTTTTTAATTACAAAGGAAACTTTATTATATCTTCTAAATGGGGACCGTTTAACAAACGGTACGACAGTAAAAATAAATTTCGATCCAACAAAGCAACCATTATTTAGTGTACATATTAACTAAAACGGACGGTAATGCCGGCAAAGACCTCCAATTCGACGTTCCAACATCTTAATGTGGGAAGTAAGCCAGGGCCGCATTCTACATCGAAAACGTTCAATAAAAGCAATAAATTGCCTCTAGAACTCGTGACCGGAGTTCGACACTGTATCAGCCATTTACGTTAGTTCTTATCACCCTTGACATAGGGATTATATTGCAAAAATTCGTAGCAAGTAAGTTTTTACGATGGCAACACACGAGTCACGAAATGTGTTGGATTCCTACGAATTATTGGTCGGTTCAAGTCTGATTGGAAGCTGGATATTATGTAATAGTATTTTAAGGTTCATTTTATGAAGTTCGTAATAAAAACGGTCAAGTGGTTTTGTGCCACGTGTTCTGTACCGTAATAAAGATTTTAGGTTTTATTGAAGAAATATCTACTATAGTTTCATTTTTAGCCAACAAAGGTGACGCCAAAGCCTGTTAAGCTCATAATACATTTTATGTGCGTGTTTATTGTTGGGCCAAATATAATCAATTGAAAATCGAAGAAGATTTTGATTTTTTATGAATCTATTTTAAGTATTAACATCGTAATTTATTGGTTAATTCACCTCATGACTCTGAGTTGTAAAACTGAACTAAACTGAATATCTATGGGCGTGATGGCTCATTTGCTCACCCGTCAATCAATATAATAGAAACGGAAATAACATTAATCGTTATAAATTACTAATTCCCGTGGCTTCGCCCACGTGGGAGCGTGGGGTCTGGCAAATATTTAGTACACTGTGACCTTTTTATAATTAACTTGTTAAGATATAAAAGTTTAAAATGGACAAATAAAAAAATTATGTCATATTTAACTAATATTAGTTAAATTTGAAGTCACAGCTCGATTGTATATAATTTGATATCTGGTTCAAAAGCCACGTACCAAGAAACACCATCTCATCACTTACAAGAAATTGAGTAATTCCGGACCCTAAATTGTATAGAGAAAATTAGTATCCACAGAATAATTTGCGAAGGGCGTTTTTCACGGTAGGCAGTTTTAGGAGAAACTTCAAAAGAGTCCTGCGATTTAGAACTCTCGTCTCAAGAAATATTCGTAAAATTATTCATTAAAAAGATCTGGCGAGTGTAACGTTAAATATACTCCCTAGAGGGATAATTTTTCGTCCTTTTTATCTTTACATTATAATAAATTTTTCATAAAAATTCTTATAAATCGGTTTAAATTTCTTATATTCGTTATACTTTGTAGGAGAATACGGATTTCCTGATCGATATTCATCAGTCTTTTGTAGCAACTAGAAACTAAATGAAACGAATTACATAAGAATAGGTTGCAAAATATTCTCGAAATAAATTGAGATTATCATGGTTCCTCCAAAATAAAAACAATTGAATTTTAAAATAATATACAAATATTTTATAATACCAATTTTGTAACTGATAGCTTTAGAGAAGCAGAGAATGGTTTGATACGATCATCAAATATTTTTGATGTGTGATGTAAAAGTATTGCAGTAGTTTAGTGTATGTTCTAAGTTACTTTGTTCCGCTGCTCCAAAAGTAGTTAGTGAATTATGTGCCTTGAAAATTATTGAAAGGATAATTAATTTTGGAACTATTTGATTAAGTTCCCTTCATCTTCTTAGCACAAGATGCGAGGTATCGAAAATATTTGCACCCGTACGTAGTTGACGTACTTAAAACACGTACGAAACAATTTGCTTCTTCGTTTCAGATACGCACCGCTAATATCTGGAATACCCTATCGACCTCTGTACTCCCCATTACAAACAATATAGGTAGGAAACCTTTAAGACTAAAGTGAATAGGCATCTTAATCTATATATCTTATATATTGTTTATTCATCTTAAATACATTTTTATATGAAACCATCACACTATACATTTATTAATTATTGGTACATGTGATTTATTTATTCAGATTAAAGTTTTAATTTGTTCAAATCTCCATCAAAGAACAAAGTTTTATAGTTTATATATTATAGTTTGGCGAGCTATCGCTAAAAGCGTTTAGCCCGCTCATCCCTCTATCTACTTGAATATAATAATCTATTTCAATGAATATTCGTACAATCGAAATTATACCATTTATTATAAACAGGAAAATAAATCATATAATCGTTTAAATTTTATTTCATTCTAATTTGTTCTATAAATTTAAAAATATATACATAATTTAAGTAGTAAATAGTTTTTTTTTACTTTAATAGTTGAAAATCTAGATAGGCTATTATGATAACTATAATAACTTATCCACAAAATTAACAAATGTTAGTCCTTAAATTATATAAATATGATAAAGAGTTTCTATGATTAAAAACTGATAATAAATAAAGTCTATAATACATACGGCGTGAATATTTATTACGAGATCTTGTATTGTTTATTAAGGGAGATTAAAGGTAAAATTTAAAGTGTCTAGTACTAAAAGGCTACTCATGTATTTCATTGTATATGATTTAATATAGCTTAAAGCTTCAAATAAAATATGGTATGTATAACTAAGTTCCTTTTCAAAGGTTGTGTTTGAGAATTTAAAAGCAATAAAAATCTATCGATCGAAAAAAATCACGAAATATCTTATATTTTGATCTTTTTTGGAGTTGGATTATTAATTAAACTACGGTTAGTATGTTTTTTTATTACTGTTTGATCAAAATCGAATGACTAGTCAGTACAGTTACAGTAGATCAAACTCTTTGAGCAAATTTCTTCGCTTGGATACATAACGCAAGCGCAGTTCCTGGAGTCTTATTTTACTCAAACTAATAGCTAGTGCATTATAAATGTGAAGAGCTATTATGCTTCATTCGTAAAATTGAACAACTATCTCAACAGAATAATTTAGTGTCAGTGTATATTGAGTAAAATCATAAGAATCAAAGCCTAAACAAAAATATCAATATACATAAAAAGGTACGCTTATTTAATCAAAATTAAAGTGGAAGAAACCGAGGTACATATAGCTATAAATAAATATAATAAGACGCCTCACTTTACAAAAGTGAATCCTATTAAATTCACTTCGAATAAATTGTACAAGCGTTCTTAAGAAATGTGTTCCACAAGTTTAAATAAACTTTTTCCTACTTTATCATTTATTAATAATACTTTTCAAGTATGATAAATAGTGTAAGTAATACTACCTCGTCGGAGTTGCTTTAAAAAGAACAGATAATATTTATTTAGAATTTATAACATTCTTAGAAATAAATTCATCTTGTAATGGTATATGTTTATGCATTATTGTGGCATATTTGTTTTTTATACACTTAATTGCAAAATTACTTAATAAATAACTTCAAAGCACCCAAAATATCACATCGTGATATTAAAAAAAAACCTAAAAACTCAAATTGCTTTATTAAATATAGAAGTATTACACTTTCTTATTGATGGTTAATTGTAACAGTACCACCGGTTCGGAAAAGAAAATACCCTGTGAAGAACCGGTGAAAGAAACTCAGCGGTTTTTTTTTGTCTCATATATTATATAATATGCTTCATCGTAGTCATCATGATGAACGAAGACGCCTTCCTGACTAACTTCGGTTATGATATATGTATATAAGGATTAATATATTAAAAGGTAATTTTTGTTTGTGTCCAAACTTGAAGTAACTATTATACCAATATGTTTCTTACGTTGTAATTGCATTCGTATGAGGAGTTGCTCTCGTATGAGGAGTTAAGGGCCCTAATGAAACGTGAAGTATAGTGTATATAAGTATAAACGTGAAATAATTAAATAGTACTTATAAGTACTAAAGATATTTAAAAAACTACACTATAAATATTATACATTGAAGAAATATATGATAAGAAACTCTCAAAAGAGTTTTTTCCCAACTTAAATTATAAACTGAAGTGCAATTTTCGTTTTTATACCAGCTTTTAGTGAATCCAGAGAGTTTTCAAGTACTTTGCAAAGCAAATTAGCGCGGTACCTGTACTGCAAATTCGAAATGTATCTTTAAATGTGCATTTTTAAATTGAAGCCTTAGTCTCTGAATATATATATATATATAAACATATGGTTGAATTCTCCTTATCATTATAGCTCAGAAACATTGACCGTCTTAGAAGTTAAATCGACAAAATCTGACTTTATTGTAACCTAAGATATATCCTATTAAATATATTTATAAAAACTATTAAGTATAAAAATGAACGATGTACCTTCTATGCCTCGTTTCTACCCTATATTAGTAGTTATTTTATCATAGTTATAATACTACTATTGAAGTATGTTGAAAGATAAAAATATTTTTTATAAATTGGTGGTATAGCTAGCTCACTACAACACAAATTGTACCACAAAATTACAAGCTCAATTAATATATTACATCTCAATTCTTGGGAATTCAAAGAATTCCAAGATCGGAAGCGCATTGGCAATGTAGGGAATGGTTAATATTTCTTACAGCGCCAATCTGCTGTAATTATATCAATTGTTCCCCTCAAAACAGAGAGGAAACATTAGTCTAATAGTGCAAGTTTTCAGACTGTTAATTCACACTCTAAAGGGTTCATTTCTTCCTACTATTAAAAGTAAATAAAGTGTAATTATAAGTAATGATCTGTCATCTTAAAATAAGAGAATTACTCAATCGTTAACAAGTAATCATCACAAATGGATGAATGTTAGCTATAAACGATGAATGTATTAAAAATGACGATATAATTAAATTTAGCCTCGTTTTCTGTTTCAGGTAAGTTTCATTGCAATATTATGGATATTACCGGACGTAAAGGTAACAGATGTTAGTAATAGGTAAGGTTATCGATATTTATATATTATTACACAATACAAGATTATATTTATGGTTAAAACATTAGATTTTATTGATTTTCAGTCAGGACGTCCATAAATATCATTTTGCTTTTTTGACATTCACTGTATTTAAAATCGTGGAAAAGTGTACCCGCTGGTTTTTTGCCGGTTTTTCTCAGTACAATATACTTTCCGAATCAGTTAGTTTAATACCCAATTGTTTTTGAATGACACTACTTGAAAAAAGAATGTTTTGATTTTCATTACGGTATATTGTTTGATTGATAAATCTTTATTATAAGAAATATAAAATAGCTTTATGAATTTTAAAGAGAGAGTTTTTGTGACAAAAAATAATTGTTATGTTATTATTAATGAAGTGTTTACTGGAAGGAATTTCATACATCTGAACAAAATATTATGTGTCAGATTGAAGCTTGTTTTGAACATTTGTAAACATTAAATTATTTGAAAAATTATGTAATATAAATTAGTATCCTTTTACCTAAAAAAATAGTTCTAAATATGAAAGTTATTTGTAGGAAAAAAAAGTAAAAAAAAAATATTTCTACGCCATTATTTTTTGAACAGTGACCAAAGGAGTCACCGATTTACATCGATCCACCCTATTGGTTATGCGTATGAACTTTGGCAACGAGTTCGGGCCAATTCCAGAGTTCTTCGTAGCTGGTCACACTCGTAATGTAGGAGGGATAAATAGGTCAAATGTATTTTCTGTTATAAGTCATTGTACCATTTCGCAGAATCGGCCGACTAAGCCGGGGCTGAAATTTATCGCAAACCCAATATCCTAATGTGGATTTATACTTTTAGACGACTTACCAAAAAAATGAATGCGTAAATAACGTTTTCGCTTATTATAATATAATACAAATATAATACAAATAATATTATATAATCGACTGAATGTGGTAATGAAAATATTTAACAGTATTGCAACTGAAAAGGTTTGTTGTACCGCGTTCTAGGGGCAATCTTACTGCAGTGTTCTTCCGACTTTTTTGTGTTTCTTATAGTTTTCCTGTTTATTTATTTATTTATTAGGTAATCGCACAGACAAATGGACCGTCATATAGAGAGCTGTCACAATCACCATGAACATAGAAAGTAAGACACTATAAGAAATAGTAACAATTCCTTACAAAACCAAAGCTCCACTTATCTGAACTAAAATCTTCTAACGGAAAATACAACAAATGATAGTATTGATTTTTGGTGGTAGAATACCTGTTGATATATATGCTTGTTTAAAGTCCTATTACCAAGTGACAATAAATCAGAAACACAAATTAAGCATATAACACTAATGTACTTGTCAGTACTTACGTCTACGCCATATTAAGCCAGTATCCTTGTTAACAAGGTGAGCTAATGGAATCATAAATACGTCGACACTGCATTAACGATGTAAATTCATATTTAATGTGAAGTCAGTAAAGCTTGACCAAATCCAAAAAATCATATTAATTTTAATATTAAATTATAAAAAAAAAAAACTGATCAGATTTGACGCTTGGAGGCATTCTCTACTAGTAAATATTTTTATCAGAAATACACGACAACTATTAATATAATAACGAAATAATTTATATAATTATTTAATAGAATGAATATGCTCATATAATACTAAGATGTCTGATAGTAAATGGAGATTAAAAAATAAATAAAGAACAAAACTGTATTAATATCATATTGATAATTACAATAGTTGTAACATACACTTTATTATGTAGCATTATAGTCAAATACAATTAAGGTATTATGAAATATTTAGATGTTAATAAATAAAATATTTTCCCAACGGTATTGCCTTATTTTATAAAGGATACCTTACAAATGGTTTTGTGATAATTTGAAAAATAAAACCGACTACGGAACAGCGTAATTCTTTAGTACAAGGTTGAGGCTTAAAAATAATTTCAGGTGTTTGGAAGAAACATTGAAATTCGATACTTGATCCAATAAAATAAAAACGTAATTTTATAACGATTGTTATGAAAATAATGATTGTAATTTAGGGTTATGTCGCCAAACGACAATACTTATTAATTCCACTTTGATAAATGAGCAAGCCAGTAACAGGATACCTTCTTGATCTTTGCTCCTGAGGTTGGTGACGCCGCATTGGCGATGTAACGGTGAACGGTTAATATACATTTGTAGAGCGCCAATATAGTTGCCATCACTTGGCCCATTTGCTCGTATACTTATACTACTGTTCAAATAAAATATCCAGAATATATATTTTTAAGAATGTTCGAAGACATTCAGTTTTCTGTAAAATGTTACCATTTTTTAAAAAGTAATACAGCAATATGAATTTTTAGCGTTAGAGTTTACGAGTAGGTATCAAACATACAAAGTCGAACCTTTAATAAAATTATTAATAAATTCTGTTGAAACACAAGAGGAAAACAAAAATAATTCGTTTCCTCGTTCTCTGTTTACACGACCTCGCATTTCCAAGACTTATTTCTTTGGAGTTATTTATGTGAATCGTAATATTGGGTGCACGTGAAAGACGTTGATAGTAATCCTAATGAAGATTTATTATTGTTGGTATGTTCGGTATTTGAGTGGCATAGGACAGTATAGGACAGTATAGGTCAACGATTATGAGCGATGTTAATGGTATGGATTATTATGTCGGATTATTATTTCTTTCTTAGTCATTTTGATGAGCCGAGGTGATTACAATTCTGGACAATAACTAATGATATTTTACATAAAGCAGTCGACATAAGATAAGAATGACGATATGGCTGGAAGAATGTTACGTGTGAAATGACGTAAGACAGAAGTCTGGAAGAAGAAGACACGCTGCGCTGACCCAAATAATATTGGGATAGCCCCTATCCCAATATTATTGGGAGCATGAAGTTTTAGATAAAAAAGTCATGTCATGTAAACATTTTTGAATGAATGTATTATTAAAAAAAATACGTTATAGTAAAAATTATAACTTTCGATCGTACTAAAATGATAAAATATCCAAAATAACACATCAATAAAAGTTCGAAAAGAAAAACTGCTGGTACAATAGAGCTGGAAAATAAAATTAAACCTACTCAAGTATTCATCCTTCACTTGACCGGTATTCCGTTAACAATTCACTTTTCAAGACGAAGATGAGCAAAAATTAAATTACAATTCATGTCTTCGTTATGCATTCAGACACTTGTCCTCGCCAATCAGTCGTTCTAACTTCGAGATAATTTAAATACTCGTGTTATCATTGTACAAAACGGAATTAATGTAATTACAGATGAAGACTGTTACGTCGACTCGCATAGCTAATTGTAAGCAGGCTTTCATTAATTAAATATATAATCTCTGATGAATTATTAGCTAAGTTTACTTGAGTTTATTAAAGTTTGTATTCTCGGACTTAATTTGAATTTCGAAGAAATTATATTTTTACTAATTGAGTGCCTTGAATATTATACAATGATCCTGGAATATACAGCCAATGTATTTAATTAAATAACACAGTCGAATTAAAATAAAATATTAAATAATTCAAATTAAGCAATGTCAGGTTAATAATATAAATACAGATTAAGTTGAAGTATTCTTCTGATTATTGTTTCCGAAATTAATTAAATTACAAAAGAGAATGTCATATTCACGCACACTAAGGCATTTCCATAATACGTATATAAATGATAATGTACAAACTTAGCTGTATAAGGATTCTCCTTTTTAGTTGGGTATAAAAATATATAATTTACAATTGATACTCATCTGTCTATGTTCATACATACGTGTAATGTACTTAAATATAATTTCGCAATTATAAAAACAAAAATAAATAAATATTTTGAAAAATGGCACTAACGTACTATTAACGAGATTAAATCAAATAATCAAAAAAAAGTTAGTCTGTTTGTATGACTGTTGCTTTATCACACCGAACAACTGCGTTTTGTCTAAAACCGGACGTACATACGAGGGAAGCCGCAGGCGACAACAAGTATCTAATACATAGTCATTGTCACACACCCTACACACTACGTCAAATCGTATGAAAATCGATTCTATTTTTTTTTATGCCTACCCGCGTTTCACATGGAGATTCACGCCTGACTGATATTAAATCGCATATATTATTTGCATCGGATCCATTGGTCGGAGTGGCGAAAAAACGTATACAGAACGAAGTGTATTGGACGCCTTTTCATACGCGACGGACCATAAACATTTCTGAGTGCTGAATACGTAAATCCAAAAAAAAACAGTATTAAATGTAAAAATCATTGTGAATGTATGGAATATGTTTTTAATTATATCTAAGTATTATTATTTCATCGTCTTTATAATTCAGCCAATCAAAATACTGCTGAATATTATTCTCTGCAAAAGTTCTAGTAGTTTTTTTATCAAACAACTACCTAACTTCTCCGGCTTCGCACGGGTGCAATGATGATCATTAATATTCTAAAGAATTGTTTTATTTACGACATCATATTAGTAACTTCTAAAATTATTATCAGTGTTTCTTTACTTTATTAACCACATATTTTGTCATGTAAGATATACATATACTTTTCTCTCGAAACACTATCTATTAAAAAAAACCACATCATAATCCGTTGCGTAATTTTAAAGATCTAAGCATACAGGGACGACAGCGGTAACTGACTTTATTTTATACTATGTAATGATTTTTTGACTCGAAATTAAGTGTAATAAAAAACATGATAATAACATGTATCATAATTTTAAATATTAAGATGAATAATTACAAGATAATAATTACGGAGCGTAATACGCACGAGTTTTATCAATGAGTGCTTGACGAGAGCAGCTTTCCGATTACCCGAACTTGTTCGAATCGAGCCCAGTTGTGAGAACTCTCAAGAGATGACAGAACACGAGATTTGGGAGAATGTCAGCTATTAGCGTTAACTGCTTTAGGATGCGACGCGAGATTACTTTATTCATCGCTACATTTCTCGAGGAGATAAAATTAATCGTGTGAATATTAATTTCATGTCACTTTAAATATATCACCTTCATTCGAACTCGTATGCACCATTTCACACCCTATGTAAGTATAATGTCTATAATATTTTATCAATAGATACCAATTTGTTACAAAATCGATATGCAATTCACGTATAGATATATCCTATATTGGTTTATATTTTCAGTTTATTTTTTATACACTATTTGGTCACATTTTCAAATACAATAGAAATAGTGCAGTTAGGTGATCTATTTCATATAAATATAACAAGCTGGTAACACCTTGTACGCGTTTGAATTTAACAAAAAACGTATTATTATTATTTTAACCACATGTGAAGCCAAAGGCACATTAAAGTAGCATTGTTATATAAACTCAAAATATTTGGTCAAGAGGTGAGAAATAATCAATCCACTATTTTACATTTAGATAAATCTAAAATATTAGATGATAAATAAACCAGCGATTTATTAAAGAATTTTACACGAATAAAACAGAATAATTAATGTTCAAACATAAAGTCTTCTTAAACCGTTACAGTGCTACTGTGATATAGTTACAAGATTTATTATGTAAGTTGGAATGTTTGTTCCCGTTTAAGGAGAGACCTATGTCAGAAATAACGATTTTTCACAATTTGTGACGCCGCCTGCAAGAGAAATATAGAATTACGCTCAAGGCTCACGTTTACCGCTTCATCTCACTTTGCTTTATAGCAAACTTTAACAACAATTACTATTACAACTTGCAAAGGGGTTTAATATTTATAACATTCCTATGTAGGAACAAGGCTTTTCAACCGACTTCAAAAAGGAGGAGGTTATCAATTCGTCTGTATGTTTTCACCGGCTCTAAATATAATAATAACTAACTACGTTATATAATCGTTAATCGACTTTTAAGTAGTCTAATGTTTTTCATTCCATTTTACTTAGGAGGACGCTAAAAATATGTTGAATACGAAATTATTTTTACTACTTTTTAGTGCATATTTATTTGTTTTAAAATAGTGTTTTGTTTGAAGTTGGTTGTTGTTTTTGTTAAAATTTTTATTTATTAATATGTATACACAATACAAACAATTGAATTATGACGTTATCTTTTGACGCGTTACGAAGTAACCAAAGCTTTTTTTTATGAGGACCACAGAGTGACAGTTAGTAAGACTATAATGACGAAGCTGCTCACAAAACTTATCGAGTTTCGAGAAATGATGTATTTCGAGCGACTTGATCGCTCGAAATACATAATTTCACATCTTATCATATTTTATAGTGATTATTTTGTTATAAATTTAAATACTGAATGTTATAGTAGCATTGAAATAGTACAAGTCATATTTATGATAGTAATAATTATTTTTTGGTTTTGATTTAAGAGGGATTAATTTTTTTTAAAATATGTCATGCTAAAAATTTTTGTATATTTCTGAAGTGTTTTTTACTGTGAAACTTTTTGTACGCGAACTTTGTCTGCTTCATGTTACGTTTCAAATTAACTTTTCTTAATAGAAAATGTTACAAAAGTAACAACTACAATTTCTACAATTTACTCAATTTTTTATGACTTCGTTAAGTTTAGTTACAAAATATTTGAAACCGGGTGACATTTGAAATGTTATACCATTTCTTGTTTCGCAAAAAAAAATACATTTATCTTAATTTCAAATTGAATAAACTTTCGAAATAATATTTTATTGAATTGTTTAATCAAAATAATAATAAAAATTTATGCTTTATTCAAGTAGGCTTTTGAATCGTCATCGTCATTTAAAACACTGTATTAAGTACATGAAGCAGCTAAATGAAGCCTCCTTAAGGTTCGAAGTGGAGATTCTACCGAGAAGAACTGGCAAGAAACTCAGTATATAACACAAAAGACTATAAAACAAATCAATATTATCGATTAAGATAAACTCGATTAAAAAAATCGATAATTTTTAACGAAACTACAGAAATGAATTCATACAATTTTAATAGCGGTCTGCAAATATCAGTTACATATTATGTATAACTCCATAAAAACACCGAAACGTGATCGGTTCACTGCCAAAGAATTATGAACATCTAGATCCTCATAAATCTTGCACAGCCCGTAGTCCATAGAGTTGGTCCTTATTCATACAGAATTGCCAACGTGATCTCGAATACTGCAGAGCAATACGCTATGTTAACCTATTTTCTAGGTAAGAAACTTGCCAAAAATTATATTATAACGGTACAGTAATATACTTACGGAAAGAAATGATTTCATACAAGATAAGAGAATGTTTAGCATAAATGAACCATTTGTCTTTCGTATTTTGTCTTTTTTATAAAGCTAAAGAATTTGAAAAAATTCGAAAAGTTTTTGAAATACGTTTATAACGAAAGTAACGATTTCCGTTTCTAAGTCAAAAGGCTCTCTTACAAGCAATTTCATTTTATTATAATTATTTTCTGAGTCTAAAAATTATAGGTACTTTGATGATTTGATCTGAAGTCCATATGTAAATAAACCGCTACAAATAAATTTAATAAAGACAAAAAATGTCGACAAGATGTATCAGCTTGAAGGATTTTAACAGAAATAAATAATTTACAAAATTTATTACGCATTAGAGACGGAATTTGTTTACAGGAAAATAGTATCTAGAAGCTACGGCTATAAGCAGCAACATCGCTTGTTCAAAACAAAACAAAAAAATAGTACAGAAAGTAGCCAAAAAGTTCCGTCGTAAATTTGAAGGCATTGGTAACGGTCGGGAACATCAACAGTCCTCAAATTCAGTGGGACTGCCAACAAAGGCGTAGGAAACGTTCTTTTTTCGTCTATTCTTAGGTAATCGGAGCAAATTAAGGACATAAAAGCTAAATGAGGTCGCGTTTCTGTCAATTGTCACCATCCTCGCCTTGCACAGGGTGGTTAAATTCGAGTTTGATTGTTGGAGATTTTTAAATGCAAAAATGTTTTTTTTTTTTTTTACCACAGAGTAAAGCAAAAATAGGTGTACATTTATTTTAAAACGAAATAGTTAGGTTTTGTAATAAATGTATATTCCGCAAGAATAAAATATTGTTTAGAAAATATTCACAATTTTGTTATACGAGTCGCTTGAAATATTGTTATTCTTACTTGAATTTGGAATAAGCCATTATACGAAGAATTTTTCTAAGATATAAAACTAATATTTCTCATTAGCTCCTTATACCTCATTGTCAGACTGGATCTGTTGAAGGTTCTAATCTAAAGTCAATTATAGAGGCAGCTGTGGGATACATATAGCTTCTAATATAGGATGTATGTTCGATGTAAGACCGCCCACTAGAGCCATATGTCGCCATCATAAACTACACTATCGTTGGCTTGGCACTAAGCCGGTGCATTGAAGGGTTTTTCCAACGCTAACTTGTCAATACTGTATCGTTAAATAGAAATGAATTTATGTAAGATGCTGCGTTGGTATTTGCTGTTGAAGTTGAAGCTGCGTATTGAATGTTTGATAGCATTCGTTTTATTGATTGTAAAATTTATTCGATTAATTTCCTTTTTTATTAAATTCCAAATTTTTTGAATTTAAATTTCGAATTTCATCGCAAGACTTGAAACAGAGTCTATAAGTTTGCATCGAAAAAAAAGTTGGGTTAATATGATTAATGATCATCGTTTCAGGTTAATTATATTAATATATTAAATGATTAATGAATTCCTTCATGTTTTAATTGAATTACAATCTGATAAATCATTTAATTATTACATACAATAAATTATGATATTTCATAAAACAGAAGCGTATTTGATATAAATGTGTAATCATGAAACGCTATGAAGTTAATTTGTTTAATAGGGTGATGTTGTAATTAAGATTCCTATCTGATCGACATTGTAGCTCGCCGGAAGATTGTTTAGTTCGTGATAAATAGGCTATGATAAAATTGGTTATTATAGCCTTTAATTATTATAACGTAATAAACTATTACAAGGACTCGTTACGTCTTAATGGTTAGCTCTGTTTTTACATTAATCTGTAATTCATCATTGTTTTTATTTATCTGATAGTTCTGAATCTGTTAGTTCTTTTATTGGGTCAATACTTTTGATATAAGAATGTATTATTTTTCCATGAATTTCTTTCATTTCTCTAGATTTTATATTGATAGTCATCGCTTGCAAACCTTTTTGTAATTTTATATGCGATAGTCACTGCATATGTCAATCGACATTTATATGTTACACGTATTTTAATGTTTGATTATTTTATTTTTCAATAAGATGCAGTTCTAAATTGTCATAGATTCTCTAGTTTTTGTTGTTTTCTCTGTATTTAGAATACCGATTCCAGAAACAGCGTTAATTATTTACAAGATTAAATTGCCTATGTCTTCGTCTGTATTGTAATAATTGTATCATGTTAATTTATAAGCGTTGTAACAAGAATTGGGCCAAAACTCGACTGTATTATTAGCCTTTTTAGTTCAAGGCTTTTTCCGAGCTTTATGAAATACTATACTTAAGACATAACAATTACTATGTTGCTTTTGTTAAGTAAAGTTGGAACAAATTCTTTCGGGATCAGCGTTGCAAAAATTAGTGACAGACTCGTAAGTTATTTAGGTTATATTCTGTAAGTGTTGCTTTAATACTAGACTAATAATATCATTATATTTTTGTAGAAGAATTGCAAAATAACATTAAAAACACTAAAGTCGATTGGGGATTCTACATACAGTAGAATGTTCTAGAATTCATACGATCCATGCAGGTTACCTGACGTTGTTTTCTTTGAACGCAGTTCACGTGATGAATTGTAAACAGAAATGTACACAGGTGCTTGCTAGTATTCGAAATGTAAAAACGATTAATATATCCTTAGTATACATTTTTGCATATGTATTACGTATGAGCGTATTATGTTTTTTAAAAATGTATCGGTATATGTATGTACAGTCAGAGTAAAAAAACCTTCGTTATTTTTCAAATTAATTCCTTCATAAAGTCAACAATCAGTACCTTTCCAAACTAAAATATTAAACAGACAACTGCTTGTAAAATTAGAATTACATAGTACTCTATCCTAGACGTATAATGACATCACGACGCAATATGTCATTCCTATTCGGTAAAGCATATTATCTTAAGTTGACGATCCTTTTCTTAATCTGACTGTACACTAAAATTTTATCTTTAAAATTATGAACCATAGGAATTATACTTCTTATCCGGTAAAAAAATGATTTCATTTGCAATAATTAATTTAGAATACAAAACCTGATCGTTCTAAGAAAGAATGTAAAACGTATTCAGCTTTTAAATGATTTATATATACAGGCGTATGGATATACGCCTGTATTTGCTTTCGCGTTTTCTCAGACGTAAATCGCTGTTCATTTGTTTTTTATTCGCATAAAATTAATATTTTCGTTGAATTTAGTATTTCGCCGTTTCGCATTGCGACAAATCCTATAACGGTGCGCTGGCGTACGGACACACTGTTAAATTTTGTCGCATTAACTCTCCGCAGCATTTCTACTCTGCTACAGTGCTAATCCTTATTATTTAAACCCTCACACTCACATATTATACGAAACGTACAATCATACATTTCATTATTGAATATTCATAGAAATAATTGTTTAATGATTTTGTATTTGTATAAAACTATATTTCATTGTTTGTATATTTATTTGGGATGGGATTTTATATGGGTCTTCTCCTTCCATACCTTTCTGTCTTCTATTCTTTCTAGCCATATCGTGTTTCATACAATCTATACATCGTTTCTTGGGTCACCCTCCACCTCTATATCCATCCACATCCATGTGCAAAGCATTCCCCACAATCTGTTCCTCATTCCTCCGCTTTACATGCCCATTCCATAATAGTATATTTATATAGTAAACTTTGTAATCATATTATTATGATTGTAAATTAAAACAATAGCAAACTCACGTTAATCACACTTTACGGTGTCTGGTGCCTTTCCTTTGTGATATAATTTATTCAAATTAAATATACCTAAGAATATTATTATTACATGAATATTAAAATAGTAAATACAAAGAGAAAAAAACCAAGCATTGAATTCTCGTTACTTGTAATTAAATCAATTGAATTAACCGTTTACCCGAATAAAGATTTAGAAAAAGAATTTTAGTTTTTTTGTTTTTTATATTCGTTCCTTTATATCAATAGAATGAGCATTTGAAAAAAGAATTCTAGTTTTTTTATCGTCGTTCCGTTATGTCAATTCTTTGTGAAGTTTCAAACTGTAGCAGTTAGAAATAAGGGTTATATCGAGTAGAATTGGCAACGAAATCAGTAGTTACTCTATAAATCCATTTCTGTAAACTATTTTTGGATGCCGTCTGCGATTTCATTGGTTTCGACTTTAGATTATGGAAATAGACGTCTAATTATATACTTTACCGTTTTCGTATCAAGTGATATATTAAACTGACCCATAGATTAACCTATCATAATGCAGATTGAAATAATAAATTACGTGAACTTGAGGCCTTGTCACTCACGCATACAATTTTATAATGACGCGAAATTTAAAAGTATATTCGTATGTTATGCTTGACTTAATATGCGGTATCTATATACTGTGTCGTGTTATCGTACCCTTTAGTGTGTGTAATATTTAGTGATTTAAATTGTGAACATTGTTTATATAAAGAAACGTTTCAGAAACAAACACAAGTCTATATTCTATCACGTGTTGCACGCGGCTTAATTTTATATCTTAGCATTATTTTCTCACTGCATAAAACTGCCTTACGACCACATTATATAAATGTTTTCTATCTGTGTTCGTTTGTGTGTGTTAACACGATAAGACTTTGTATACAGCTGAGAGATAGGTATATAATGTAAGTTTATATAACTTACTTATCATCATCATCATTACATAGTATATATACTATGTCGTAACAAAGTCGTTTACCGCTGCCTGTTCCTATGTATGATTAGATCTTTAAAAATAGGCAACGAATTTTGATACGGCTTTTTAATAGATAGAGGGATTCGAGGGGAATGTTTTTGTATTTTTTGTTATGATATAGTTTGGCGGACGAGCATAGGGCCTCCTGATGGTAAGTAGTCATCATCACCCATAGACAATGACGCTGTAAGAAATATTACAATTCCTTACATCGTCAATGTACCACCAACCTTGGGAACTAAGGTGTCATTTCCCTTGTGCCTGTAATTGCACTATCTCACTCGCCCTTCAAACCGGAACACAACAATACTGAGTACTGTTATTTGGCAGTAGAATAACTGATGAGTGAGTGGTACCTACCCAGACAGGCTTGCACAAAGACCTACCACCAAGAGTTTTGTATATAATACATGGACAATATAGTAAAGAAACGCTTATAACTTTAGATGTTTCTAATGCGATGTTGTAAATAAATAAATTCTGTAAAATTTAGTGTCAGTATTGCAACAGTGAGAAGCCGGGGCGGGTCACTAGTTATATCATACACTTATTAATATTATTTCGTTCCAAATAATTAGTCAACTGTTTTTTTATTTTTGGTTTGTTTAAATTTAAATGAACTAAATTGAATTTAATAAATAAGTTATATTTTATTCAAATACAGTCGAGTCGGGATGTTTGTACTCCAACAGACATAATTTAAACAAAACAAATCAAATTTATTTCGTTATTATTTTATGTAAATATGTATATATATTTAAATTTAAAGTACATAAATAGACTTGATTATGCGATCTGATGTGTTTATTGTCACCGACCAAATATTAACATAATACAGACAAAAATAGTAACCATATTTTACGACAACAATGCGTAAACAATATCGAACCTTGAAGACATTAATGAACAAACTATCTAGATAATATTAGAAATATATAGATGAATGAATGAATTTTGATCAAAAGTCAAAGCAAAAATTTTAAAATGTAAAAATTTTGAATGTTAGCTCAAGACATTCGTATCGGTTAGGTAAAGCTTGAAACAGCCAATGTTGGTAGCACATATCGCAAAATTGACCAAATTGCTTCCACACAATATTAGTGTTAGAGAATACAAGATGTACATATAAAAAACAAATATGATGTATTTACTGCAAAATTAGTTTGAGTATTGTATGTGCTAAGGCCTACATTTCTCCTTAATGGAAGAGCAGGCATTAGCCCAGCAGTGGGTAATTTACAGGCTGTTACATTACTTTTACTATGTGCTAAGTATTTAACAGTTCTTTACCACCATATTGTATTCTACTATCGTTGTTATTGAGGAAAGTGTACCTGTAGGTACACTTGATGCCTATAGGCATATGGAACCTAACACCTGTATTCCTATAGTTGGTGACGCATTGCTAGTATGAAGGATATTTCTGACAAAACCCATATCTATGGAAAGGAACCTTTATGAAAAAAATGATAAGACACATTTAAAACACAACTTATTTTAGTATCGTGTTCCTTTTCTGTTGTTAATCGAAACATTCAATATTATAGACCAATTTTACATAGTAACACATTTAGTACTAGACTTCATACAGCTTTATGTCCAACATAAAATAGTCACGAAACAAGGGTCCACGATCCATTTACAAATTAATAACGTCACAAACAAGAAATACTCATACAAATTTCCAATACACAGTAACTTTCGACCAAAACTATTTATAAGTTATTGCCATTAAATTTCCTTTCTGAGGCATAAAAGGGGTCTTATTTCCCCAATACATCGCTTCTAACATAACGGTCGGAGATAACGTCAGAAGACTCCGTATTTACGATCAGCCTCGATGTTTTAACGTGTACGTAAACGTTTGCTAACAATAATAATTTTTACGACTACACTGGGAACCTTTAGATATGAATTGGTCGGTGATACGCTTTCAAGGGAGTTGTTAATCATTTCACTTAACCGAGATGAAAATTTTAAAAGTTTTGATAAAAAACGTGGCACTCGAGGGACGTTCTAAAATATGGAATATCGAAATCCATGGTTATTAAATGAAGTTAGAATTAAAACATAAACACAATCCATACTAATATTATAAATGCGAAAGTAACTATGTCTATCTGTCTTGCTTTCAAAATATTAGAACGATTTAAATGAAATTTGTTACAAAAATATTCTAGAGCTTGACAAAGGGCATAGGGTACTTTTTTGGAAACAAAGACCTATTTGTATACCAATCATCAACGTAATACCATAAGTCATTTTGCTAATATTTTCTACGCGAGCAAAGCCACAGGTAACTACTATATAATATCGAGTTAAATAAATACAAACATAACTGATTATTCATATTATATTTCATCGAAATATATAGTACACGCGTCACTCAAACACAATTGAGAAGACAGCATCGGATGTCACCCCAACAGAGCCCCAAGCCATTTGCCGTCACGGCATACGAAACGATCTCACCCCCATGCGCGCCTATAAATGCTTCACACCAATTAGTGATAAATAGTTGAAGTTAGATTAGTGATATCATACTCTGTTTAAATTGGAAGGGTAGAGATAGATTATACGATATTTAGTAGAGCTGAGATGGCCCAGTGGTTAGAACGCGTGCATCTTTACCGATGATTGCGGGATCGAACCCAGGCAAGAACCACTACATATAGGTGCTTAATTTGTATTTATAATTCATCTCGTGCTCGGCGGTGAAGATAAACATCGTGAGGAAACCTGCATGTGTCTAATTTCATCGAAATTCTGCCACATGTGCATTCCACCAACCCGCATTGGAACAGCGTGGTGGAACATGTTCCAAACCCTCTCCTTAATGGGAGACGAGGCTTTATCCCAGCAGTGGGAAATTTACAGGCTGTTACTTTACTTTACTTTACTACTATATAATACCAATGAACTGAATTTGATGAAATTTGGTATGAAGAAAATTTAAACTCCTACCTACCTACCTTTTTTGGCTAACATATGAGAAAATAACTTCCTGAAATGTGAGCGGAGTCGCCGGCGACAACTAGTATTACATAAATGTCAAAAATAAAAATCTATAAAGTATTTTAGAGTGGATCACTAGGTCATTATGAGTGTAAATGTAATTATAACTAACTGATTTAATAATGTTTGTCAACATTGAACTTAAGGTAATTAAAATGCTATACGTTTTAATACAATATTGTCACCAAATCCACAATAGCATTTTTTGGCATTTTCTGATTCCCATAACCTCTCTGTGAAACTAGCTTTCGCGGACAGTCTTTGTGAACAATCCACTTATCTAAGATCTGTGTATGGGCGATGACGTCACTTTTCATCAGATGAGCCTCTGGTTTGCTAAAATGCCCTAAAAAAAATCAAAACAAATTTACAAGCGAAAGCAACACATATAGGTACTCTTTGAACAGATTTGCTCCTCCTATTTAATAATAAAATACTAAAAACTAACTTTTCTGACGTTCATATTTTAATACAAAGATTTCACGTTCGTCTCCATAATGTATAACAATAAACCGTGTCATGTGATGTCACTTGATTATATTTGCCTTGAAGGAACTCGTATGTGTTCAGGGTGCATATATTTAATCACCTTGGCACCGACGGTACGTTAGTATGCAGATTTGTAATTAATCGTGACTCCAGCGTAAGTCTGGCCCCAACAGTTTGTACACGTATAAATATGCTAATCAGAAGCCGTTCGAGCTGCTGTTGCTGAAACGAAAAAAAAAAAAATGCCATTCAAATTTGATTCCCAATCGTACACAAAATATTTACAAAGGTGTTTGTTTTCCCGTGCACTAGCGTGAATCATTTTCACTAGATAGTTGGCAAAAAACGTGCAACCCGTTTTATTTACAACGGCGATTCCGTCGAAAATCTAAAAAACATGCGTCGAATAAAAATGGTAATCAAGCTTTATCCTATACAGAGTGTTGTAATTACACCATCAGACCGAAATACATTACTTGTATCTTTGAACCCAATTTTGCATCACAAACGTTGATATTCAGCATATTAAGTAAAAAAATAAACAAAAAATAGTGAAACCTCTCTCAGGTGTATTCTGATTTGCATATTTTCACGTTAACAGCAAAACGTGTGTGTATATACGGGAACATAAATATTAATGCTTTTATTATACTGCTCCTGTAGGACTAAAGATCTTTATTAACATATAGAATGCCAATAAAAATGTTTTAAGAAGCGTAAAGTTACTCGGTTTTTGATTACAGTTATAAATGAAAGCAGATTCATGAAATTATGGTTTTAAAAACGTATCTGTTTAATTTTTGAGTGAAAAATTATACTGTGAAATATTCTGAATGAAATTTCTGTGAGTATATTGAATATTATATTAAAATATGATGGAGTATTATTGAAAATACTTATATATTTAAATCAGTTTTAAGTTTCAGTAATTTGGTTTCTATTTTTCATGTATTAAATGAGAATGCTAAATATAACATGTTACAATAAATTAACATTGATGGCGAGGTACATTTAAGGACTTTTTTTTTAAAACTTTCTGCACTACTTCATGATACATAAAATTACTGATATATTATATATTTATAGAGTATCATTCATATGTATAACCTATTAAACGACAATAATAAGTTAACATATTATACATCTTATAACTTTTAATTTTTAGGGAATAATTCTCAACAAATATTTGAAACTGAAATTATTTTGCTAATTCATACTTTAAAATCTACCTGTTAGGTAAAACGCCATCGTAAGGCAAGCAATATACGAGCAGCTACTAGTTGCTACCACTGATGGATATTCCAACTTATTAATGGTATTATATCGGTTACGATACGATCACGATTCCATTCCAATCCAACTTGGATAACAACTAAATAATTATGCTAGTGGAATTGAAAAATAAGTTAACCACAACGTTCACATTTCTATTCGATTACGATAAAGTCACAATTTGTTTGTAGAATGGCGCCGTGATGCAAAATTTGTAGCGCTGTCATATTTTCGGAATTTATTTGTAGCGTTAATATTGAAAAAAAAGCAAGTAAGCCTAAGTGCTGTGCCAATTACGGCATGCGTCCGAATAGCTATGCGTTTTCAATTGGATTCATCTATACTAATATTATAAATCTACAGATTTTTTTTTTATTTCAATGCGCTTATCGTATTTTTTTTATTTTGCCGAAATAACGCATTTATGCGTTTCTCCCATATGAAGTAAGGGTATGTAAAGAGAATTATTGAATAAATATGGAATATACATCAAAATCAAGCAGTTCTCACTCCACATCCTCTGGGATAGTACATGCTACCATGAAGCATCGACGAATTCACACCGTTAAAGGCCTCCGAGTTAAATCTAGGTCGGTTTAAAGCTAGATTACCGGTGTACAAAGACGAGCAGTAGAGATAACCTCCATTCACCATCAGCATTGAGATGTATTCTCCGTAAAGGAGCAAATAGCAGGGAATGTCTCTAGAACCCCATGTGGCATGTTCGGAGGGACACCACAATCGTGACCAGAGGGTGCTGCCTGCCGCCTTGCTATCAATGGAGGCTCTTACAGAAATAGCCATGTTCGAAAAGCATCAGCGTCACCACGTCAGCGAACCCAAATTTTCCCTCCAATCTTCAAATCAAGGCTTGTGTGCTAAATATTTTTGAACGAGTTAGCCTTTTATTTGCAATAATAAATAAAATTATTATATTGAGTCAAATAACTTTTTAATTTAATATTTCTAATAGTAAACACATGTAATCGATCATGCTAAAAATTCAAGATAAATTAGTCATTTGTATTTTTCTTTAAGTTCTTCAGGATCTTGTCTTGGATGAAAAAATATATTAAAACAAAATGCCAAAAATATATCATTCACAAAATACAATAATTAAAATAACTAGAGATATAACTCACAAATAGCTATAAATTGAATAACAGAACAGAATCACAATTAATTAATCAAACTGACTTCATACCTCTAATAATAGAATAGTTAAATCAATTTATTCAAAATACAGCCTATTATTTTACATGATAAATGTTAATACACAATTATAAATGTATATTTTATTGAATAAAGTATATCAACTAACATTTGGTTTAATGTATGCAGAGGTTAATATGAATACTAGTTATTTAACGGCTATTATTTCAGGTGTTTTAGAGGATAATTAGATAGCTCTTATATCTCCTTTTATCTAATATTTAATTACTGATGAGAAAAAGAGAGAAAACATTAATATCCTGAAGAATGTTAGTAAGATTACATATTTCTAAAAGGTGAATTGAAGAAATCTTTGTGGTCTTGTAAATATTGTCAATTGATAATAAGTCACTTTCTTATGTACCACATATAGTTTTTCACATAATAACTCTCAGAGCTGAAAGACAGAAGACTTATTGAAAACTTTCTTTTACTATAAAATTGGTAGCAAAATGGGCAAATGGGCCAATTTTCAACAAATGGTAACTACCATCCATAGATTATAAAGAAGGATTAACCTCTCCTTACCTTAAATTCTGGACCTAAATTATAATGGCCCTAAATCTATTTTTACACTTTGTCACTCACCCTTCATACTAAAACCAAATTACTCTATTTAGTTTAAAATTCGCAGTATGTTCAATCCACTAAGCCCCCGCAAATATTAGAAACTCAAAAGTTATTTTACTCCCGAAGCTTTATGCTCAATATTCTGTTATAAAATTTAATAACATATATCCCAAAGCTGCCAGCACATTTGCAATATTACCCTCTTAATATTACAAAAGCATTGTCACGACCGGTTTTTCCTATATTTATATGTAGTGCCAACATCAAAAATAGTAAAGTCCAAAGAGGTTGGTTATCCTTCTCATGTAATTATGTCAAATTGTGATATTTTGATTGCTGTATCTAATTTAATCCTGTAAAAAAGTTTTTATAGGCTTTTGTAATATTGAGTAAATTTTGATTTTTAAAAATTTCTCAATCGATCAATTAAAATTCAGATTATGTAAAATTAGTTAGGCAAATGCCCAATAAATATATATTTTCATAATATAAAAGTATAAAAGTATCTTCCTCATAAATATTTCGCAATATCAACACTTGATTAATCAATCTTAGTAGCAAAGTAAACGGCGCCCGAAGTAAATCATTCGTCCAGAACATATCAATTTTCTTACGACGTCGAAAATCCACTGCGGTTCCGCGATTAACTAAGTCTCTTTTGTCTTTTTTCTTTTAATATACTCCGGCTTTATCTTTAATATCCTTAAGTGGACGTGGGCAATTTAACAAAGAGCCAAAAGAAAGATTCCGAGTAATTTGTGGCCATTTGGACACAAATGAATTGAAAATTTTAGACTAGAAAAATAAAACCGTTAACTTAGCTTTCAAATTGTCAGTTCAAATTAGCCGTCATTATGAATGAAGCATAAAAGATATTTTAAGATGAAAATTTAGGCATTAAAATTGATACCGTCTTTTGTTATTTACATTCACTCATTCATTCATTTTATTGGAATCTATATATCGATCAATCATTAAAATATATTAAAACTTTATCGACCGTAGCTGTATATTTTTCGGAATTCACAATTTGAGTAATTTAAAAAAAATATCGACTACCCTGCAATGCGCTGTATTTTATGCATCGTGTATGTAAATTAAGCGTTCTTTTGACCAGACGCAGTTCATTCGAATTCTCAATCGTTTTAAAAATCCTAGATCTTTTATATTGAGGATTTATGTAATATTTACATATGTTCACATTATTCACATAGAAAACGTTGCTGTATTTTATAATAAATAAAAAAATGTTACTTTATAAACTTCGTAAACGTGTAAATGTATGTATGTGTCGTTAAGTAGGTTTTGTAACGAACGTTTCGGGAGATACGAGTATCAACAGTCGGAAATAATTGAGTTTTCGTCATTGGTCTGGGATTCAGCGATTGCTGATCGCTTATGGTTGGATTCACTGAGCCCCTTAGGAACTGTATCGCGTTTTAAGAATGGCAATAGGAATTGCCTTTGCCAATTTGGTTGATTGGACGATTATATCGTTCTCTTTTTTAACGGTTTTTGTGTCATTGATTTAGTAACTAGATTGTAAGGCTGATAGTCTCGAGACCTTGGTGCTATGGCTTTTCCTTATTGTCTTAGTCACACTAACTGCACAATATAATATTTAACAAATGGGTTTCATACTTATATGATTAGTTAAATTTAGAGTCCAAATAAAACCGTTTATTATTCAAAATATTTTTTGTAATCTAAACAAAATTAATGAACACAGACACTTAAATGTTTGTAGAATAAATAGTAGTATTGTGATTTATTAAAACAATGAAATCGCTAACATTTGATTTATATATCGAATCTGGCGATGTTAGTATTTAAGTTTTTCTGTGAATACATTTTCATAATAGTTTCGTGTTAATTGTTTCATGTTGAGTTTGTTACACTACCAAGAATTTATCTTAAAGGTCTGGCATCTAATTGCCAATCGCGTCGAACTACCGTATTGTCAGATTATGAAAACAAAGAAATAGATTGTGTTTTATTCCGTAAAAATCAAAACATCCTGTTCTATGGTAACCAAATGTAGCAGTTTAGAGAGTGTACACAATTTTCTAACAGTAATAAGCTTTATACTACTGATAAATTTATCGAAATACTGGTATATTATTAACAAGGTGTGTACCCAAGGGACATTGGCAAGACAGCGTTGGTTATTGGCTTGGGTACAAATTGCTTCCATGACCAATATGAGCGTATTCTTTAGTTATTTGATCTTTTCGTAAAATAACAGATAATTATAATAAATACGAAAGTAACTTTATCAGTCTGTTAGTTCATCACGATGAAAAACATTAATTTCTTACCATTAAATTAACGCTATCAAATTTCAAAGAAAGTAAATTCATAACACTTTAAAGGTATATTCTTATTTTACTGACTGCTTTAAGTAATGATCCTGTATCTCAAGTATAAAAGCCATTTTCTTCTAAAACCGGATTAGAATTGTAATCCTTCTTGCTTTTGACGAAAGTTTACGGTTGACCACCCTCCTAATTTTTAAGACTTGAGATTTTCCACAAGCGCTTCTAAAGTGTAAATACACTGAAATGGTTTAAAAATTTTATAAAACGATTTAAGTTACAGTTTGAGTTTCAACTTACGAGGATTTCTATATATGTATTTATACTTCTGACGACCTCCGTGGTCGAGTGGTGTGTAAACCGGTTTTCATGGGTACGACACTCTGAGGTCCTGGGTTCGATTCCCGGCCGAGTCGATGTAGAAGGTCTATTAGTTTCTATGTGGGTGTTTGTGGTACCTTCGTTACTGATCTTCCATAAAACAAGTGCTTTAGCTACTTACATTGGGATCAGAGTAATGTAGATGTTGTCCAATATTTATTTATTTATTATTTACACTTAGAGTCTGTCTGGTACCTTTTCGGGACTATACAACTTGAACCAAATTTTATGAATCATTGCTATGAAGCAAACTTGTACACCAATCCACTACTCCCCCCCCCCAACTAGGGCGATAACTAGTGTTGTATAAATTATATACCATTTTATTCACGGCCAATTTGTTCTAGCGTAAAAAAATTAAAAATTATTAAAAAGATATTTATTGCTACTTGTTTGAAGTCATGAAAAGATTTATACGTAGGATGCATAAAATTGGTATCGATAATTTGTGCATTATATATTGTAATAAAATGTGTATTTTTCATTTTTTCATCTTTATTATTTATTTTCACTAACAAAATAATATAATGTATACTATTAATTATTACTATTTTTAATTTAAATCAACAGGTTAGCAGAAAATAAAATAGAGGCGCAGGTCAACCGTTACAAAGCGTATTGTATGGGAACAGACAAACTAAACGTCCCCAAAACACGATATATTTGTTTTGGTGTAAGTGTTTTTAATAAATAGTTGTAATATGTTCATAAAAACATACTTATAACTTAATCGCATTGAATTTATTCTATCTTACTCATACTGGATTCTTGAAACTTGAAACTTTGGAAACAAAACTGCTTTAATGTACAAAATATCATTAAAACACGTTCAGGGTTTCACAACAAGCCGTCGCAGCATGCAAAGGCATAAACTCCGTAAAGTCCTATAAGCTTGTATCGAGTCTTCAAAGATCGTTTTGCTCCTTAGATTATCGAAGAACAATATCTGAAAGGTAGTCCGTTGTAGTTTCGGAAATCGCAAGTTTCCTTTCTGACGTCAGTTTGTTTTTTATCAATTAACAATCCGACGCAATTGTTATAACATTTCAAAGTCATTTTAGTATGTTATTTGTATTTGATATCGTTCAAATAAAATGTTTAAAAAGCGAATATGTTATAGTGTTGTAAATTTTTTTAAATTTACACGAAAAAATTAGTTATTATTTTATAAATTTCACAAGTGTATAGAAATGGCGTGAAAAATCGTATTACATAAGATTAAAATTATAATATTATGTAATACGTTGTTATTCTACTTGTAATATTAATAGCTTTAGCTTGTTGTTTCACTTGGACTGGTTACCTGATGGTATTAGTTTGTAATCATCATCATTACATAGTATAAAACACATGGACAACATAGAAAAGAACTACTGATAGTGTTAGAAGTTTCTAATGTGATTTCGTAAATAAATTCTGTAGTATGTTTAGTATGAGTGTTGCACAATTGCGAAGCCAGGGCGGGTCACTAGTAAAGAATATGAAAATATATTGTTGCTAATCACGGCTTGTAACGAATGGACCATATTAGCTTCAAAAACATATGAGGTATAAATAAAAAATAAAAAAGTTAAATCCCGTTCAAATCGATATGCAAAAAGGTTTTATGCTATGGCGTTCTCGACTAATCTTATCACCATATCGATCTGGAGGATAGGAAAGGAGGAATGGTTTTCTCTCTCTGTCTCTCTTTTGCCATCCAGGGTCCTATTGTCTTAATCTCTTTCCTTTAATTAGAGATTAATAGTTTTATTTTAAGAGATTGCTACTATTTTTATTCCTCGTTAAAACAATGTACGTTAGTTTATATTGAATACTCTATATGCGGATTTACAGGATAGAAGGCTTTAATTAAAATTTCAACAGATGAAACTTGTTCAAACAAACATATAATTTAATGCAAATTTAATTTGTGATATGCCATCGTCTGACGGATTTATGTTGAAATTGAAATTTTATCCTCTCACGGAACGTACGAAACTATTTCCGTCACTAATCCTGAATGTCTGTACCATTACAGTTTTAATGTATCTCAATGTATAGAAATTTACTTAATAGACGCTACATTTTTATTACAAGTTGTATTGAAAGAGTTATTACAGTTACAATCATTATCATTACGTAGTATAAAACAAAGTAGCTTACCGCTATCCCTATTTAGATCTTTAAAATGACGCAACGGATTTTGACGTGCTTTTTTTCAATAGATAGAGTGATTCGAGAAGAAGGTTTTTGTATATAATATATGGACAATATAGTAGAGAATGACTGGAAAATTGAACATTGTAGGATATACTGCAGTATATTTAGTATCAACATTGCAACCTTGTGAAGCCGGGGCGATTCGCTAGTATGTAATATTTTATGCCTTTCGTTACATTGTACCTAAATAATCTCTATCGTATCTGGTTATTTAGAATTCGAAAAAGGAAGACGAAGATTGAAATACATTCAAAAATGGTTGTGATATTTGAAGTTTCCTACGTCTATATGCAAATATGCGGAAAATGTTGATTGGAAAAATTCAGACGATATTTCAGGGATGGGAAAAAGTAGTAACACTATGTAGTCGGTAACTTCGATAAAAATGTTTTTCAGATTCTTATTATTAGTATATAGGTACGTGACAAAGTATAAACTAATTTCTTTACAAATATAACTTTCATTATCAAATATGTATCAAGAAGGGCCGGTCAATATATTATTAAATTGAATACGCATTGAAGTAAAAACTTTGATTGGTTAGTTATATAAAAAGGGGTTTCTCAAGTTGTTACTAATGAGGCAAGAGTCTAAAGTATATTCTTACTCTTTACGTCAGACAACTGCAATTATACAGAGTATTATATTGGTTGGATACAGTAACTGTCAAATGGGTTACTACTAAAATAGAGAACACATACACAGTCGGAACAAATATCAGCTACTCAATTATTAAAAGTATATATAAATGTTACAAATTTGTACTCATTAAAACATCATGTAATGGTTTTAAATATACGAAAAATTCTCTATTAATTAAATTTTCTTTGTTCTTTATAAGACTAATTTATGGATGGCTTTATATTAAACTTTAATAATCTTTGCAAGAATTTTGGAATATTTCTCAAAAACGTTCTTTAATAAGGGAAAGATTTTACTTAACCTAGATGTATCAAAAGACGTATTAACAAATGCTTCTATCTCTTACACGTTAATGGGATTCAACCTCACCTTACGTCAAAGCACAGATTTACTGGGAAACAAAATTAACCTTCCTGTTTTTTGTTGTCCTTATCCTGTTCATCATCCTTAGGAAATTAGCCTCTCCAGAGTTTTTTCATTAAGTCTTGTAACAGCCTTATATGGGCAAGGTTTTAAGCGATAAAAAAATACCGAGGGACAAAGCGTGGATGATAGGTTATGAATATTTTATGGTCTTATCATTTTTTCATAATTCGTTTCGCTGAATAATTTTGGTTATTAATAGGTGTTTGTGCATACCCTTTCACCTCTCACTTACCATATATTCTACCGTCAAACAAAAGTACTTCAAACGTGTTCCCATTTGAAGGAGGAGTGAGATTCATTACAGGATGTACGAATTTATTCCAAGGTTGGTGGCGTATTGGTGTTACTTTTAATTTCCAATGAAGTCTGGACGATAATTTCATGCGGAGAAATGAGGACCATGTTGCGAGGAAGATCTTAAGCATGGACGTGGAGGGTTTTAGAGGAAGGAGATGAGAAAAGAAACGATGGATGGATATTACTCGGGAGATGACGTCAGAAAGAGAAGTATGGAAGAAGATATACTGCGCTGACCCCAAATAAAATTGGGATAAGGGCAGGAGGATAGTGATGACGTCTGGACGATGGTATCTAACCATAAAGTGGCTTATTTTGATTCTGTATACATACATCTAAAACTATACATTTATATAGATAATGATGGGTAAATGACACATCAAACGCACTAAAATAAGTTTAAATCGTCTTATTTCAGATATTAATATAAAAATCGATTGGAAATAAAATATAAAAAGTTTTTTTTTTTTTTTATATCTATCATCTCAAAGTTGACATTGATTAGAGGAATTAGATTGAGGACTATCAACAGAATGGGACCTGTTTCAGATGTCTGACTATCACAACGCGGTTTGCCTTAGGACCATAACTCCGGTCATAGAATACAAAACTGTAGAAATGTTAAGACATAGATGACGATTTTTAATATATTTTTTTGGTAAAGTCATAGCAAAAGGTTAACCTAGTGCTAAATAAATTATGTAAATATTGCATACGTAACAATGCCTGCTAGCCGACATGGTAGATCTGATAGTCTAGGAACGTCGTAAAATTTTACAATATTTATTGTATACAAGATATATGATAATTTCTAGAGATATAAATATGATTGTACTAATTACTATATACAAAAATAACATTTATGGTTTTTCTTTTAAATGCATTTTACTTAATACATCATTTTGCACTGAACAATATTTTTGATTCACGAGTATTACGTCAAAATTAAATAGTTATATATATTAAATGGAACACAATATTTGGAATTCAATATACCCAATATTATTAAAATCTGAATGGGAAGTATTGTCTTTTTAAAGGGTTCTGGTTTTTTTATAAGATTGTGTATTTGTTCAACATACTTCAGATGCCAATTCTATTCTGTATTCCTCTCGGCACACAGATCCATGCGGCAAATGAACGTTTGCATTCGCCCTCATGTGATTGCAAATTGGACGCTCTGCGATATCGTCTGTCATAGCCAAACTTTGCACTAATTGAGATTTGCATAATGCGGACATTTTGGTATACATTACCGGATTTTGCGTAAGAAACTTAGCACCATTTTTTATTATGTAATTAATTTACAAATAATTCAATTTATACCCATTATTAACTGTCTCGAATTTCTGTTAAAATTAGTAATTGCCATATTTTATTTTAAATATAATATCTATAAGTAATTATGTATCTTAAGTCGTGGTACAAATGGCAAATCGAAAACGTCGTGAACGTCGTTTGTTTATTGTTTTGAGCCTTTAAAAACATAAAAATTTGAAAAACCCTGAAATTCATAATGAAATACGTGACATATAAGTAGAAATTTCAATATTTTATCATGTATTTCATTTAAGACATAGGTAAGTATCAAATAAGATTAGGTTTAGAGATTAGTAGAGTAAATTTACATTAAATTTAATCCCATTGCATGACTAAGTTATTATATGAGTATTTGGATCATTTTGATAAACATCCTAACAACTTCTTAAGTTTCTTTCAATATTCTCAAATGAGACCATATAGAGTGATCATTTCAATTACTATTATTTATTTTTTACTGCAGATTTTTTTAAGATGCAATTGAATTTTTATCTTTATTTGTAAAGTTGTAGGCAAATTTAACTTTGATTACAAAAATCCTCATTGTAAAACAATTAATACAAGCATCAATTTCTATAAATTTTCCAAAGTCCCGTTAAACGAAAAAAAAAGTTACAACAACTACGTAACTGTTACGCAAATTGATATAAAAGTGAGTTAAAAAACGCGTAAACAGTTTACACGACAAAAGTCCACGTTTTCCACGATAAGCTACAATAATAAAAGCTCAAAGTTCTTTCTCATGTTAAAACTAAAGTACATAACCGCGTTTAATTTTAGTTTTCGTTAAATTCATGACTCACATCTCGCCGAACCGTGAATGTTACTTAAATTTTAAGCATCTGTTTACGACCTGTACCGCTACTATTCATAATCAGCCTGACTTTACGTAGATTAGACTTACATTCGTATACTATGTAATGTTTTATTATTTTAAAAATGTGACAAATTAAAATTTTACTATAATAATTAGACCATCATTTAATAAATTGAAAGTGATACTAATATTATAAATGTAAAAGTAAATCAGTGTGTTTGCATGTCTGTTGTTCTTTAACAGCCACTGAATCGATTTTGAGAAAACTTGGTGTGAAGAACTTGGTTTGAACACCTAGATAGTCTACTTTAGTAGCTGAATACCAGGCTCACTTACCCTGGTAACCGGAACACCATTATACAAAGTACAGCTTCTTGATGGTAGAATGTGTGATGAACGGTTAGTACCTACTCAGAGGGGCTTGAACAAAGCTACGTGGGGGACGTTAAATTATTTTATTATTTTGTACAGGTATTTTAACTTATACCTCTCATATTATGGATTTGACATATTTTTTAAAGTAATTTATATGTTCATTTTTTTGAAACATCACATTGAATTTATATATAGATGGGAATACTTTATCCAATAAACGTAAACGCATTTTTGGAGGCCCCGCCTCAGGTTGTTGTCCATAATGTTTGGCACTATTTTTACAAAATATATTATTTATTATTATAACTGTTGAGATACTTGATATTGTTGTGAATATACTCTGATAACTTACTTTCAGAGACAGTACACTAAACGCAAAAAGCTAAGTAATTTTAGTGACGTCTATAGCCGTTTACTGTTGCACTAAGTGTTATACCGTGCCGAAAGGAGTTTCATACTCTGACATTACTAATAACTATCTAAAATATAAAAATGAGAAGAAGAATTGGGCCAAGGATTGAACCTTATAAAACTCCTACGCTTGCTAGACGGAGATCAGGAAGAAATCTTTCTATTTACTGCTACAAAGCTGCCTTGATTCAAATTGTCATTCTTCAAACATTATATTTAGCTTTGCTTGGTATAAATATTCAGTGATATTTTTTGTATTACAATTCTAACAATGATTGAATGCTAGTACGTGCCAAAAGCAAAGTTTAATATGTGAATTCGTGAATTTCAATTATTTAGCAATTCAAAATATCTTCTCGACATTCGTATTCAGATTTTCGACCCAACAATTAATCTTTTTGGACAACGACTCCAGTCGCGGTTGCATTATGGTCCTCCGAATCCTTTGTTCCAGCCACTTTAATATATTAATTAAAGAATCATGTATGCTCCAGAGATTTATAAATGCTATATAAATTTACATAAACCTTTAATATAATGCTCCGTTTAATTTATATCTCTAGTAAAACCTTTTGTATATATAATTATTTGTTTTATTTGGGATGATAATTTATATGTATAGGCACATATTTGACCATTATATATATATTTAAGATTATTTTTTAAATAAATATTGAGTGAATGAACACTGTTATCATGATTTCCCTTGTAGTCATTATTTTCGAAGCAAGTTCCAGAGATATAAGATGAAATATAGGCCGATAACTTGTTGTTGATGTTGGGGGACGATTTAGAACTAAGCGCTTTGGTTCAGCAATGGATTTGAATTGGCTGATGGATATGATAAAGGAAATATTATAATAGTTTATCTGCAAAAAGTATTAGCCTTAGATCTTTAATGAATCAGTTTTATTAACATTTTTAAACTTGTTTGTTTTTGTTATCCTTGATTGCATTTATTTATTATTTCTGAATGTTTTATAGAGAGCGGAAGCGTTCACGTGATCGATCGTCGGATGCGCTTGTCAAAAATTCAGATAATAAACGCATTTAAAGTCACGAGTTGAGATGTAACATTTGATGATGGGGTGCTCGGTCCATGTTTTTTCATTGTGTTAAATACGTAGTACGGAATTTATCTCCAAACAAATATTTTATATACCATGATTTATTCACGAGAGCCGAGATGGCTCAGTGATTAGAACGCGTACATCTTTACCGATGATTGCGGGTTCAAGTCCAGGTAAGCACTACTGAATATTCATGTTCTTATTTTGGTGTTCATCTTGAGCTCGGCGCGAAGGAAAACATCGAGAGGCAACTGGCATGTGTCTAATTTCATCGAAATTCTGCCACATGTGTATTCCACCAACCCGCATTGGAACACTGTGGTGGAATATGTTCCAAAACTCCTACTCAAAGGGGCAGAGGGACTTAAACCAGCTGTGGGAAATCTAAAGGCTGTTAGTGTTTGTTTGTTGTTGTTGTTTATTTATTAATTATTAATTTTGAGTGTTACAAAATTTTGCTTCCGTTTTTCAAGCAATAATCTCATTAAATTAAATTATTTCATTCAATTAAAACATTCTTCGAGCACAAAACAGAACTAGCAACTGTTTTGGTGCAAGAAGTTAAATAATTTAAAACTTTGATGATAAATTAGAATTTTCATTAATGAGAAACAACTTGTTCAAAGACTATGAAAGTGCAGAGGCGACGTTTTATATTTTTTATGAATGTCCAATGATTAATGAGCCGACACCTCTTTCACAATTTATCTCAGATAACCTGATTAGAACGGATTGCCTTTGAGAACTTTAGATAAAAACGCTAACTTGACACTCGGCGGCGTAAATTAATGGTCAGACATTTTTCCGCCAGAGTTACACTTCATTTTGCCATCTTTTAAAGTCACTATCTTCATTATGTATCTTTTTTAGCAATTCACGCTGTTTTTTATTTATTTGATTTTATTTTACACCATTGGATGGAGTAGCTCTTAGTATTGAAAAATGATCTTGCCAGATAAATATTACCTTACTTAGAATTATACTTGGGATTTGAATCTTACGGATATCACTGTGACAACTACATTAGAACTCAGATAACCTTACGCATTTATATATTGCATCACATAAGTGATGCTTTCCATTCTATTATAGAACACTTCTGTTAGAGTAACTGAAGGCTACCTTTGTATGACTACCAAAACTACCGTCTTCATTATCATATACTGAATTTCCATTGCAGTACGTAAGCTATACCAGGAGACTTTATTCAGATCATACCATCGACATTAACCCTTTCCTAATTCTCTGACGCTTTATGCCACTTACGTTAACATTATTTCTATAAAGATTTCACAAAATAAATTTTAGATTTTTACTAATAAAAAAGTGCAAAACAACATTGAATGTTAAAGTAACGTAAGTAGCGCACAGTTATGTATAATTATGCCATAATATTATCATGTTGAACATACAAAAATTAAGCAGGTAAATATGAAATCTTGATATTAAAAACAAATTAAAATGTAACTAGTTGAAATTTTCTTATTTTTCGTTATTAAGAAAGTTTTCATCTCGAGGAAGAACACCTAATTTGATTAATGTGCCGCCGCGGTAATGCAAAGTAATTATGAAAAAAGCAACTTTATCGTGATCGTCTTTAGGTCTCTCCACTATTTTTAATAATTTTAGTATTTTTATTTTATCGCGTTTTAAAGGTTCACAGTTAAGTATTTTTAGTGCTGCTTTGTTATTAATATGATAAAAGGATGACTTTTGAAGTACTTAATAATAATTTACCTAACTACAGAGTTTTTATTTACATTCATTACATTTACAGTATTTTTTTTTATATTAGTGATTTCCTTTTGGTTGTTGCAAACAGCTGTTTGCTGTTCGTTGGCTTAAATTTCCAAAAAATTGAAAATTTACCATGTTTGCGAAATTGAAATCACGTAAAATTTACGGACACATGGAATATTTGGAGACTTTCCACAATTTGATTCTATTCCTATTCTTAAGGGCCATGTAAATTTACAGCTTACTTAGAATTGTCGCAAAGGTTTTTCTGATCAGTCTCTCGCACACGTCTAGTCAGTGACATAATTTGTACTTGCAGTCAAATATGAAATATAAGGTTGTCTGTTTGTTATATTGTTCTTTAAGAAGATTTAATAATCAAGGTCTTGCATCTTCAAGGTTACTTGAGTCGTAACTGACTTTATGATTATCAACAGGTGTTCATCAACATTAAAAACAATTCTACTGTTTTTATTTAGTTTTGGTATGGAAAATTCACATTTAAATACACATTTGATTTTTTATTTAATTTTTACAAGAAGTATCAGTTCCGCTGTCCTTCTTACAGTGATAAAAATAAGACTGGTCAGAATTCTTCGAACAGTTTATTCGTTCATGCGAAAATGTCTTAGCTTCAACTCCGTATAAGATGTAATACTAATAATATGTAATTATATTAGTTTATCTTGATCACAAATAGAATGATCGTGTATCAATTAGACCCTTATTAGGAGTATTAGAAGTAAATCGATTTGGTCAGTTAAGATAAATTGGATTTCATTAAAGGTAATAGAATCAAGATCTCGAAATATAATAGGATTATTCTTTATAATTAACCTAATAATAAACATAACTATAACTTCTTATTTTTGTATTGCTTAAAATCTAAAAATATTAAAAAATATATTTTACTATCATTTAAATATCTAAACAGTTAATTCTCGCTTAATCCATTTTTTATTGTGTTTATCACTAATACTGACACACGAAATAGTTATTGTTTTAAATGTAGTAATTTCCTCTTATTTTTTTTGTATATTTATTTACTTATAATGTACAAGTTATTAATTTATAATTCTTGTTTGTTCTAGGTACGTAACAGTGGATTATTAGTAGCAGTGGATGTAGTGACATTAATGGATGCGGAAACCGGTAACGAGCTAAGTGTATAAATTGGCCTAGAATTATCCTAGTGTGACCCCCTTTTTAATTGGAGCCCCAAGCGATGGCATTCATGTCGACTCTGTGATGTCTAAATACTGAGTTCCTTGCCTTGTTCTGCTGTATGAATATAACTTTAAAACATTGCTTTTGGACTTTTGGTAGTATTTGATTTTAATCAAGATTAACTTTTTATCCTATAAGTTGTCAAAAGCTTTGGAAAAGTTACAACTTAGCTTTCTTGAGTATATAATATCCAGAATATAACTAATCGTCATCATACTTCATAAGTTATACTCGTAACATCACTTTAGGGTCACTAATGGCATGTTTAACTTCACCAGCCGCAAATGCATGGAAACGTTCAAAATTTAACTACTGTAGTTGAAAACCACGGCGTTTTGGAAAGTTTGAAAATAGGAATTCGGTTCAGTTGGGTCGAGTTTAAATGATGAATATACATTATAGTTTAGTTATTTAACCACCAGCTGCAATTAGAATCTGTTTGATCTGTATCTTTGATTTAACTAACTCTCTAAACATTTAGGTTTCTACTCAAACGATTAATCAATACTAATCTTATAAATGCGCACCAGTAACTAAAGGATTAAACGGATTTTGTTGAAATTTAGAACGAAGTTGGCTTAAATAACCTTTATATTAACCACTCAACATGACTAAATAAAAATGGTTTTAAATTGTAATAAATTCATACCTTATGGTAGGAATAGCGAATCTATGATATCTATGATATCATGCCATTATAACTAAATTTTTCCTACAAGTATTTGAATCCTTAATTTTTACGTAATCAGATGCCGTTTAAGGTGCAGAATCAGATTATAGCGCAATAGTTTTGTTATATTTGAATATGATTTTTAATATTGATCTTAACATAAAAACATAATTTGGTTGTTTAAATGGTTAGTTTACATAAAAAAATCTATGCAGGATATATATCTTATACGTAATAAATTACAAACGCCATTAACATTATGATAAATATTTATCAATTATTATCATAAAGTCTATCAAGGTTAAGCAGACTGCGAACAATGTCTGGAACTAACTATGCGATTATGTTTTATAGTTCCGTACAAGGACAAGTAATAAATCTCTCGAACCCCCAAAGTTGAAATCGAAAATGGGAATTATGGCATGGAAGCAGTGGCATTAATTTACAGCTCTATTGTTTCATAAAGTTTTTGAAACATTAGCTGAAATGTACTTTATTTTAGTTTTCTATAAGCTTTTTAATAAAAAAATATTTATTTTAAGTCAAAATAGTTATGAAACATATAATTGAGTTTTAATTTATATTAAATTACTTGGTGGTAGGGGTTGTTTATTCTCACCTGGGTAGGTGCCGACCACTTACCTAATTATCTTCCGCAAAACAGTAATACTTACTTACTGCTACCGGGACATAACATGTTAGTACACAGAGTTGCTGACACATTAGGTATTTAAGGTATGCTTAATGTATCTATAAAATCTAATGTATCTCTGACAACGCCATTATCTTTCAGCAGTGGTAGTTATTTAGTATCGGGTGGTCCACTTGCCCGTAAGCGAACCTACCTTAATCATATATTTTTTTATTAAAGCTGTATCTCAGTAAGGCTTTGTATAAGATACCACTACCACAGTATTTATTTGTTCGTTAAATAGCAATATTTTGACAGTTGTGTGACCCAGTTTAACCACAGACCAACGTCTTAGTTCATAAGGTTGGTGATTGATCAATATTTCTTAAGCACTAATGTATATTGGCAATGTTGACAAATAACCATCAGATGGTTCATTTGTCCACCACAACACATGACATAATAAAGTTTTTGAAATCTTATCATTTTATCCACGATATCTTATTTATATATGATAACTATGAATTACGAATACGAACACGAACACCATTTTTAGGAACAAAAGTAAAAATTAAGCGAGCAATAAAATTTTAACTGATCATTGAAAATTATTTAGAAGCAAAAGCAAATAATAATTGGGTACCAAGGGCGTAACATTCATATTAAACTCGAGAGTCAAAGGTATACTCCATTATGGTTCTTGATGTTGCCCGTTTCCTTTATAATGGAATATTAGATTCTGCCTGAAACCCGCCCAAGGCATATCTGCCCGTCCATTATAATTTGATCCTTGAAAACTCCCTTATTCGTTAACTTCGAGTTAGAATTTGATGGATCAGTGACAGATCTCTCTGAATTGGTACTGTTATCGAGCGACGTGTTTGTGTCCGTAAACATCGCCCTTGAAGGGAAATTGCCGAAGGATGTTTCGAACGAAAGTGTTGTTGGCGCTCAAGGGCCAGAAATAATTGAAAAATTCAATTAAAAATTTCATGCTCTCATTTCTTGAAGTTGACTTAAACCGAGTGGAATCTTGAAGTTAAAACGTTTAATAAAATAGATAAGGATAAACTTTTAATTGTTTTCATCTTGAAAATAAAAACATAACGTTGTTCGTGCTTCTTTTCTGAAGTACTTGAAAAACCAATTTAGCAAAAAAGTCCATTTCATATGCACGACTCTTGATTAATGCTATAATGATGATACCATAAATTGAGTCCTCTATATTCCTCTTATCTAATTATTGCTTGGTCTACATAACAATGAATTACGCGAATAATAGTTGCCAACTCTAGTTGCAAATCTGATTGAAGTCCGTATGCAATATATATTTAGAAAGAAAATATCTGCATTCATTAACTATACTCTACTACACTTACTACACAGGATATATTATTGTGCACAATTTTGTGCGCAAACACAGGCACAAATTTTATGACCTTAGTCACATAATCTGATGTTACGGCAAATTCAATTTGACCAAAATGAGTTCAGGCACAGGACTTGCTCTCCGGGGCTCGGCAATACTCAACTTCCAGACTCCGAGTCTGAGAAGTGCTTAATAACTTCTTATCGGCCCCAATGACCCAGTCAAATATTTTATAAAAGCTATGAAGTATATTTACAATTTGAAATACATTAATATTTCTTTTAAAATACAAAACGTTAAGCATACACAATTCCTATCCTCTTTGCATCGTGCAAATCTCTTAAGCCGATGTTCGCGTATTTTTCATAATTTATGAGAACACATAACTCAGGCCTCTAAGTAATTTCCTTTGATTCTTTGCGGTAATTTAGTGTATTATCTCCTTTCTCATCATGTTAACTGATAAGGGGTGGGGACAAAGGGAAAAATCTTTTCAAGGAATTGCAAGCATAAAACGAGATTTATTGGAATATATTTTTATTCGAGACAGAATTTTATTAGACGTTTCCAATTTTCATTTACATAGTAAAATGATAAAAATGTAATAAAAAAACGACGTTTTTGAATTTTTTACATTTATTTGTTAGTTTCACTAGAAACATACATTTTAAAATATATAATGAAGCTATATATGGGTCTTATCTGAATCCAACTTGATATATAAATCTGCAATATTTTATCGCTATTAAAGTAATTAATTTAAAAATAATTTCAATTATATTGATTGAGCAGATAAGTTTAAAGTATCCCCATCATCTAATATTGTTATAATTTGATAAATCTTTGGTAACTCACTGCTAAGAAAGGAAAACTACTTTAAGAAGAATGAGAAAGAAAGAATTCGGATCTCATTTTACCGCTTCTGCTGGTGATTCACTTGGAACAGTATCTCCTATATATTTTTCGTTTTAACTCTGCAATAGTTCATATTCGCTCGTGTGATATAAAATATATTTATCGCATGTATTAAGTTAAATCATATGACGGTGTGCATATAGCAGCTTATATATTTCACAAACGGAATTGTCATCATTCTAGATTCTCTGGAAGCTGAAGCTATTTCTATTCGTAACACGGCCAGGCTATAAATTATCTTAGCCGCTACATTTCAACCTACCCTGTCAACTGTTTCTCTAGTAATGGAATATTAGATTCAATCATGACTAAAGAACTATTTGAGAGTATATAACTATAAATAAAATAGTACCAATTTAGATGTGAATATGCAGTGACCTAGTTGCATAATAAAATGGCATAATTTTGTTGACAGTAACTTATTATAAATTAGATGATTTTTTGGAGATTTTTTTATTTTAATCAAATAATACAAATCTTGTTTATTTTATAATATTGTATTATACAGCAAGATTAAGGTAAGTCACCATCAAAACCTTTATCTGATGTAAAGGCTTTGTGATGGTCCATGTTGCTGTGTTCTGTTTGAATGATTGAGCTTGTGAGTTATAGAAACAATATAATAAAAAGTAATATTATATTATAACGCAAACGAAGTGGCTTTCTCTTCCAAAAAATTAATATACATTTAATTCCATTGTCAAATAAACTGACCATAATTTATGGGAAAATGATATGTTAGTAATTGCTTCATTCTGTCCTGCTATTTATTAAATTAGATTAAAGGAAATTCTTAGAATTCACGATACTTTTATTAAGGAACTAACTAGGTTTTATGAATACCACTCAACTGAACAGTAAGTTAAAACATTGCAAGATTACACCGAGCATTCAAATAATTTAAACGTATGTGTATTCTCCGAGAAATACACAGCTTAAGTTCTTTGTTTCTCGAACACCTTTAACGCAACTTATTTTCTCGACATGTAGATTACTAAGGTTCTCGTTGAGACCGGTTGATGAATGTTTTTACGTAAGTACACAGTTACACTCTTCGTTGTTATTGCAATACATATTGTATATGTGTAGGATAAGATTCAATTTCGTTTAAAGCATTGAAAAGGTTTTCCGTTATTTTATTATATGCAAGAAGTACAATTACAGAAGGAGTTGAATGTATATAATACAAACGAATAGAATAAAATATATATATATTTGCTTGTAGAGCGCTTTAATTAAAATATCTTAAATAAAATCCCAGCTAAGTTTTTGTTAGAAAAACATACGATACAGTCGTCGCCATTCATTCCCCGGTCCTAAGTAGACTTGAAGATGGCTGCATAATATGAAGTTGCTTATTGGAAATGGTATATATTTTTTTCATATTTTTACCAGACGAACACATCATAATTGGTAGAAGTAGATTAACAATTTTAGTTGAGAAAACACGAGATTATGCCGATATGGACAAGAGTGACGATAATAATGTTTTAAATAGTACATACAGATTTGAACCAGATAATATTTTGGGTTTCCAAAGTACCTTTGACTTTTAAAGCGGTTGAATTGTGCTAACAATTCGAGTCGAGTTATTCCACAAGGAACTTGCTAGCGTCGCGAGAAATTTTTCAGACAAGTATATTCTGTAACTCGTAAAGACAGCGTGGCGGATAAAACTCTGAACCTGAGAAAGGTTCCAATATTTCTTATTACTGGAGACGGGGATGTGTGAATTTGTGAAATGATTCGTTACATTTCATTTACAATTTCACAAACGTAACATATTTATTTTATTATTTTCCTAATCAAATTCATGAACTCGATAGTCGATACCCTCCATCTACGTTCACAGTAATAGGAGATCAAACTAGAGTCACCAGCAAATTTCAATATAAAACGGGTTGGAAAGGTTTATAAGAAATAGCGGTAGTGCCCAAACAAACGCTTCAAAAAGAAATCGCGTCGATTTGTCAAGTCCCTGTTTACGGAAGAATTAACGATGCTCACAACCAAGTTATTTGTCACTCGGGATCTTGACACATTTGGCTTTAGCTTTCTTTATTTTTAAGCCGTGAAAAGTTCGGGGAAATGCTGTTTATTGCACGATACGTACAACAAATATATCTGCGTCTTTAAAGATTTATTTAGCGATTTATATTCAACCTATTTTCTTGATAAATGAATATAATCAATGAAACAAGTATACGTTTTAGGTATATTAGAATGGTCTCCAAATATATTAAATTTACTAAATAAATCGGTTCGTAGATATTTATAATGAATTCTTCGTTCGGTGCATGATATATAAACGTCATCTCAAATAATCAGAAACTTTGCACAGAGAAGTAATAATTACTCTTGATTCTGAAAGTAAATTACTTTCTAGAATGGGAATTGCGAATGTCGACGGAAATTGTTGAATGGAGACGTGGTTATTTAGACGAATGGGTCGTTAAATTTACTCATAATTCGAGGCAAGGGGCAACGTTTTAGTGAATTCGGTGTTCGGCGAGGAAACTGGCTTTACACAAATTGCTAAGTGCTTAAGATTTTGCGACTGTTTCGGTTGTTAGTTCCAAGGCTAGATTCGCTATTCTACTTAAAATTTTATCGTAAATAAAATTAAACATCAATTTTACTCAAATTATTTCTAAGTTGAATATGAAATGCAAGATATCCAATTCAGTCGTAAATCAAGCTGCGAAATTAGCATTTCATTAAATTTATTTTATCACCTCTATAATGGTTAAATTTTAATAAATTATATCAATCTAGTCTCGTAGTCTATTTTTCTCGAGGTGTCTCAAAAAGAAACCTTTAATAGTATATTAAAAGAGTATCGATTAACTTAGTTTTGCATAAAATTGTTTTCATTAGCCGTTGACGCAATTTTCTTTGTAACGTTTCCTTTTAAAATATTCTTTTGACTACAAAGCTTATCTAAGGTAATTGAATACTTTTGAAGATTTATACCTTTCCTTCGAGTTATTTTCTGAATTAATGTTCTTAATTAACTTCACTGTTATTTTCATATTAACTTACGATGAAACCAAGTATACATTTAGATTTTTAAATGAAAGAAAAAAACATCCCACAAGGCGCAATCTTTGGACCGATCTTATATATTCATTTCAATTTTGTGTAACGAGGTTTTAAAATGACTCTGAAAATAATGCTAGTTCTAGACCAGATTAAAAAAAAAACTCATCGCATGGATATAATATGCAGAAAGTTTCGAATGATATCATGGAAAATATTTACTAGAGCATATCAAATGAAATTGTACAACTCTAGTCATAATGACAAATTTCAAAACCAGACAATAGCGATGGAAAATACAAAAAATAGAGAATACGCCGTTTGAAATACAAATAAGTGGAATTAACTGCATGCCGGCAGTCGGCTGGCAGTCGGTTGGCAATTATTCTCTGTCGGCGAACGCGTTATTTTTCGACGGTTGCTTGTAATTTGACCGGTTAATGTTTGCGCTCACCGTCCATATTGCGAAGTCATAATTTATTGCCGATTTTTTATTGATAGATGACAATCGAACAATAACAGATGGGTAAAAGCCTTTTTTATCTTTATCGTCCGATGATTAATCGAATATCGAATTATGACTTAGATAAATAAAAGTCACTTATTTTTTATTCTTGTTATTATATAGAATAAAATTAAACAGTAATTATATTCATACTAGCAGTCGCCCACGGCTTCGCTCGCGTTTTATTGATTTAGTTGTCATGAGTTAGGTAAAAAAAGCCTGTGTCTTTCTATGAAGTTCAAGCTTGCTTCAAACTAAATTACATCAATTTCGGTTCATTGGCTTGGTCGTGAAAGAGCGACAGACAGACAGACAGGCAGAATTTCTTTCATATTTATAATATTAGCATAGATATAGATTTTACATATCAGAAATATTTTTCGTCTAAAGATAACTTTACGTATGACAAAATTGAATACCCGATAAGCTATAGAAATGGGAAACATTTAAAAAGTAGCACTTATCAAAATAGCTTGTAGCAAATTGAAATGTTCAGTGCATTAAATATGATAAAAGTATTTAAAACTTTATATTGAAAATAACGAATAATCAGTGCGTTTACTTTCACGGAAGTATTCATGATATTTTGCTTCGTATAAAGCTTTATTTTTAATAAGAATTTGGACACGGGTTCATGTCATAATTCATCAAGATAAAATAAAGTTTTGCCAATCTTTAAAAATGGAAACAGAAGTGATCCCAGTAATTATTTAATACTTCCTTATATTAATAAATCTTTGAGTGAAATATTGCAAATCGAATTCTCGTTCGTTTCGGTATAATTAATAATATGCATTTCGATTTTCAATCAGTATCGCTCAAATACTTACTGACATGTCAAAATATTTTCTTAAATCTGCTGCATAAATAAAATTATACAACTCTCGTAGCGTAAACTGTGATTTATTTAAAGCATATGCTTATATTTAATCCGAAATGCTTGTTTCTTTTTACGATATAGAATGAATGAATGAATGAATTTCAATGTGTTATTCTTGATCAAATGCCATGAACATTATTCATAATATGAAATGACGAATCTCAGTGGACCGCACACTCGAATCATGTTACAATAGCACGTCCCGCCGCAGATTTGCTTACGTTTACCTTGTCCAAAGCATACTCGCACTCGGACGGTCGTTACCAAGAACACTGGGCTTATCCGCTATACCATTTCCAATTCCCATTCAAATGTTGGAGAGAAATGGTCCGTAATGTCATCGGTTTGACGGGCGTTCCTCTTACAGTTTCTGTTTAAATGGACTGTGGGAAGCGTTTATTAGGTATGTATTTGGCACGTTCGTCTTTTACAAATGGCTGTAGTTTTAATCGAGTTTTGTGATTGCGAATAGTTTGATCCGGGACGTTGAGCGATGTAGATTAAACTTAGGCTTGCGATGTTTTACTCGTCGCCGTCGTATTGGTAAATTGATTTTAATTAAATTAATATTGATTTTTGTTACATGATTTTTATAAATGTAAGCCACCAAACAAATAGATTTTATTTAACTTTTTGGTGAAGCTTTTTTTCATTTTTAATTTATGTAACACTTAGATTTCAACAACCGCATTGGTCCAGTGGTGCGAGCGCGTACATATTACCCGATGATTGCGTGTTAAAACTTGAATTGAATTTTCATGTCCTTAATTTGAGATTATAATAATTAACAACATTATATGCTTAAATATATATATATACAAATATGAACTAAAACTAGTTACTGTATAAATCTTGACCGCGTGGAATGGTGGCAAGAATGCTAGCAGCATTTCCCCGTTGAATCGCAATTACGATCCTCTATGCAAAAAACGAACCAGCCCTCCTGTCACCAGTGGAGGCAATGAGGCGAGGTGTTATACTTTTGATGAAGCTTTTTGCACCACTACTCCAAGGGCCATGCGTTTCGACAGCAAATGGAACAAAAAAGTAATTAGATATAATACACGAATATTTAGTTATTTTTTTGGCTTCAGCTTTTTCCGCAGCGGCACCGGCTCTTAACATTGTTTCTCGGATATGAGATGGGGCCAACGTGTCAACACATGTAGCGTCCCACACAAGGGCCCGACCTCGTTCCCAGGGAACCAATGTTAATCCATCAGGTCTCTTACCATCATCACGACTAATTCCACGAGGCTCAGTAAGAGCAGGAACGTCGATGGTGGCAAGAGCCCTTTTTATTATGTCATTAAGAGAACCGTGGCGGAAAAGCCTACCTGAACTCCTTGGGCAAGAGAGACCATGTAAACTGAAAGAGTCTACCTCCTTTCCACACGGGCATCTGTGTTCAGAACACAGAGGTGTTCCCATTCGGAGACCAATCGATATGCGAAAACATTCATTATCTAAAAGTGTTCCAAGATTTTCAGAGTGGCGTAACCATGAAAACCGGAAAAACTCGACCATGGAGGTCGCCCAACCGTGGGAAATTTACAGGGCCATGTTATAGATTTCAACTTCCTTACATATTAGAAAAGTCGTGTATATATATATAAATAAACTATGAATAATATTATTCTAATCGATTAACCCGTTAAGGCGTGACGAATAATATTCAACGCGTATAAATAGCACAAGATGAGTATACTATGTCCCTTTTAAGCAAGAACATTTTTGTATTCCTTACACGTCCAATTTCCTTAAAGGCAGGTGTTATATCTTCGAATCCATCATATTCTGACATTACGCCTAAATGCTATATATTCTTTGCGATATAAACTGTCACACCGTTTTCTGTAGCGACTTTATATCATCGTGGTAATATTTTATTAAAGTATGTGTAAGATAGTTTATAAAAATGTACTATAAATAAACCTGGTTGTCTTGAGAATAGAATTTTCATTTTGGTATAAAAAATGAATTCGTTTATAATAATCTTTTTTTATGCTTAACGTAGGTGGACGAACAGATGAACTCCTGGTGGTGATTACCTTACCCTCACCCCTCCAATGCGCCACCAACCTTGGGAACTAAAATGTCATGTTTTAGTTATACTTGCTCACTCACTTTTCAAGCCGGAACTCAACAATACTAAGCTGTTTGGCGGTAGAATTTCTGATGAGTAAGCGGTACCTATCCGGACTTGCACAAAGCCCTACCAAGGATTCTATATAAGCACAGGCATAAGCAACAATGTTTGGATAATTTTACTGAAATAACTTGCGCATGTAAACCATTATATGTAATAACACGGAAGAGTAGCTACAAATTGTATATGTGGATAACATTAATAAGTTTCCCTAAAAATATATTTCTATTCTTTTATTACGTTCTTAAGCTTTTGTGAGTTTGTTTACGACGTGGTCACAAAACAAATCAATAGCTGCGCAGATGTCTCGCTTAATCACGATCCTTTACTACTACTTATACTTCTCTAAATGTAATCGTAAAAATAACTACCCAAAATTAATTTGTAATAAGTTTGCTATATAAATGATGTATTATAACTGTTTTCACATTGATATCATTATCATTACATAGAATACAACAAAGTTGCTTTCTACTGTCTGTCCCTATGTATGCTTATATCTTTACAATTATACAACGGATTTTGATGCGGTTTTTTTAATACATAATGTGATTCGAAAGGAAGGTTTTTATATATAATACATTGTAGTAATATAGTAAAGAAACACTGATAATTTTAGAATTTTCTAAAATCATAAATAATCATTTTTTGTAGTATATTTAGTGTGAAGTTGAAGTGAGAAGCTGGGGCGGGTCGCTAGTACATGATAAAAAAAATTTGGCTGTCTTCGTAACGTTTTTAATAAGTTATAAAACCATGTAAAATTTTATTCCATGTAAATGTATATATTTTTTTATAATTACTATAAGTATCAATCCATTCGATATTCTTATTTAGAAATTGAATGCGGAAAAACTATTTCCTCAGTAAAATTATCCGAAAATCGAACGACAGCTCACGTAGCGTAGAGAGCTGTGTAAATAACGCTTTAATGGAATTTCTGGTTCGACGCGAGTATCTGACATGTCGTATACATACAGTATACATATACGGAACGGATACGTATACCGTATGTATTCGTATAAATATCCGTAGCAGGGATACGTCACGCGGCCCGCGCAATGTCCCTTTGAATTGGAATTTAGGAATCGGTATTTGAATTGCTTTGTGGCTTCAACGTCGATCGTTGGATGTCACTATGACGCTGTACGATACAATATCGCTACGTATTCGCTGTCAGAGACACATCACATCGTTTTTGATTATAATATTCGATGTACGAAAGGGTTTCGAAATTTAATCAAAATGTTTAATCTTTATGTAGTATAAAATAAAGTCGCTTACCGCATTCTGTCCATATGTATGATTCGATTTTTAAAACTACGCAACGGATTTTAATGTTTTAAATAGATAGAATGACTCGAGAGGAATATTTTTGTATATAATACATGGAAAATATAGTAAAGAAACAAGAAAAAGTCTGTAGTATATTTAGTATCAGCATCGCATCAAAAAACTGAAAAGTACTCTATATATGACAAAAATGAAAGAAATTTTTCATGTAACTGTTACGGATAAAATTTATATTAAATTTGTATCGTTGAATGAACTTGCTGGTGAGTCATCATCTTCACCCACACACTATATATAAAACTATATATAAAAATGTCTACATTGTATGTAATTATCTAGCTGATTCACTGTTCAAGCTAGGACGCTACAATACAAAGCGTTACCGTTTGGCAATAGAATAACTAGGAAGTAAGGTGATGACCAAGCCAGGCTTTTTTAAATTTAAAAAAAGAACAGTGGCTTTGAAAATATGTTCCATAATATGAAAAGCTTTTACAGAATTTTACCAGTATGGATTTTAAAAGCGTATTCCTGATTATGTAATATTTGTTTTTTAAAAATAAACCCGATTTCTTCACACCCTTCTTGGAATTCAATTTGTTTCTTCTCGCTGCAACGACTCGCTCGCCACGAACTGAATTTAAATTTTAAATTACGAAATAAACAATATTCGCAAATATACACTTTAAGGGCGCGAACATAAAGATGAACAAATTTAAAAAATGCAAAAAACATTTCTTCTATTTAATTAATTATATTCCGCGATTTATTTGAAGATAATATTTGTACCCGAGTTACCCTTTTATCTTCTTACGTTAAATAATCATTTGTTGATCTTTTGGTTATCGTGTAACTCTAAACCAGTAAAACGTTCTAAATTGTAATCAATCTCTTTTTTTCTGAACGTAGAAAAGCGATGAATGTAATAACGCCATATAAGTAAAGACCACATATAAATCAGCAGCAACGCACAATAAAACTTTAAACTATGTAATCCCTCATTAAACACTAAAATGCTTACGTTAGTATCAATTGTTCATTCATCATAATTTTCTAGGAATTGTTTTATTTATTTGTGAACGTCGCGATTTAAGTTATGTAATCGTTCTAGTATATCTAAAATCATTTGGCAAATCTTACGGCTACCGTCCCTGGATTTTTGTTAGTAGACTGGTTACTGCAAAATTTTTTGGAGTACTAAATGCATTCAGGTCAGCTTAATACTCACCGTAAAAGAAAAAGACAAATATGACAATAATGAGTATCTTTATTTGACTTTATCGGACCACGCGTATTAGATACGACTTAGTAAAATAATGTAACGTGTTTTCCTAACGTATAATAATGATTACAGTTCACAAACACAGGTGCATTTAATTTCCCGATATCCGATAAAATCAATAGATCGGATATAACGGTGATTCAAAACAATCAGAGGGAGTTAAGGGAAACGAGGAACGGTAGCGAAGGACCGATGGCTTTCCCAAGTACCAGACTGTGTCAATTTTAACTACCTTACACTGAGTTAATACTATGAATTGATTAAGGATCCTTAAATTTGATGGACCGACCCTTAATTCAAACTTGTGATATAAGCAAGCCCCTGTGTGAATAACGTAGTTATCTTAGTAAACCATTTTACAAAGATGGAAGCTGATTCTCTGCTCACAGCAGAGTTGGCCCAGTGGTTAGAAGGCGTGCATCTTAATCTATGATTGCGGGTTGAAACCCAGTTAATTTGTGTTTATAATTCTTCTCGTGCTCGGCGGTGAAGTAAAACATCGTGAGGAAGCCTGCGTGTGTCTAATTTCTGATTTCACCAATCTAGATTGGAACAGCGTGGTGGAATATCTTCCAAACCTAAGATAGGTTTGGAAGATATTCCAAAGGGAGAGGAGGCCTTAGCCTAGCAGTGGTAAATTTACAAGCTGTTGTTGTTGTTGAATTTGATTACTTTTTATTTTAATATAACAATAATTTTTGCGGTAAGTTACGTTAGACACTCCGTATCTTTTGCTGAACTGACAATATTGCAATTTATTAATATTTGATTTAGTAGTTGAGATTTTTGATTGTAGCGAAATAAAGACACACATTTTCGCATTTAAAATATTAGGTGGAAGATTTCCATATCGTTAAATATGTCCCCAATATCATTCAAAGGTTCATGTATTGTTTTGTTAATGTATCTCCAAAGCTATCCAGAGTAAAGCCATTCAAAAATAGGTTAGTCTGTGATCTCAGTAACAAAAGGTGTTACAATGAAAGGTCAGATGTTTTATATTGCGTTATAAACGTTTTTTTTTTTTTTTGTATTCTCAATTTCCATCTGACAAACAAAAAACAAGACTCGCAAAATAAACACAGGTAGTCGCCTGAAGGGAGGATGCGAATGTTGAAATAAAGAACTCAAGGTTTCGTGAATTTTATACTGTTTTCTCGAATGTTTCACTTTCATATGAAAAAAAACTAGAGTAACTCGCTCGGAATGTCCGATGGCTGGGCTTAAGGCATTACCTTTTAGGTATATAGGTTTGGAGCATTACCCATTACGCTGCTTCAATGCGTGTTTGTATACGAACTATATAACAATATTTGGTTAAGCTTAACAATACAACAGTATTAAATTCTATCTCAATCATAAACATAAAAAAATATCTCACAGAATATTTTTTTAATAAAACAATGTCCCTTTGTAATGAAATGTGTTGCAGAGAATGGTTATTTAGGTATTATCATCAACTAGTTTTACGAAGAAACTCAAAAATGATAGTTTAAGTACAGTCAAATAAAATATTTTTAAATTATTAGCCAAAAAAGAAAAAAAAAACGTTCGATTTACAAACGAAACAAACAGAATTCGAATGTAAAATATAATTTTATAACAATATTAAAAAGCAGTAACACAATTCAATATTCCGCCAAGCAACAAGAGTGCCATCGGGTAATATCGAGGTATATAGTGAAAGCAATTCCAGTTTATACAATTTTCAATAAAGCATTCCAATTCTCTACAAAGCATCTGAATCAATTTATCTAAACTACAGATACGAAATATAACTTCAAAATAATGATATAAATCTAAAAGACTTTTATCACATATTTTTTCCATTAAATTATATAACCATTTTTGCTTGTTGCGAATATTTTCAAGTTCTTGAAAAAGTCAGAATTACTTTGAAGTAATTAATTACCGAAGTTTTTGTAACGAAGACTTTTTGACAAGGCAGTTCTAATGCCCATCGTTTTTTTAATGGTAAAGGTAGGCGAACGAAACAATAAATCACCAAATGGAAACCCCTGCCCATAGATGATGGCGCTGTAGGAAATAGTAACAATTCTGCACATCACCATTTCACCCACCCTTGACAACTACTATGTTATGTCCCTGGGAACAACTGAGTACTGATGTTTGAAGGTAGAATATTTGATGAGTGGGTATCTATCTAACGTCATGATATTTTATTTTGAATCGGTTTTGACTAACAAATGCTTCTTTTGATTCAATTAAATCGTATTCCATTCTCTCGTTATTGTGTATTTTTTCATTATATACATCCGAGCTCTCGACTTTGTATACCTTTGAAAATAATATTTGTTGGCCCTCTGTAAGCGCTTTCGTTATCTCGATGGAAATTTCCTTAAGTACCTAGAAAATAAGATACGTCTATCAATAAAATATTTACAGTGTTTTCAAAGAGACAAGTACCCTTACTAGTGGAAAGGATTCGTGTAAAACTCAAAAGCAATTATTTTACCTTGTATTGTATGCACTTTATAGCTGAATATTTTAATTTCCATAGTTGATAGCGAAGTGATGGCTTTAGCAGTGGTAAGGGCAATAAATAAATAGAAATGATGATATAAACTATTATTATAAACGTGAACGAGCGAAACGAAAAGACTTCGGTTATTAATTGATTGCTCTCGCGTCTTAACTGCTCAACAAATCCTTTTGACATCTTTTTGAGTTTTGGTTGAGTAGTTAGGTACTCTATATCAGGGTACCTAAATTGACCTGACCCCAAAAATAAGTATCTTTATAATTAATAGAAAGAACGACAATATTTTATTTCATTTTTAGTAGGGCTCACCCTATATTTGGATATAGGGTGAGCCCTACTAAATTTGGATATAGCATTAGGTATGACATGTATGTATATAAAATTAATTAGACAATCACATATAATTTCTGGAAACTCGTAAAAAATCGAATTTATGTTCATCGTAACGGGATCATAGTCTCGCGATTCGAACATGCGTGAATAATTCAAAACAAAAACATTTCGCATTTTGTCGAATAACGAGTACACGACAAAGTTTGTCTCTCCGTTTCGGGTACAGAAAACTTTTTCAATTAACTACGTCCCAATCGTGCCAGAACGAACGATGTAGATTCTTAAAATACTACGTTTTTATTTTCATTCCAACTTCGTATTTAATGTGCCCCCGTTTGAGAGAATTGTTGGAATTTTTAATACATTATGACTGAGGGTAATCAAAAATTTTGATAATACTTTGAATATTAAACTTTATAAGGCTGAAGATAAGATATATTTTTATTAAACGGTTTGAGTTTTGGTTTCAGAGTTCATTTTAGCTTGGCTATGTTTAAATAAAATGAAACCTACTAGTTAAATAATAATATTCATATTCTAATGTTTAATTTCGTCAAAACAAGATAATCTGTCGTCAAATTATTCCACTAGCATTACTTGTTATTTACTTGTATTGTTGTATTTCGGTTGTAATAGTGAGCGAGCCAAATTCACGGACATAAATAATATAGCACTTTACGTCACGTGGTCAGACATCGACATCTATAGCAGTATATTTTAGTGTTGTTGAATATCTATTCAATATAAATAAAAATACTTTTGTATATCCTATCAATAATCTAGTTTTACATTATATAATGTATTAAATATAAATTTGTCCTTTAAAATATATCTGCAATAACACTGTTTTATTATACGTAAACATACTGCTAAGCAATTTTGTGCAAAATAATGACAACATATTTTGATAATTAAACCATTACGACACTTATATATAGATATGGTTTCACTCAAAAACGTTTTGGGTATTATTTATAAATTAAACCTTCTAGTCAAGCAAGTGTTATATTACACAGATATCTCGTGTTGTCTCTTTCTATAGTCAATGATTTTGCATACGAAAGAAGTAGACGCATATTTGTTTAAATAATCTTACCTCATATATTTAATCATATAAATTAATATAAAAATCAACTAGAAGTCACTAAAATTGACGTCAAATATTCAACGAAATTCCTTCTCAAGTTTCCTACCTGTTATTTGTAAATACACCGACATCCGAAAAGCGGGTAATTGGATTGACATGCTATTCATACGACGAATTTATTTTCATACATCGGAGATTACTCCGTTCGTAATAAGTCCGTATATTGAATTCTGTTCCGCGATACGTAGTCATAATTTCGTAATTTGAAATCATTATTATTTTTTTAATACCAATTGTAGATTAATTTATGTTGATTCCTCGAATTTCGTCGAATCGACGATTTTTTGGTGCTTTTCTCGTAATCTTGATGGTTTTCCTTTACTGTTTTAGCATCAGACTCAAGGAATTGTAGATGATCATGAATGGTGGTAGACTCTTTCCTTCACGTGAGCCAGTTAGATCAGTATTAAATAAACAAAAGTTCAGTGCACACACTTGTTCACTTTTAACCCAATCATCATCGAAATATATTATAACATGTCTCATTATTTAAAAAATCCGGCGGATCCCCCATTTTTTCCTTGCGCCCCAGATCGCATAAACGATGTAACAAAAACTACTTTCACAAATTGAATTAATAATTTTCATGTTTCATTTTGAACTAACCGCAAAATAAGGTAGTAAAAAGGTTATTACGTATAAAATAAATTAAAATAAATCCAGCGATGCCGAACATTTTTAAAATTAAACTCGAAAAGTTTGAGTTGAATTCTTAAATTGAGAGAGATAAATGTATATGTGCGGTCCAACCCACTACTTCGGTAGTAGGTTGGACTAGTAAATAATATATTTTCTAATCAAGTTCACATGTATAGAGCTGTAGGTCAATAACACGAGTATTCAAGCTGGTCTAGTACAAAGGGGTTTGAAGAGCCTAGAGAGCAATCAGCCGACAATTTAGCACGATTCAGCAATTAGATAGCATTCAACATGAATTATTCAAACTTTACTATATTATGTGCTGATGGCTATGTAATAGTTATTGAAGAACTATGACGATATTCTTATTTCGAACTTAAATAACGAATTTATTGTATTATATTATAATATATTCTTTATTTAAATAATTGTCAAGAGACTGGTTACAGAGATTATTATTAATTTTCGGTTTATAAATGATTGAGGTTTGATCTAATGATACAAGACATTCGTTTGTATTATAATATTTTACAGTATATTTTTTGTACATAAATATAGCGTAAAAAACGTTAAGAAATAGACGTTAATTGTAAAGAGACTACCTTTAGGCTAATTAGCCATTTATTTTAGAAAACCTAAGCAAAAAGGATCTTTTTTTGCAGATACAAAACATCAAAGGTCTTTGAAAAATCGGGTCTGCTTTGTATTTCAAAAGTCGTGACGATTTTTATAATGATTTATGTATTTTGTAACATTTTTAGGCGTTTAACTTTTTTCTCATTTACAGTTAATAGTAGCTGTCATATACTCTCTGTATTGTACAAACACAGGATAGATGTAGTTTTTTTTTATATTTTTGTGTTGTAAGCAACGTAGTACGAATCCAGAATTAAATATTTTTGTCGTTTTCTATAACTACTATATTTCCTTTATGTTTATTATACAAGCTTTTCAAATACAAGTATATATATTTTAAGGCATATATGGTTAATTTATTTTATATTGATGATTATGCTCTATACTATACAATACAATAAAATTAAGTTATAATAGTCGTTAGGGGTCGATCACTCTTCCTTTCCTGAGTTGATTTCTGCTAAGCCAGAAGTGGATTGAGGTAGAAAAAAATATTTAATTTTGTGATGTGTTCGCTGGGATTCTAGCAGTATCAAAAACTTATTCCTTCAAAAGTACTGTAGATTTTAATTGTGTACAAAAGTTTAAAGAAGCGCTGAACTACCACTCCACTTCACCAATCCTTATTGGAGCAGCACTGTGTTACATGCCATAGAACGTTAACAAGCTAAATCTTCTCAATAAGAGAATGCTTTTGGAACATTTTGGGATATTATTTTTTATTTAAGAACTTTTCAGCTATCAATATTCTCAATACATTTAGTCTTACCTTCCGACTCATGAGGAAGCAGGTTGATTATGACTGACGTGAAACGTGTCGAATAGAACATTAGTAATGAACTGCGTGTTTCTGATTGGTTATTGATGGCTTGCTTACAAGAACATAAACAAAATAACTCCGAGACATTTATTTCAAGAGACATAAAGGCTATTTTCGTATTGTAATGTTATTAACTAGACCAGCAATAATAGTATGCTACAAATGTAATTACAAATACGAAGGGACGAACTGATTTATTATTCTACTTTGTCCTATGTATACAGAATAATTTATATTCGAAATTTAATTATTCGAATTTCAAATATATCCTAATCCTTTCTCTTTCTCGTTATAATAACAGAATATATATGTTTTAAATACAAAGTTGTTTGTTAACTTAACGGTTTATTTTATTTTATTGTTTTCATCAACATTGTTTTATTCATTGACTGACGTTGGTTTGGTAGTAGAAGAAAACTAGGAACATAAAATAAATAACAGTTATACGATAAGATGCAGCGCGGATTCGGAGAAGGCGAATTATATGAAAAAAAATTATACGGGTTAATTTTTATATCATTGACGTGACATGTTGGATCTTCTGTTGTTTTAATAAAAATATATGTTTTGTAAGTTTGTAATAATCCAGTGAAAAATTCTTATTTCAAACTTTTTTTTTACGAAAGAACTCTCAAATGTAACCCAATTTTATGTAGTCTCTAAAACGAAGTGACAGTGATAAAACGAAATTTAACGGCAACTTAAAGTTGAGTAGCGCTTGAGAATTTGCCCGTTTAGGGTGTCAAATAGGAATTTAATATTGTGGGCATATTGTGACCGAATCGACACCATATCATTTTTTCTATTACAAGAACAAAATACATAAGAAAAAGACCGGGAATTTGTCCAGTTTGATTTTACTACTCGCTGTTTAAATTGGACATAGCAATAAAGAGTTTAATGGGTACATCAGGATGTCAACGTAAAAGATACACTTTTAGTCTTTCTAGTAAGTTAATTCCTGCTAATTCCATACTGTCCTGATGAAAAATAAATATTGGCACATTTGGGAATATTTTGTAGTCATAAAATCAACAGGCGAAAAATATTAAAATAAATAATAATAAATACATAAACTGAGACTACATCACATACATTACTCTGATCCCAATGTAAGTAGCTAGAGCACTTGTGTTATGGAAAATCAGAAGCAACAATGGTACCACAAATACCCAGGCCTAAGATAACATAGAAAACTAATGGTAATCTATATCGACTTAGCCGGGAATCGAACCCGGAACCTCGGAGTGGCGTACTCATGAAAACCGGTGTACACACCACTCGAAATCTGACCATATCTCGTCTACAAAATTATTTGACTTAAATGCGTTATAAAATGATTAGCGTATTAAAAAGCGATAAAATATTAATTAATTGCGTACAAAAATACTAAGAAAATTCAAACGTTATTGTATGTGTAAATCTAGACTCGTAACTAACACCAATAAAGTTTAAAGCGTTTGAAAATTAATCTGAAATCAATTTCGCATTGCTAGTCAGAGTAAATGGCTTTTGAAATTTGGGGGAAAATAAAAATCTATTTCCAGTCTCCTATTACATGGTCACGCTGACGGAGCATAATAACTTTTAGTCAACAGCCGCATGGAATTGGGAAGTAAAATACTGCTAGATTTTACATATGTGCATTCGTTTTTTATAATCGCTTCAGGCTTCATTCGAACAAAGGATAAATTATTTGTATCAATGTTATAAAGGAAAAATATATGTATTTTACGACTTATATTTAAGTTATTAATTCTTGGTGTCCAGGCCTTGTGCAAGCCTGTGTAGTGGGTAGGTATCATCCACTCATCAAATATTCTAACGCCAAACAATAGTACATAATATTGTTCTGTTTTGGTTTGTAGGATCAGTGAGCCAGTGTAACTACAGGCTCGAGGGGCATAATATCTTAGTTCCCAAAGCTGGTGGCACATTGGCGATGTAAGGAATCTTACCATCAAGTGGCCCATATGCTCGTCCGCCAACCTATAGCATAAAAAATGACTTTTTAATATGGATACATGTATAACGCTAAAGATGATTATGTAACGATATATAAATTATATTTTATATAGCTGCATTAACATAACATCTTACATCTCGTGACTGGTACTTTCTATCGCCAAACAGTAAAGCTGACAATTGTACTCTTCCGATCTGAAAAGTAAATGAGACCAACTACAAATACAAAAGACATTTAACTCGCAAGGATAATGTCGTATTGGTGATATGAGTAATGATTAACACGAAAAGTAACAATGTCTGTGGACACTAGTGACAGGTAATCCGTTTGCCAGGTTACCAACTATGATGCCAAAATAGGAATAATTTATAGAAATTTCCATAAAAGTCATTTGTATAAAGGCAAAATGAAAGCAAAATAAAACCAAACCGGATAATGACTCATTTAAATAAACAAAGATCAACAAGAGAATAGAAAAAAATGAATATGGTCATTGTATTGAATTGTGAAGCTTTGGTAGGCCGAGATTGCCCAGTATCTAGAACATGTAAATCTTAATCTAAAATATCGTAAAAAAACCTGCATGTTCCAATGAAGTAATATCACATGTGTGTTCAACAAGCCGTAATGGAACAGCGTGGTGGAATTTGCCACATGAGGCATTAGATCAGCAGTTAAGTATGACAGGCTGTTCTTTAATTAATTGAATAAATAATAAAGTGTTAAAGTAAATGGGAAAATAGGTTTACAACTATAACACTTCAAAGTTGTTTGAAATTTCTCTTAATATTTAATACGCCATGTAACAGGTAACCGCTGCGTAAATTGGGAAGTACATAGATAACACGGTTATATTTATACGAGCAAAATTGTAGCCCCGAGCCTAAATACAATGAATTCTAAATTAACCCGTAAATAATCTTGTTAAAATGGAAAAGGTTTTTGAGGAAATTAATTTTGAAGGACCTCGTATTGTGGTTCCGTAACTTAATTGGCCAATTCTTTGTTAGCTCAACGATTTATTAGCGAGTTAATAAATAAGAGGAGATTGATTTTATCGAATACTTGATAAAACCTTGTTTTTTTATAAATGCAACCAAAATAAATGTAATGGAACTTTCGTTATCTTTTGTAAAAAAAAATGTTTTTATATTTTTGTACGTATAATTCTTTATAAAAATCTTCAATTTCATATTGTTTCATGTATGACAATACTCGGGAGTCCGTCATAATTTATTATCAAGATGTATGGAATGATTGAAGTAGTCCCGAAAAAATAATTAGCGCTCCAACTCAATGGAGCTGAAACAGTTTCGTTAGAAAGGCATAATTCTCTTTAAGCACTTGTCAGTTTATCTTCACACCCCGGGTCTGACGTAGCGAAAAGATTTGGTGTCGAACAACTTGTAGAAATTTGTCAATTCGTATAGATACATATGTTAAATAAACTCATGAATTTTATGAATAATACGACTTTAATCGAAATTATCGGAAACAAATACTTCTAGATAAATGTCGAATTTACAACTAAAACTATTAAATAATTATTAAAAATACTAAATTAAAGTACACAACAACAAAATGCAAGATACAAAAATCGATACACTAATTAACAGTAAGTAGAAATTGGTAAATCCTCGCTATTAAAGAAAGACCTCTTCTACTTTTGAGAAGGTTTGGAGTGTATTCACATAGTTAATTTGGTCCACCCCCTTTTCTATCGAACAGCCAGGCAAATGGCGACCAAGGTGCCATAGGTACAAAGTGCAAATTCCCCGCCTGCGTACGAACAGCTTCCAATCACATTTATCATTCGAACTGCCAAATTGTGCAATACTTTGCCTGAGTCGGTATTTCCCGATAGTACCTTGGTGTCTTCAAATCTAGAGTTAGTTAGTGTCTTCTAGGAATGCATGCCACATCGACGCTGAACATTTAGTAAGATTATGGTCAAACGCTAGCCCACTGAGAGTAAAAATATACGCCGGTTCATCGTGGCTTAGTGGACACACATGTAGTAAATTGTCACCTAAGTCACGAAGTCTTGCAATGATATCTCCATCAACAAGCACAAGAATTATAAATACAATTTAAGCCCATAAAAAATCATTGACTTTTGTTAATTTCAACCTGTAATTTTTAAGTATAATTCACTTGTTCTAGATACTGGATCATCTCGATTATTTTAATTCAATATTCTCTATTGAGCTTATTTACTTTTAAATGATTGCGACTAAAATATAAATAGCTCTTTGAAATTACTTTGGTGAATACGATATACGATACAGCTGTGCGGCATTTTATCCAACACGGTTTTGGTACGATGTTTTACCTCGCCGTCGTGCCCTACATACAAATTGATCACGTGAAAATTTATTAGTACCTGCCTGGGTTTGAAGCCTCAATGATCAGTATAAAAATTCAGAACACAAAATTTAAATGTTATGTCTACCTGACCAGTAAATCAAGCTGTAATGTCAGGCTAGGTTTGGGTGACTACACATCGCTAATAACCATTTAGATGCCGTATCGTCAAACATTTTTGCGATCATCACTTAATTGACGTCAAGACATAATATGGATTCCTCTAATCGTACGAAATTTAAAATGCTCATGGTCTATCAGCAATGATTAAAATTTATAATACGTCGTTTGTACCAATGACAGGTACGATTGATGACGTGATATTTATTGGACCAATAGTTGACGTCCTCTACGACGATATTAAATCTATACATATATAATAAAATTTGAGTGTCTATTTGTAATATTAAAATAGCCTTTTTTACTCAATGCATATGTATGTATACACGGTATATATACCAAGATAAGATTTTTTACAACGTATGTCTATTTGTTCGTCTGTTTCGGTTAATCTCTGGAACAGCGTGACCGATATTGACGTGACTTTCACTGGCAGATAACTGATATAATAAGGAGTAACTTAGGCAACAATTTTTTTTTTTTGTTAAATTCAAACGCTTACAAAGTCGCTAGTACGGCTGGTACTACTAGCAAGTAAATAAATATGATACGTTTAAACGACAGAACAGAAGCCGTTCTTCGTAAATGTATCGTTAATTTTAATATGAAAATTATCAAATATATAGATAGTATTTCGTCTATAACTACTTGTCTAAACTTAATTCACTTGTTATGTATGTATGTCTGTCCCAACCGCTGTAACCACTTAACAAAAACGATGACATATAAAACCGACACGCAAATTGGAACCGAGCTGTTTCATTCGTTCGCGACCGCAGCGAATGAGATTGAATGGACGAATTTCAAAGGTTTCTCATAATATTTAGAATGTATTCACAATAACTGAGTTATAAGTGATATTAATTTAAGTTACATATAAAGCATATTTATTATATTACTGTTAATTTATTTTGTATTCGATGTTATTTTCCAGAAAGTTCGTTTCATATATTTAATACAATTTTCTTTTAGTATTGATGATTATTTTGACAAATTCTTATTGTTTGTATTTTCAATATTTCAATTTGAGTTTATTCAGACACAAAACAAGAAAACTGTAAGTACAATGTCGCCTTACCAATCTTGACTGATATTCATCTAATAACCCAATTTGAATTACATTTAACTACTTTTTCATACAAGACTTCCACGATGAAATCAAATTGTATAAAATTGAAATATTACGAAAAACTTTATATTACAAAATATTACTATCATTGAAATTATCAAGTTTGAAATTATAAAATTTGCGAGGCTACAATTGCAAATATATTGTCCCGTAAAAGGTACAATAACCTTTTAACAGCAGAATATTTTGTAAGCCTAGCAACAAGTTGCCACTACGACCCATACGTCGATCAACGTAAGAGTTCACACAAAGAATCCGTAACGAGGTACCACAGATTTAAAATAAACTAGATACCGCAAGAAGACCCACCAAGCGTGCCCAAAATTTACGTGAAACTCGACACGCTACTGCTTTGCCGTTATAAGCTGTAAAAACTCTTCTAGGCAAGTAAATCGGGACAATTAACTATCATCGGTAAATAATTTTGTGGCTCATATAGCTGTTATTAATTTTAATTCGATATATTATGATGTTCAAGTATAGAAAGAAAGAAAGGAAATAAAGAAATGTTTATTAGGACACGACACAATTACAACTAGTATTAGTAATTAAAAAAGAAAAGAGAAAAACAACAAAAATAAAAGCGTATTAAATAATTATAACTACTAACTTAATGTATAAAAAAACGCTAAATAAACAAAACAATGATAGTTAATGTGTCCTAAAGGAGAACCATTCAGCTTCCAAGTTGGTTTGCAAGAACCCAACGCTGATTTTCAATGATATCCTATGCGGTTCTGACGGTCTGTGACAATATAAGATACTATTTAATAAAGCTAGTATGACCGTCATCGTAGTTTTAAAGAACTGTCATATTAGGTTTTCATACTATGAAATGAATATACGGTATCTAGGGTATTATAAATAAAAAATAAATAAATATGAGACAACATCACATACATTACTCTGATCCCAATGTAAGTAGCTGAAGCACTTGTGTTAGGAAATCAGAAGTAACGACGGTACCACAAACACCCAGACCCAAGACAACATAGAAAACTAATGGTAATCTACATCGACTCGGCCGGGAATCGAACCCGGGACCTCAGAGTGGCGTACCTATGAAAACCGGTGTACAACCCACTCGACCATGGAGGTCGTCAAAGTAAAATATTGCGTTGAGAAAGCTTAAGTCCCCAACAACTCAATATGAATTTACACATCAGATAAAACGAGGAAAATTTTAGTTCCAGCGAATTATTACTTTATTAAATGAATAAGATCTCCTATAGCAACACGAGTAGCTAATGAGATAATTGCACGTTCCGCTGTAATGAGTTTCTCTGCCTTTGTTCATATTATTACTATAATACGTCTTGATTATTACACATGTAATATCTTATAACAAATTATGTATAATACACAACTAATTAACATGCTATCTTGTTAAAATATCAAAAATTTAATTTTATATCACGAGTAACTTTATCGTAAATTTCCTTGAATTTAATATGCCTCGGAGATCGCTGTGTAACCAATACCACTTTTGATATACGTTATCAATATTACGCGTGTTTTGTTAATGTGTACACGTATCAGTAAGATTATATAATCGTATTTTACCTTTCTTACTTATCAGTATTTTGTTTACGCGCTATAATATAGGAGAAGACTTATTTCGTAGACTTACTTAAAGAAAGGGTACTTTACATTACAAAATGTACAAACTTGTTTGATATTAATTTTATTATGTATGTTTGTAATTTTATCTATAAGTGATTTGAATGTAAATCTTTTGAAAAAATCTAACTGTATATCCATGAGAGTTTGGTAAATAAAATGGTTTTTATAAACGCAAATATAATAGACATGATAATCTAAGCTAAGTTGAGAATTTCGCAATGATGTTGTAGTAAACAGATACGTTATTAACGCGCAAAAAGTGAAGACTAGAAAACGTCCTAATTGGGACGTTTGCCTTTAGTTGTTTTACGTAATAATACATCATAATTACGTAGTAATACGTTTTGCGTAATTAAAACATCTAGTTATCCCTTTTACTTATTGTTTTTATCAAAATATCCTTTTTACTTTTAACGAAATTTAAAAATAAACTAAAATAAACGGTCCCCGGCGCGGCACACTTTTTTCTGTTGTTTAGTATGGATATAACATCTGTTTATTAGAATATCATTGGAATTTCGTCAATAAATGACAATGTTATGTAACTATAAATTTCATAAAAACAACGCACTATGTACTTTCAAGAAACAAAATATCAATTAAAAAGACTCACAATTACAGTATTCGGAAAATAAAAATCCGCATCCTTCATTCAGATTTCGTATCGGTTGACAGATATCCTTCAATTAATATAGCACCGACTGTTGATGTTGATGAAACCGTGTAATCAATTTCGGAAGCGCCCGTCGAGATCAGACATTTAATCAGGGAATACAACATTATTTCGACTTGAATCAACTAGCGGTAGACCCTTAACCGACGGCCACCTGATCCAGAAATTATGTATGCTCGGAGCAATCGTATAAGACGGATGGAAGTTCAACACATGCTTCATTTAATTAAATATAGTCGATATTTATAAATTATTAAACAAGAGTTACTGGGTTGTAGGTAGCTTGTCGATAAAATTAAGGGCTAATCTTTATGAGTATTTCCGTTTTACCTTTAGATTTCATTTGACGTTGATTGATTAGCTGTTCGATTTTCAAATTTCAGTTACTAGTATAGTAATATTCATGTATGATTTACTCTATTAAGAGAGTGCTTGATATATTGATCTTTGAAATTTGTTAGTGATCATTCAAGAAACATAGTTATTTCGTTTATATATGTATTATTGAATTAACAAATGGCTTACCCGTCGATGATATGATTCTCGAAATATATATATATATATATATATACATATAGCTATATATATATATATAAATCGTTTACGATAGTATGTTTATAATGTAAAATAGTTCAAGGAACTACTGATTCGAGAATCATATCACCGACGGGTAAGCCATTTGTTAATATATATATATATATATATATATATATATATATATATATATATATATATATATATATATATATTACAACATCTACAGGCTCGCAGATGCCCGTGCCTTTTTTTACATTTTATTTTAAATATTTTGGCGTTTTATATTTTATACTAAACATCAGCAGATCTTCACTAGATTTCATTCGTCTTCTTGGGAGACGTGGCACACACTGACATATTTTTTTTATAATTTTAAAATAATATATACATAATCTATACTTAATAATATACAATAAAAATATGTAGAAAACGATGTACATACATTGTAAAGTATACATGAAGTGTCTCCTTAAGATATCATACCAATATTATAAATGCAAAGGATTTGGATGGATGGATGTTTGTAGTTCAGCCACGATCTAAATTAATTTGGGTATAGGAATGGATTACTCTGGAAAAGCACATTGGTTACTCGCTATCTCGTATAGTTATGTAAGTTATGAAACGGTTTTTATACCTCATACCCCTTTTATAAACAGCCGAAGCCGCAGACTGAAACTAGGATAAATAAATATTTGTCAATCTCGTTGGTGGTACCTACAGTCAAACCAGATCACAAGACCCCGGCTGTAAATTGAAAATTTTAAAACAAATCATTTCCAATCAAGACACCCTTCATTCACTGTTTATTTTTCTTGACTTACGTTTACTTAACATCATTCCGGGAGCTGTTAACATGAGAATATTAATCTAAAGACAGGTTCAAATAGACGAACATTTCTGACTTTTCATGTACTTAATATGAATTATAAATATGCATCACATGCTCAGCGTTGAAGGAAAACATCCTTAGGAAATCTACCTGATAAGACGTGTTACGTATAATTTTGTTTCCCGTTCAGTTCATGTTGGATAATATTGATTTTAATGAACTTTTTTATATAACAACGCGTTTTCTGTGTAGTTCTTAATATAGTTTTCTATGTAGAACTTAATAGCTTGTTTCTAAGAGTAATAAATAATCCAAATAGCCAATTTAAATCCTGCCCGGAAACTTAGAGTATAAAATAGTGCATCTGTCCTGCATATCCATCTATGTCGCTTCAAAGCGCTTGAAATGGAACTACCAAGAAATTTCAATTTAAAAACGTTGAAATTTTAAAGCAAATAAAAAGAGCTTAAAGTGCTACATTTGTTTATAATGGTCGTAACAGACTATGCTGGAAGTCCTTTATTGTGTACAATGTGATGTCAAATCATTTATTTAAATACAGTACAAAATAAAGACCTTTATAAAATGCTTTTTGTAAAAAATAGATATCTACTATCCACAGTAGAACGTAGCCTTAGCTCTTAAACTAGATAATTGTTGGGTTTCAAAAACGAGTTCCTTAAAACTACCACAACATGTTTTAACAAGTTTCAGAACAGATAAAAATATTAAATTAATGTGTGCATCAGGATATAAGTGTCACTGTGTGTTTACATACTTTCATATCGATTTGAATGATATCTGTCCATTGAATGGAGCAATAAATTCAAAATAATACTCATTTAAATATAATAATTTATACATTGGACGGATTTCTGTCTCCTCGTATCACTTTAGGGTTCAATTTACTGAATTGTTTTTTGTTTTTTACTCCATGGCACAGAAAATATTCTGTGTATAATACACCTCGGTAAATAGACTAAAAAACCCAAATTTTGGATGATCTTCTCCTAGTGGGAGAAGTTTTACACAAACGGTGTGGCATGGCGGTGTGTCTGTAACCTTTCTCTTTGGTATTAGTAGCATCTTACGTGAGGTACCATAGAGACATATGCATAGTCAGATTGCTGGTAGGACCTATGTAATCGATTTGCACGACCACCTTCCTATGTCATAAAAATATATCTCAATCTTTTGAACGTATGTATGTAACTGAAGCTTCTGAGCTATTAAACCGATTTCGATGTTTTGTCCTTTATTAAGTGTGTCTCTGGATGGTGTAGATGAACTCGACAGACTTCATCTGGTAAATTAATCTTTACGTATTATACTAATTCACTTAAATATTATAGGGTTGTCCAAAAGAGTATTTACTAATCACTAAAAGAGAAAATGAGGATCTAGTGATTGCAATATTTTAATCTCATACAAGTAGTTACTTTTGTGTTTTAGTAAATATCGACATCATTTTTTTTAAATTTGCTCAACGCAGTAACTAGCCTAACTAAGGTTGATTTAAAATTCGTACTTAAATTTACACTTTCCTTGGAGTTCCATTCAAACGATGTCCCAAGTAACAAACAGAAACACAATTTTGTATGTCCTTAGATCTAGAAGAAACTAAATATAGTGATTAAAAAAAAAAACAATTATTATATTCGGTAGAAAACAATTATCGCAGAACGTTGAAATAAAAATGTAATTTGAATTTTTGTGGAAAAAAATAGCTTGTACAGTGAAAATGGACTTAAAAATTTTTGTATTAAATTTTCCAGTGGAAGGGCTGTGTAAAATGTTGCGTCTCTGGACATCCGCGATGTAATTATACATTCCATTGCGACATTTTAGTGGCGTTTAGTATAAAATGTTAACAGCCCTGTTTTATAATGGAATAAAAATACCTGTTTTATCCCTTGTAACGGCTGACGGCCAGCTGTTGGGTGTATGAAGGATGCAATAGTATTTTACGATATAGTTTGGACGAAATAGAGGTGAATTGAGAGAGAATTGTCCTAATAATATGTAGTGTATTGTAGATTATGACTATTTTCAACCGACTTCAAAAAGGAGGGGGATATCAATTCGTCTGATTTTTTTTATACACTTTCTGTTTCATATCCTAGGCGTCATAAATTAAAATCAAAAGATACCTTATCCCAGTAGGCTTGTAAAAGCACACTGGTTACGAATGTAAATTTTATCCAGAAAAATTATCAAAAAAAATCGGTGATTATCCAAAATTTGGGATACAAAGTTATGTAAGTTAAATACAATTAATTTTCGATTTTATAACCTGTTTGAAAGTCAACGAGTATTACGCTACGCTTTTTTATCTTATATATAAAGTATTAAGTAATACGCCTTTGTTTTTTAAAGGTTTTAATAAATTATTTGAAATTATGAATCGACAAATTTAAAAATATTTGCGGGAAGATAATCCTTACATACATATAGACCCTTCTAAATTTATAAGTATTCTGAAGATTGGGTGAGTACGGTTCTTAGATAACAAAGTAAATTAGCTTTAATACAGAGAAATAATTAGTTGAAACATGATTAAAACAATTACACTTGGTTTAACTCGTGTCGTGTTTAGCGAAGTGAACATTTAGGAAATTGAAAAACTGACACATAATATGCCTTCAAATCCACCGCAGAATTGCGGAAAAGAGAGCGAATTAATCAGTATCCAACCTAAATTCATTGGTTGCTTCCATTAGCAGCACATTATACAATACTCTTTGTAACTTACAATATTGACTCAAATGGAATTATTGACAATACCCAAAAAGTCAGTTTAGACTTGGGTTAAGTTGACCAACATTTGATGCTACTAGAAATTTAAAGGCAAATTTAAATTTTACGTTCGGACAGTTTAATTGGAATTGGTCGAAAAAAATGATAGTACGATAGTAAAAATACTATAGACAGTTATCAAGCAGTCAAATTGTGTTTAGAATATAATAAGGTATTGAATATGATCAAGGAAGAAGTTCTTAAATATATTTTTATTGTTTCCCACAGATCGATAAAGTTGTTCAAATACTTTTGACCCAGAATCGATTGGTTAAAATCAACTTGTATGAACGCACCTTTTTAGGACCAACAATTGTTAAAGCCTGACAGTTATTTTCAACGACCGTTCTTCAAACTATCTATATAACAAATAATATCCTGAATCCACCGTACCGTAACGTCCCGTCCGTACTAAATTAAACAGAGAACTATTCATACATTTCCCGGGAGACATATAGGAGAATGCTGATTTCAATCCAACCATAGAATTTGTTCAAACGTTTCTAATCTTTTGTGTAACAGATCTCACTATGGGGGTGGCACGTATCTTATATGGATTTTATTTTTATAGAAGTAAAGGAAAGGTCTGCACGAGGCACTTTTGCTTTGAATTAAACTTTGGTAAGAAATGTAATTTTATTTTACATACTATTATAACTTTTGATTTCAAGTCTTGATATTTTTTCAAATATTTCAAAAACATAAAATGTTTAAAAATTTAATCTTATAAATAAATAAACAGATTATGAATATTATTTTATTTATTTTTGGCAATGTTTGGACTTCATTCGAAATTCAAATTTATTCATAAACAAAATATTATACTTTCATAGTTATACCAGTCGAAAAACTAAATAATCTAAAGAAGAAGCGTTAATGATAGCGTTATAAGTCAGGCATGAAAATTTATTTTTTAATATCCTACCGGTAGCCTACCGGTACCACAAATCCTTTCGTAGACAAAATTAATAGCTCCTCTAAATCACAATACGTTAAACCTCGAAACGTTTAAATGACAGAGTTTGCACCTGAAACATTGTACCTGAGATTACGTGGGCTTTCCTTACAATTTATTTATTTGTTAAGGACTATCAACAGTCCCTACTTACACATGATATGTATAAAATATTTATACTTAATATATGATGTGCGATTCTTTAAGACGGCCACAGCATGCGTTTTAAGGTACAATTTACAAAATATACATATTTTTTTCATTTATTTATTTAACTAAAATGCTTACAATATTTAGAGTTTTAATTAATATTGTAATAGTAGTCATATGACTTTTTTTTATTTATTTATGGAATTTTTGAAAGTGTCAAATAACTCTGAGTATTTATTATAAGTTTTACTTAATATTTGTATCTCAAGTAATTAATCAATCAACCAAAAAAAAAAAATCAAAGTATACTTTATTCAAGTGGGCTTTTACAAGCACTTTTGAATCGTCATTTAACAATTAAGTGGAGCTACCACCGGTTCGGAAAGTAGATTCTACCGAGAAGAACCGACAAGAAACTCAGTAGTTACTCTTTTTCATCATTTAAAAAAATACAGTCATGTTAGTTAATTTTTAAGTTAATACAATTATTAAATTAATATATCCTGCCTGGAAGTCAACAGGTATTAATTCCACGCTTTTTTATCATCTACAAAATCTTGTATCGAATAATACGCTTTTTTCACCAATGTATTTTTTATAAACGATTTGAATTTACGAGACAGCAAAGTTAAAAATGTCTGTGGAATTTTATTATAGAAATGGATACCTTGCACCAAGAAAGATTTATTGACTTTGCGGAGTCGGAAACTTGGCGTTATAAGCTTATCCTTACTTCTAGTGCATATACAATGATTATCACTGATTTTATCAAAGTTATCAATGTTACTGTGAATATACATGATATTGTTGTAAATATATTGCGACGCAACAGTGAGTATTCCTACTCTGTTAAAAACATCCCGAAGAGCTCTCTTTTGTAAAATAAAGACAGATTCAATGTCTGCAGCGTTACCCCAAAGTAATATGCCATATGACATAATACTGTGAAAATAACCAAAATAAACTAAACGAGCGGTATCAATATCAGTTAGTTGTCTAACTTTTCTAACCGCGTATGCTGCGGAGCTGAGTCTCCCTGTTAGGGACGACAAATGGGGACTCCACTGAAGTCTGGAATCCAATTCTATTCCCAAGAACACGGTAGTATCGGCTACATCAAGCGGGCCAACGCTTAAAGATATATTATAATTTTGCTTCCTAACATTGGGTAGGGTAAAAACTACACATTTTGTTTTTTGAGTCTTCAAAACCAAATTATTTACATTAAACCAATCTTGTATCTGTGATAAGGCACCGTTCACATCGTCATAGTCAGTTTTTTTCCTGTCAACCTTAAAAATCAGTGAAGTATCGTCAGCAAACAATACTATATCACAAATACCTTTAACAAAGAAAGGAAGGTCATTTATATATACTAGGAATAGAAAGGGACCCAAAATTGAACCTTGTGGAACACCCATTTTTAGCGTAGATCCAGTAGACTTTATTCCATTAATGAAAACTTGCTGGATTCTTTGACTTAAGTATGAAGCAATGAGATCAAGAGCCCTACCTTTAACGCCGTAATATTTGAGCTTATAAAGAAGCGTCTCGTGTTCTACACAATCAAATGCTTTAGATAAATCACAGAATACTCCAATAGCATTCTGTGATTTCTCCCAAGCATCGTAAATATGCTTAAGAAGCGCAATTCCCGCATCAGTTGTTGATCGACCTCTTGTAAAACCAAATTGCTCACTATGAAAAATTTTATTTGTACCAAAATGGATAAGTAGTTGATTTAAAATAATTTTTTCGAAAATTTTACTTAAAGATGGGAGTATTGAAATAGGCCTGTAATTACTGGGATCGCTCCTATTTCCATTCTTAAAAAATGGTAAGACTTTACTACATTTTAACAAGTCAGGAAATGAACCCGTGTCCAAACTCTTGTTAAAAATTACTGCTATATACGGAGCAATATCGTGATGTTATTTATGAATTTTACCGAAATGCCCCATACGTCGTTAGTTTTTTTAATATTAAGTGTTTTTAATACTTTTATAATATCTATTGCAGAAACTGTTTCAAAAGAAAAATCAATAACGCATTTAGAAACATGTTTATTTAATAATCTAGCTGCATCTAATGTAGATGATTTTAAATGAGATGTTATTTTATTAGGTATGTTATCAAAAAATATTTCAAATAAATTTGCAAATTCCAAATCAGAATTTGTGTATTTCCTGCCTGTGTTTAATTTGATAGGTATACTTTCCTTTTTAGGTTTTCCACTAACACTTCCAATAATGTCCCAAGTGGCCTTTATTCTATTATCGGAAGTCAAAATTTTGTTCTTTATGTATAAATACTTAGCATAAATACATACTGTTTTAAATATTTTGGAATATTTATTGACATATCCTAGAAAGGCTTCGTTTTGATTCCACTGCTTCATACCATATAGGTCGTATAATTTATTTCTACTTTTATGTATACCAATAGTAGCCCAGTCACTAAACTTCAATTTTGTATTATTATAAAATGATTTCATTTTGAATATTTTATCAAATTCTATTAATATTAATTCAAAAAATGAATTATAAAGTTCATTTGGATCTTGTGTCGTTAGATCTAAATAAGCTAATTTACACGCCACAATATCTTTAAAACAGTTTACTTTATGAGCCGTAATTGGCCTTTATAAATATATATTAAAAATAATTAATCTTACTAGAGGTGCATTTTATTCTATTTTAGTTTTCGATGGTCTAATGTAAAATATACTTATAGGAAAGAGTAGATAAAATTATATTAGTAGGGTTGATTATTAATATGTACTTATAAAATATTTTAATAAATATACAATAAATTTAATAAATAGTTATAACATCATTTGTATTATTTGCTGTATTAACGGTTAGTTGTCTTACAAGACATTTGCTAAGCACGAGCGTCAGTCACTCATACATACATACATGCATACATACATACATAAATACATACAAGCATACATATACATAATAATAATATACTCGTTGCTCTAACTTAGTGTCACTATCTTAAACTTGTATTTGATAACGTCTAGGTATGTAGGTATACAGGACTAATTATTGGACAGATTTATTACTCTCCACGGGAATATGATTTTCTGTGATTCAGATCCCATGCGTGCTGGTGGCTGAGGCGCTTATGCTCTTAGTTGGATCAGCTCAACAAAATATTCTTTAGTATAAAAATACCCCTAGGTTGAGATGGAAAGGCCATATTGCAGAGTACGTGTACTAAAAATAACATTTTTTTTCTAGCAAAAAAGTCTTACATTAAAAAGCATAACCTCATAAATGTTAAATTCGCTCGAATTTTCGACGTCATGTAAACTATATGACGTCACGAAAAGATGAAGTACAGCCTCCTGACCGGTAGAGTTCAATTTCTCTTAAGTATTGAGTTACTTTATCTCATTCCATTATTAAAAACGTCAAACATTCATTCGTCATTTTTATGCTCGTGGAATGCAATATTTTTATTCAAATAGAATTATCAATTTAAAAAAAAATACCTCGACTGGTAACAAAAAGGCTGGTTCATTTTTTGCCCAGAGGATCGGAATTGCAATACAACGAGGAAATACTGCTGGCATTCTTGAAAACATTCCACGCGGCCACGATTTGTTCTGCAGCTATTTTTAATTTGTATGTATATTGGTATATAATGAAGGTCTTAATGTAAATAATTCTTATATTAATAAATTAAAAATATAAAATAATTAGCAAGGTTTTTGAAATTATCACAATTTAAAATCATCAGATTTTTTTACTAAAGAATGCCATGGTAATGTATTAGCTAGTAAGCATCTCGCTTATATTATATACTAAACTAATAGTCGCCCGCTGATTCGCTCGTATTTTAGGGTGTTGGTTATTATGTATCAGGCAAAAAATCTTTATGTCTTGCTTCAAGTTTGCTTTATACGAAAATTCAACAAATTCGGGTGAGCGGTTTGGTCGTGAAAGACCAAATACCAGACAAACAAAGTTACTTTCACGTTTAGAATAATAATAAAGATAATATAGATAGAGAAATAATGTATTTTACGGTAAGCATCCGGGCGACATTATAATTTACATACAAAATAATTGTTATTGTGTCATACATAAGGAGTCCAAATATTTGTGTCATTATTGCATTTAGCTTAGCGCGCTGACCAAACTCATTTCGCATGTTTGCAAATAGTTACACCCTCGTGGCCATAACATTGGCATTCGAACACACGCCCCCCGTTTTGCACGTTCGGTATAGAATTTCAATTCAACGCGTTTCGCCTTCTCCCCCTTTTGCCACGTACTGGCAGGAGTTACGGATGAATTTTAAATTAGAATTCCTTTTTGGAAGCGAGCGCTTAGCTCAGAGGAGATTAGTTTCTCTTTTTTTTTTTCTCGGGAGTTCTTTTTCAAATGTATTTTGTTTTTAATTTAATGTAACGAGATACGGGGCGCTATTTACCAACGTTAGGCCGTTTGTAGGCCGTGTAACAAAATGTTTAAAGAAAAATGTGTACAGAGCTTAAATAGGTTATTTTTATATATAATGAACTAACTTTTATACACACTAAATGTTTGTTAAAAGTACTAACACATATTCTAATTAATTAAAAAATCTTAATTTAACTTAATATCAACTAGTAAAACTCAAAAAATAGTAACTATCGGCTCAATCATTCAACCGCAATTATGCAATAAAATTCCATAGTATTATGATATGAAAATGAATAAAAAACGCTCATAGGCAGACAGCCTACACCGAGGCAGAAAACCCATTGTCTAACGAAGTAATTATTAATAAATTGCTTATTAGACTATGACCAGTATAAACTAAAAGGTTAAACTATTCTTACATGATGTATTAACGTAACGGTCTGTTAATGTCCCACTGTACAAAAGCCTCCCCTCCCTTTTGAGGTGGAGGTTTGGAGGTTACACTACGCTAATCTTTTGATTGATTTATGTTTCATATCACTACATATTATAACAGAAAGTCTCCCGGCCGCCTCGGTCTGTACGTTCGCATTAAACTCCAACTTTACTGAATGAATTTTCATGCGGATTTCAAAAAATTAAAAAAAAATTAAACAATATAAATAAAAAGAAAAATATTTAAGTTACAGCTAAAAGATAACTTATGTCCACCCGTGCGTAGCCAGAATGGGTCACTAGTCATGTCACTAATAAAAAAATATATAATTGCTTTGTCTCAAATTAATCGCTCCATTTAATATGAACATTATTAGATATAAATCAAACATATGTAAAACAACTTATAAGCCCTTCCTCAAAGGCCGGCAACGCACCTGCAAGCCTCCTGGTGCTGCAGATGTCTATGGGCGGTGGTAGTCACTTTCCATCAGGTGAGCCTCCTGCTCGTTTGCCACCTATAACATAAAAAAAAAGAAAATGAAGTCTATAAAACATTTTTTTAAATATATGTTGTAACAGTTAGGAGTTTTACTTGCTACAAACATAGTTATTTCACTGCTTACGAACCTGTATTCGGAACTATAGACTAAACACAATATTATTGACAAGAAATATATTGTTATTAGTTTAAAAATGTCTTATTTATATCCGTTCTTTTAAGCAGATATGATGTGATATTGTGGGGTGAGTGATCGAGTACGCTTCACTACATTATTGATAATGTCACTCTAGCTAATGTTTATAAATTATAATTCTACTTCTTTTTTAGAATACTCTAAAAATAAACAAATAAAAATACTTAACAAGATAAATATGATAAAAAAATAATTTGTGATGTTAAATAAATTATTTATTAATACATAATATAAAATTGCTGCGGATTAATAACAGCCTCAGCGCCATTTTGTGAAACATTGATCGAAGTAAAATTAGCTAATTCAATCTTAATGTAAATTGCCATTGGTCGGTAGCCGTATGACGTAATCAGCGACCAATGAGAATTCAGATTAAACGCGAATTAGGTGAACTTTGGCTATCGTTTCCGAGACTAAGTTTCTGCAAGACATTACATCATCATGTACAGTAAACCTTCAAATAACTGTCTGAAATTTCATAGACAATGCATTTGTGTACGTATAAATATAGAGTACAAGTATAAGAGTCAATTATAAACTCTATTATCAAAATAACAATTAGAAAATAGGATGAGATGTTTTACAACGGCCAAAAACATATAAATACATTTAAACAAATATACAAAAACGTGCTGACTCCGATACATTTGAATTATAGCTATTGTTTAATTTACAATACATATTATTTGTAACCGTCCTACATTTAATAAATATGATTGAAACTGTAAACTTTAAACGTACTGTTGATATTGAAATGTCATTTTTTTATTTCGTCATTCATAATTTTTTTATCAATATTCCAGAGTTTATTATTTTATAAATATAATCCACGCATTGATAGATTATAAAAAATATATATTCCTTTTTTGAATATTTTGTTTATATTGAATATGAAAGCGTTTACGTTCTATATTGACTACCACAGACAATAGAATTATACGAAGAATGGCGTATGTAAAAATGTGTAAATATACCACAACTGAGCAAAGAGGACAAGCATGTGGAATACGTCTGCAGAATTGCCTACATTTTTTCGTGTCAACCCATAATTAAACTAACCCATAGGTTACGATACACCTATGCTCGTGTGAACTGTTTAACCATCTTGGATCAAAAAACAATACTCTATCTTTAATGTAATCTAGATATAATATTGTAACGCTTATTCCAATCACAAGATAAATAAACAACACAATTTGAATAATCTACAATATTCATTATGGATTCTCAAAAAATGGATGAATATCGACGAAGTTATTATACGAACTTTGAAAGTAAAATTCAAGTGTTTATAAGTTGTTAAGTGGTATGCTGTTCAGATACATAGAGCTATTAAGAAATTTTAGAGTAGAGAGTAGAATAGTAGATATCTCCCACTCAAGATAGTTATACCGCTAGACAGTAATACTTTATATTTTTGTGTTTCGACACGATAGCCAGTATAATTCGTACCTAAGCCAGTATAATTTCAGGTACAAAAGACCTAACATTTCAGTTCCAAGGGCCGGTGATATAGTATATAATATGCATGTACACTGTCTATGATTAGTCGTGGATGACACAAAACTGTCTATTTGCTCGTCCACAAAGGTATGCGATAAAAAATACATAACCTTACACTCTGGTATCAGTAGAAGCTCTCTGTAAAATATAATTTATAGGAAAATCTCGAAACTAAAAAGGAAATATGTGTCAGGTATAAATAAAAACAAACTGAAATTAATTAATTGATAAGTTTATTTGCAAATATATTTTTGTTATTGATCACAGCACTTGAATCCGAAGTGTTCGTTTATACAGTCCTCATAATTCTTGAGATCCACTTGAGGTCGATAAACTCGGTATAATTCTATCGAGTTACATTATTAATATATTTCAAGAGTTGTGTTTCGTTATTGATAATTGAACGAGATCAGATACACGACCAACAGGCGAGCTTACTGTGATAAAGTGTGGTAGATTGTTAAGTGACCAACACCAACTTACTTAGAACTACTATTGACGGAAACCTTACCTCTTTGGTTCCGCTGAAACATAAACAGACCCTTGTTGTTCTAAATATACTATCCATAGTGTTTCAGCTCAGTATTGTATTAATTGCTGTTTGATAATAGCAATTAATTTAATATATCGTTAATCATTTTTTATTTTTATATTTGAATGCGTACGCGTTTAATATTATAAAGCAATTAGCTTTTTGCATAGTCAATCGCATGGAATTTATACTAATTGATTTATATGATAAAAAGTAGACATGCAGATAGGGAAGGGAACACCGTGTTAAAATAAAAGGAGTTTGTATATAGTACCTCAGTTATTTCAGTTTAATTGTTAATCCTTAATGATGAAAATGTTTCAGGGTCAATCTTAACATGATAATGATATGATAATACATTTTTAACTTTGCCGTCTCGTAAATTCAAATCGTTTACAAAAAATACACTGGTAAAAAAGACGTATTACTCGATACAAGATTTTGTAGATGATAAAAAGCGTGGAGTTAATACCTGTTGACTTCCAGGCACGATATATTAATTTAAATAATTGTATTAATTAACATGACTGTATTTTTTTAAATGTTGAAAAACAGTAACTACTGTTTCGTGCCGGTTCTTCTCAGTAGAATCTAGTTTCCGAACCGGTGATAGCTTCACTTAATTGTTAAATGACGATTCAAAAGTGCTTGTAAAAGCCTACTTGAATAAAGTTTATTTTAATTTATATATGTGTATACTGTATATGTCTTTGATTTACAATAAAGGATTATTATGCTCAATTAAAGGTAAAAATATGACTTCGCTATTCTTTGAACTAATACTCTAGTACTTTCAACAACCATATTTTTATCATCCAAATATTTACATTTTCTATATTTACTGTTCTTAGTTTTTCGTGATTTAATAGGATTATCGTTTAAAATCCTATATAATATAAATGAACTGGGATTAATGTCTGACTGTATTAACTATTAAACAGATCTAGAAACATGAAACTCGACGCCTTTGAGTATTCAATTCCCGTGAAGGTGTGTTAGGTACAACTAATTAAGTTCGTTCGTCTGGATAGACGGATTTCAGTCTAGACCTAATTAGTAACTTGATTGCGATGTTCGTAACTGATATCCTTATTTGACGTTATGTCAAAGGAAGATCTGAAATCAAGTTGTTAATGATTTATTAGTTTGGAAATTTAAATAATGCTTAATTGAATTGTATTTAAATTAATATGACATCTATATAAATGAGATTGAAATGTTTCATCAATTTACTCGTTTGAAATTCAAAATGAATTTTAATGTTACGAATGAAAATTTACGAAGAACACAACAAGAATAACAACAGCCTTTAATTTACCCACTGCTGATCTAAGGCCTCCTCTTTCTTTTGTGGAGAAGGTTTTTAAACATGTTTGACCACGCTGTTCCAATGCGGGTTGGTAGAATACACATGTGACAGATTTCTATGAAATTAGACACATGCAGATTTCCTCACGATGTTTTCCTTCATCGCCGAGCACGAGATGAATTATAAACACAAATTAAGTACATGAATATTTAATGGTGCTTGCCTGAGTTTGAACCCGCCACCATCGATTAAGATGAGCGTGTTCTAACCACTGGGCCATATCGGCTCTTAAGAAGAACATATGCCATATTAATTACAGAACAATTTGTGTAAGACCAAACATGTCAAATCACAAAATACCACATCGATCACGAACCACGGATGTTTTCTTACAAAGATCGTTATTCAATATAATTCACTGTAGGTCAATGTAATTTAGTTTTTCTCCAACATTATTATTATAGCCCTGCAAAGAAATTATTCATGAACGATTCCCAATAATTCGAGATATTGGAAATGAAATTCACCTCATAGTTTATCAATAACATCGCTACCCGGCTTACAGATATCGTTTACTTGAAAGTAGTATAAATTGAAAGCTGACTATTCTATTACCAGCCTGCCCGAGATGGCACGGTCGGTACGCCATCATTGATAAGCTAAACGGGAAATCGGCATTTCCTTAAATATTGTGGTTTGAATGCAAGTCATGGGCGATTCACTTTAATTTTTGTACTGGTATTTTTATTTTTCGATGATTGCGGTTTTAAGTTTAGGTAAACGTATCTGTAGTAAATTTTTTCGTATTTTAATTTTGTTTTCAAATATATGTATGTTTGTTACTTAATGCAAATGATTAAGGCAAATATACAGAATATAGTTTAATTATGAAATAGCAGGGAGGTTATTTTTATCCGAGAAACCGTAGCCGTATCAGTTATCTGTATCCATGGTAGATAGTAGTCTATATTAATATTATAAATGTAAAAGTAAATTTGTCTGTCAGTCTGTCGCTCTGTTACGACCAAACCTCCAAGAAAAGACATAGGCACCTTTTGCCTAACACTTGACAACCAACACTACTACTACTTTATAATAATTTCATCTCTTGAGTCACGTTAAGTTCTGTCACATATTTACGAATTGAAGGCGTTGATTGCAATCATGGAGTGGTGATAATAATCAGCAAAAGTCAGGCATTCGGACACTATTTACTTCTTTTACTGTCCATCACTTTAAAAATATAAATACTAGGAAAACATAGAGAACAGAGCGTTTGTATCGTCTATATTTTGCGCTTGGACCACAGCCGATGCGGTCCAGGATTGTGTGTTATTTGAGACTTGATCAATGTTTAACCCAATTGTCAGCGATAACATCCCCTTCCTGTTTGGTTTGCAATTCAAGAATTCATATTGTTTTGAATTTGATCTGGCTGCGGGAACTTTGTGTAAAGAGTCTTGATACTTTTTTGTAAAGTTTTGTTTATATTTTTATTATGATATTGTGGATGACAAAACGCTACCTAATTTTAAAAGATCAACGTAGACACTAAAGAATATTAGCCATTCCATATATCGTCAATGAGCCACAAATCTTGGGAATTAAAGTCATATGTCTGTAGATACAATGGCTCATTCATATTTTAAAAATAGCAGTACAGACTGACGCTGATTGCTTTTTGGGTGGTAAATTAATCAAGTAAATAAGTTATGTTAATCTTTTTAATTACAAGTAATCGCTTGCTCTCGAATTACTGAATCAAGTTGTATACTCATTTCCTTATACATTTATCTTGCTATAAATTCCCGTTTTTACGTAACATAATTTCTGATTACATTCATATGTAAACTATTTACACTAGCTCGATTTTGGCTTCAGCTAAAAATAATAACAATAATTAGGAATCTATGTTAGGCAAATAGCTAAATCATGTCGCTATCAAATACAATATTATTTAAGTTATAAGAGATATAAAAACAAATTACACATATTATATGTTATATAAAACATATTAACTATAAAAGTAAGTTAATTTAGTAAAGATAAACTCTAAATATATAATTAAACAGCTGTTCCTGACTTCGTGCGCGTTTGAACGTAACAAAAAGGTTATTTTTGTAGCCTATGTCACTCCTTATCACATCAGCTTTCTGCTAGAGAAAGTCTCTTCCAAATCGATCCAGCCGTTCCAGAGATTAAAATAAACAAAAATGATATATTTTTTTTGTGTATTTACATTATATACGAGTACATTCATATGCCTTACACATAAACAGACACTCCAATTATATGATATGTATAGATACATGTTATATACATATGTGGTCGTCTAATAACTATAAAATTTGAAGGACATTTTCAGTGTATATTTGATTTTAATGTCTCGCAGTGAGATTCTAAGTGAACTACTTTAGAAACTTCTCACTAGAAATTAAATAAATATTTAAAACAGCTACACCACTTCCTTCAGTCATCAATATACAAGAATGAATTTACGAGAAAAAGCACCGTATCCGAATAATAAATAATATAATGTTTTTCCTATTTATACGGAACGCATTATGATCGAAATTCAATGGTACGACTACCTTACTTTGAACCTTTTACCGTTGTGCGACGGAAACATTACGAGGCATGCACCAGACTGCAAACATTTGCGAATATCTTGCCACAAAATGTGACTCCGTCGAAAGTGTTGCTCGAAAATAGTGTCGGTTATTTCACTAGAATTCACCTATAGAAAATTTGGAAGATTTTTAGAAAGAAAATGTAAATTATAGAATGAAGAGTGAATTATTAATTATAGATTTGTCTCTTTCTATCAATAGGAATTTGATGTAAGATGCGAGAATACGTGCAATGATTTATCGTTACAACTTGAAATATATAGCATAGTTTCTATAAATGATTTGATGTAAAAGGTATACTGCGGATTTAAAGTTAGTTGATTTAACTTACAACAGTATATTTTCACTAAAAGTAGTGTGAATACATAATGATGTTGGTTTTTTAGCCGACATGAAAATCTTAATAGCTCCAATGGCTGGAGTGGTTTAGGCTCTCGTAGAAGTAGGCCAAAGTCGTCATAGAATTCGTAGCGATATTTCAGTTTAAATATTTTACGTTTAAAGTTACAGCCGCGTTGAATACATTAAATTTTCTCTTACGCATTTTCAGTTTAAAGTTAGATTAAGACAAAATTAGAGCAAGAAATTAAAACGTGAAACGTCACTAGGTGTTGCTGGTCTTAGAAAGCATTTAATTTCGAGAGTTTTCATTAATGTAGAGCTCACTAAATCAAGGGTTAATAAACTTTGAATATAAATTCTTAACAGACATAATTCTTACTTTAATTTAACATAAAGATTAGTGAGTAATTTATTCAAAGCACTCTTTATACAACTGTCGTACTTTCTATGAAATTAGCTGTTCTCGTCCACGTCCTATATCTAGATATGAACAATCGTGGAGTTTTATTTACTTCACGTTTTTTCAAAAATTCTGAAAAATGTAATGATTCAAATATTTTTGTCGATTTCCATTTCAAAACTTCGACACACTGTTATTCGAAAAAAATATTTTAATCGAATGCTCTGCCCTGCACAGCCTGGTTATTTGCAAGAAATTTTAGTCATTCATCTTTTAAAAGTGATACAATGTGTAAGGGGGGGGGGTACCCACACCATTCTATTTCACAGGCGAATTCCCATAAACTCTATTTAAAGTTAAAAAATAAATCAAATATGTGATTACAACTTCGACATACCTAAGAAACTTATACTCGGGAGTTTTAATTCGAATCATACATTCATAATACGTATGAATGCGCCTAAGGAATTTTATTATCGGTCCTCTTAATTGAAAAACTTTTTGGTCGTGGTAAAGTTAGACATGTCGAATGAATGAAATGTGTTTAACATTTGGGTTGAATAGCTGACGTGACTCGCGAGGGCGATGACGTGACAGAAGACAGCGGAACCGAAACGGAAGTGTTGAACATTACGGTGTTATTTTACTACACGCCGTTTTTGTGCCAGTCAAAAGCGTTCAGTGAGTCGATATTAATTTAACACGCCTATTGGGAATTTATCAGTTTTACATAGTAGTATGTGAATTCTTTTTCGAGACTATCTTCAAACATTTCTGTTTTTTATTTAATCAAACAAAGATTTTTCTGGTATTTGAATTTACAGTTTGAAGTGCCTTATTTTATATAATGTCATGTAACGTTAAGATTATTAATTACTTTACAAGTTTCATTTCAATTCAACGATAAAGACTTCTTCATTGAGCCTGAATGTTGAGAGTTAGTGCTCTTTGAAAATTTAATTGACAGTTTATCTTTTTTTTTTAATACTAACGATACGCCGTGGCTTCGCACTGGTGCAATACTGATACGAAATATTTTACGGAATATGTTTATTTACGACATCAATTTAGAAACCTTAAAATTATCAGTGTTTCTCTACAACATTGTCCATGTATTATTTACAAAAACCTTTTTTTTGGATCACTCATATAAAAGAAAAACGCATCAAAATCATTTAAACAAACACGGGATCAGACAGCGGTAAGCGACTTTGTTTTATATTATGTTGAGAAGACTAAACTCCTCATAATGATCAAATAAAGTATATACAATAACTTCAATATATTATGAATCAGTGTTTTATTCGAAGTTAAAGCAATTAATTAAAACTAAAGTTTTTTTTAAAGATGTCACAGTTATTAAAATATCTACTTGCCAATTATACTAAAGTAAATTTTATTCGGTGTAACAACAGTTTTCGTAACAATCACTCATTACTAGAACACATTCATTTTTTTGTAAAATGCTGTGAAATTAAAATTAATATGAATATCGTAGGGTTGTCGTAACTTTGAACTATGCGTTTTGTTTTAAACTTAGTGTAGAATTTTAAAGTGTACAACGGTTTTATGTCAGTGTAGTTTTATCCGCTGGCAACGTTTCAAGCTTAGTATACTCGACGTGACATTGTTTTTGAGAAGTATTGTTCTCTGATATATCATTTGGCAACATTATATAGGCTTTTAGAAAAAGACGACACAAGTCATATAAATTTCAATTGAAATAAAAGGACGAATATGTTTATTGGTAATTGTTTTGCCAGCCGTTATTTTATTGCCAAACATCGACACGATATTGTGTATGCCACTTTAGTTATAGGCGCAAGAAACATTACGTCTTAGATCACACTTACATCAAGATATAAACACGTTCCAATTAACAAGGCGGAAGGAATCTTATCAACGAGTGACTAATCCATCAACAAATAACATAAGCACATTTTTAATAATACTTATTTAGATGGTGATCGATTTTTAATTTAAAATGGGAACAAATTAATACTTTATTTTTAAGAATCACAATTGGGTGGCGAAATCGACCACTAGATAGATAATGATCTCGAGCGCTAAAAATATAAGAAGAATCATTAACTATTACTTACCGCAAAGGCGCCGCAAACCATCGGAACTGGGATCTTATGTACTTATCCAGCGAGCTTGTACGGAGCATTCACTCGTTTTAAAATTTAAATTATATATATATAATTACGTAGGTAAATTTTAAAATAAAATATACCAATTAGGGATATATCTTAAAGAAAAGTGTACTTCTTTATTTTGTCTTTGTTGTCTCAATAGACACTTTTATCTTGTCTTAATTGCTTTGAGTTTGATGATTTACATTTCCAGGCAGTATAAACAAATAATTATTACTATACAAACTCTTTATTATCAAGCTATGATCTTGTGTGGAGTCTAGTCTAGTCTAAGATCGTCGTTTGGCAAGTTAGTGCTAATTGCCTCAGCACAGACGCTGAATTTGAGAGCAAAGCTAAACAATACAACTCATACTCTTATAAAAATTTACATTACATGCACTTAAAATAAAAGAAAAACAAAAATCTATAGAACGTAGGATATTTCTTGATCAATTAAACTGTTTAAATATAATATTTACTTATTCTTCGAGTCATGTAAGACTTTGAGTGTATTGACTTTTACTGGTTCTTGAAATATATCTTCTGCCTAATATAATTATATTGAGGCCACGAGCTCTAATCTATGCAGCGACGACCCTCAAGGGATAAGAATATTCCCTACTAAATTAGTTAAGACCAACTCACAGGGAGTAAGCTTTACAAGCAGCTGATTCTGAAACAATTTTGCCAGTTATATAACTAAGATTGTTTGGAGCATATACCCTCAGCTGCTGTAAAGCGCTTTCTGATTAATGAATAAAGTAGTTTAGATAAGTTTGAATAAATCCTTCTTATAAATATAAATAATCGGTATTCAAAGACAAAACAGTTCAGTACTTCTTTCATCTGCGTTTTCTTTTTTTTTGCAGCTATTGATGATTTAGTAGTATCAATCAAATACTGCGCTGCACTTTGATGATGTAAAAAAAAAGACTTGCTAGCAGATCAACATACTTTATGAAATGTAATGTTTAAAATATGAATTAAAGTTTTCAAAAAAACCCATTAATTTTAGAAGGGAACCCGTTTTCGATATATTGAGAGCAATTTCTAGATTACCACACACCACATCAACATTCACCCAAGTACCTAATATTGATAAAATCTGAAATATCCAATAAATCTGAATTCTACGTATTTCTATAGAACTAATATTACCAATGGCAAAACCACTTTCTATAAATGTCATAAAAATATCTTTTAATATTTACTACGAACCCGTCGATAATTCTCCGCTGGGCGAAGTCATCCCTTCTTATTAAGGGGAAGGATTAGGAGCTTAATTCACCACGTGGTTCCACTACAAATGGTCCGATATACGTGTCTCGAAATTCTTCTGAAACAATATAATATATTAGTTGCTTCTGATATTTTTTCTTCCTTGAATCATAATAAAACAGATACCGTTCTGGAATTATTCATCTGAATAACTCAATTGATTAATTGTGATTCTCAATTAATCATCATTAATTCTGTGTTATGTATACAACGTTATGATTAAAACTAATTTCATACATTTCATTTCGTAATTTAAACTGAAGTTAAATGATAAAAACGTGTATACACGATATGAACGTTAGCATTAGCTACCATACTCCTGATATAAAAGGCAATGCAAAAGCTGAAAATATACAAAAGAATATATACATTGGCTCAGGATTGGACAGATCATGTTCTACACACATTAAGACAAACAACATTTTACGTTCACTGGCTGAAACTGTGAGTCGCGAAATTTAAGAAACACTAACTTCCAACCCTCGTTTTATTTCATTGAGTAAAAATGTTCTTAGCTTATGACTACACCTCATAGAGAACCTACTTGCCAAATGTTAATTTTTTTTTTATTTCTGAGATTTCGTGATAGATCATTGAGTGGTATTCGCTTTTATAGATGAGAATGAATAAATATATTTGTGAATTTCTATCATAAATATTAAAAGAAATTGTGTTTTAATTTTACCCTATCGCATTTAGATTGTCTAGGAAATCATTTATAATCTGTATTGTGACTAAAACATGACAATTAAAATTTGGTTTAAACTTTTCAAACAAAAGCCGTTTGACCGCGATACGACGTATCGTCCTATCAATCAAACGCATTTGCACTCGACGCATCATTCATCGACGTAATGGACGCTGGGTCGTTGTGACGCTTCCACACGGGTCGGTCAAAACAGCGCACCAAAAGACCCGGGAAAATACTGACCGGTTGAAAGTTTTGGCCTTATTTTGTCTGTGCCACTTGACACTGAGTGTCCCTTTGCTTTTGTACAAGAGTTGAACGCTTTGAAGTATTTTATTCTTTTTTTTTTGGTTCGTACAGTGTTGCCAAATTAATGACACGATTATATTTAAATATATCGAATTTTTTTTTTTTTTTAACTTACTGTATTATGCTTTAGTGCGAATCAAATATTAAGACAAAATTTCGCTAAATAGTAACCTCATTCTCTAATAGATAATATTTAAGATGAAAACGATAGAATGCAATTTACATTTTATATCTGAACATATTTATTTGGTTAATAAAATATTTCCATCTATACCTGATTATCTACATCTGATTATGAACGGCTGAACACAATTCTTGACGTTCCACTCAGTTTCATTACAACTGTTTACTGACCCCAGCTAGACCTGCAATGACAAATACACAATGTAGACACGTCACGTCAGTAAATCACAAACAAACAGTTACCATACGTAATACAAACAATATATAATATTCCGCATAAAATTAGGCTTGAATATTAATAAACTATATTAATATAAATTAATTGGTCATCGTGATAGCTAGTTATCTCGCTCTAGAAATAATAAATGACGTGACAAAATGACATTTAATTAAAATCAGAAAGCCCGCGCCTGATAAATAGCACTCGACGTCACGTTCACGGCCAAACGGATAAGGGTTGGAGAGAATTTCCATAATTATAATGATTCGAAAGTTTGGGATGTTTGCGGTACATACCGCAGAATAAGAATGTATTGTTAAATATTAACTAACATATCCTGAATAAATATTTCTTATTTATTGTGATCGATACTTTATCATAGATAAGTTTATTTAAGGAACTTAATTAGTTTTAAGGAACTGTTCCACATACAATGCACATTCCATATGCAAACTGTATCAAACAATGCACATTTTTGCAGTGAAGTGAAATTAACTTTTGATTTCCCCAGCAGTAATTTACTAATAATCATTAATTTTCTTTGATATTTTAGTTTTATATTCATTAAATATTTGATCCACGTTAAATATGAAATAGGTATATATGCCATGTTCATATCCTTTAATTGGTATTTGTCAATAGTTTTCCAAAATGATTGACGTTTAGGGTATAACTGACGCAAATTACTCTGACTCTTTATTAGGTTACTGTCCTAATATAGAGCTCCAATTACGAAATATAGATAGGTTTAAAACATTTGTAATTATTATTCCAATTGACTTATAAAATTGTAATATTACAAGTACCTATATTTCGCTTGAAATGCTAGTTGCTAATTAAATATAGTAATTGAAACTACACTAAGCATCTTGTTATCACTCCCTCACATCGGAAAGGACGTTCAGTAATGGCTCCAGATCTCTTTCTAAGCATGTCAGATTTACCGTTCTATCGGATTATCAGTTCACTTGTGTTTCCTTACACACACACTTATAAAGTGACATATATTTTGCTTTATTTAATATCCTTGGAATTCTATTTTGAGGATATACTCAAATCAAAATCTACTTCTAATCTTCATAGCTGCAATAGAGACACATTCATCGTCATGTACATGAAGTAAAGAGCGTTCCTTTAACGCTTAATAAGCAGTTAATATTTTCAAACACAGAGTATCCTATAACGAACCACATAAAATTAAGTATAATTCATTGCAATGAATGCTTGTACATCATTTTAGTACTAGAGTACGAATTTAATATGACATTCGTCCTAGCGTCCTCATGCAGTCTTCTTCAAGAGCTGCGTTTCTATACAAAATTTAACGTAAACTGTTACGAGGCATTTTGTGAAAAAAAATACCAGAGACCTAGAATGTAACGGTTCATTTAGACAAGGCAAGTTACTTGCTATTTTTTTGCGATTATATTGCAACCTCATAGTCTATGCCTTTACAAAAAAATATGACACTACGGTGTTCTTACAATTATTTTGAGTTATAATTAATTAGAACGTTATAAATATCTTTGTCTTATTCATTTTCGGCCAATTCAAAAATTTAGTATCGGAGAAACACATATTTACGTTTTACTAATTATGTCCGTAAGGTCTACCTCGTAGACTAAAATCAATGAACAGCCATGAGCCAGGAGAAAATAAAAACTTCCTGAATATTATCATCCATCGTCATCGATGAGATCGTATATATAGATTTCCTAAGCATATACATTTTGGTAACGGTCAACACTCGCGAAAACTCGTTGGCCCGAAAGGCTCCTCCAAATCTGATTATCGATAGATGACCGTGTAGCTAGACCAATGGTAGTTTTATCGTTCAATAGTTCTTACTCACAAGAAACATGCGAGAGTGTGTTTGTACATCTTTCATACAGTAATGACACATTGAATCGTTACGATAAAGACTAATGACACATTGAATCGTTATGATAAAAAGTTTTATTTTGACATTGGCGTTTATATAAAATGGCAATAAAGAAAACACTTCTTATATCTTAAATTGCACGAAAGCAAACAAAGTTTTTAACCCTGTTTTATATGAGCAACTTCTCTACAAGTAAACTTGCCAAGAGTAAATTAACCAGTCCGAATCAGGCATGTTTTCGGATGCTTCCAAGTTGCACGGGAAACTGTCAACGTATTAAAAATTCAAACTGCACGCTCGCCCTCGGTGGCGTCCCGGGTCGCAATTTATGTTTGCGAAAACGTGCAGTGTGTTTTCAGCTTAACTGTGTTTACGATTCGAATGTTATAAATCCTTTTGAATATTACATTCGCATTATAGTATTAAAGTTATGTCTGGTATATCATATTGGAATAACTCTGGAAATGGGATGTTCGGATTCATTTATTTTTTATTATGATTAAAATTATGGGATGGCGCCTATTTTTAAATTGAACCCATTATCAACAGCCTGTAAATTTCCCACAGCTGGGCTAAGGCCTCTCCTTTGAAAAGAAGGTTTGGAGTCTGTTCCACTACGCTGCTCCAATGCGGTTTGGTTACACATGTGGCAGAATTTCTATGAAATTAGTCACATGCAGGTTTCTTCACGATTTTTTCCTTCACCGCCGAGCACGAGATGAAGTACAAACATAAATTAAGCACATCAAATTCAGTGGTGCTTGTCTGGGTTTGAACCCGTAAACATCGGTCAAGATAGACGTGCATCTCGGTTCATTCTCGGTAGTATAACGGTCAGTATCCCCGTCTGTCAGATTGAAATAATGCAAAAAAGTACAAATATTCTTCTTATTTTATTATTATTCCTATTCTTAATATCAAACATTAAATTAAAAAATTACATTAATCTTATTCATTCAGTAAAGACTAGATAATGGATGATTATTCTTATTTTTTATTTTATCTATGTAAACAAATACATTGAAAATTGACTTAATTAAATTTTGAATGTAAGTTCCAAGAATGTTTAATGTCCACTAGATAATGAATGTAATTCTATTTTTTTTTATCTGTGTAAATAAATATATTACACATTACCTTTTTAAATTTTGAATGTTCCTTACGTGTAAATGTTCCTTAATGCCCAGTAATGGCTACCGCGTACACGGGTGCGCCGTGCACGTAACAAATACTCGAAATGTTTGAACTTGTTCGGTGTGGGGACGCGTACACGAACAATTGCATTATGCTGAGGGATACACGTGCACGGTACGCGTCACTAAGGATGCATACTAAGAGAACAACGTTAATAACTGCTACGTTAATAACAGTTTCATGCTAACAACACACACTAACACATTGCTAAAATGCTACTTATTCGTAATTTACTTGTTCATTTTCCGGCAAGATATATTCTTTTTTATGGTATAGGTTGGCGGACGAGCATATAGGCCACCTGATGGGAAGTGGTCACCATCACATCAGTTTATCGATTTCAACTGTCAAAGGAGGAGACTCACGATTTTCAAGAAACGCAAGCTAAGCTGTGTGACGAAAAATACTTGATTTCGTACTTTTGCAACATTTATAGTTGAGTTTGTTTCCGTTAGAAATGTTTCTGAAAGATAACGATACATCGTTAAGAATTTAGATATTACAAAAATGATATGAAAATATTTGTCTTACGTTTTGTTCAGATTGTTTATTTGTAATGGGTATGAATGGATGGGCACGGACTTCATGGTAAGTCACCATTGTTAATGGAAGTTATAGCCGTTTAAAATTTTAATCAGTTTTTACTAACTTTACGAAATTTCACGCTATATCTCTTGTGCCTGTATTTACACTACAAGTGACCACTTGACGTTCAAATCAGAACACAATCCTACTAAGTATCACTGTTTGATCATAAAATATATGGTGAGTTGGTGATACCAAGTATAGTCTGAAGATCTATAATATTTATTAAGATCTATAATATTATATTAATAGATAAAACAGAACAGTTTATTTTTCTACTCAGTTTGTCAAAAAGACTTTTTTAAAATATTTATCTACTAGTGTTACCAAGAAAAAAAATTACTTGGTGGTACGGCTTCGTGCAAGCCTGTCTGGGCAGGTACCACCCACTCATCAGTTATTCTACCGCCAAATAACAGTACTCAGTATTGTTGTGTTCCGGTTTGAAGGGTGAGTGAGCCAGTGTTATTACAGGCACAAAGGACATAGCATCTTAGTTCCCAAGGTTGATGGCACATTGACGATGTAAGGAATAGTTAATATTTCTTATAGCTTCATTGTCTACGGGTGATGGTGACCACTTACCATCAGGTGGCCTATATGCTCGTCCGCCAACCTATACCATACAACAAATCCAATTCGTTATACCTCCTTTCAAAATTTAATGTGTGTTATTGTAGACCTAGTTCTAAAAAGTATTATAATTTTATATATGTATACTCATAACCCTTGAAATATTAATTATAGAACGTTTTTAATCTAGTAAAAAAAATATGTATCAAAAAGATAATTTTCATTGTAAAGGTGTGACTTGTTTCTGATCGCCTTTTTTCATATATATTTTTTGTCTACCTTTTGTGAACACTTCACTCGATTAACTTGATACCTGTTGCAAAGGCTTTTGAAGTCAACTTGACTGCTCTCCGCTTAACTTTAGCTTTTATAAGCAAATATTGTTAAACATTCGTGAATAGAAAATGATATAAGATAATATTTAAAAAAAAACAAAACTGTTTTGTAAGTGTTTCGTGACAAACAAATAAGCATCCTACAAATGCTTTTATTTGAGTTAATATATTTAAAAACATCTACTCATAAGTTATTGAAACTAAAACAATAATTACTGTCATTTTTGTCTGACTTTTTGTCCGTTTGTTTACGTAAATATTTATTCTATATACATATGTATATAATATTCAATGCTATTGTATGGACGACGACCAGCTTATAAGTTTTATACAAAATAAATAAACAAGTCTATTAGTCAAAGTCCAAATCAAATAATATATTTTAATAAAATTTCACGTGTTAGTGTGTGTGTTATGATATACAACATATATTAATTGGTGAAAAATTAGATGGTAGTAGTAGATTGTTATTTAACAAAAGAATTATATATAATAAAATCGATAGTAAAATAAAAAGTGCACTTAAGAACTTACTTTTAAAAAATACATATATTACGATCCTCATCTGTAAGACTTAGAAAAAACTGTTCTCAATTACAAATACGGATATAACATTCCAGTTAGAGATTGTCAGGTCTTTGCTTCGTAATACCGTTATTATTCTAACAAGCCTCGAAGGCTTGTACTCGCCGAGCTGAAGATAACCAGCCTGCCTGTACAAACTTCGCGACTGCTGTTTCAACAATGATTTATACAGTTTCTGTCATCTAACGTTGCTTTTATCTATAACGTAAAGCGATATTTGTTTCTTTGGCTAAAACGTATGTGATATATTGTGTGTATGGGTAACTAATTTGTATTTATGCTAAAAACATTTTTTTAGTAATAACGAACGCGTCTCGCCGTTAAGCATAACAGCTTGGCGAGACCCATTTATTTATGTAAAAACTTTTTTATAATAAATAAATAAAAATGTAGTATTTAAAATGAAGTATAATTATAATTATTTTTGAATAATTTTACTAGCTTAGATTCAGAGTGTTGATTCAAATAAGAAGACTCAATAAAAATGGCTGTAGGTAATATATACACATGTATATATCAACTACAACCTCATTAGGTGACTATTACGATTTTGAACAATTCACGTGTAATATGTGCATTATATGTAAATATACGTACAAAATTGTACTTTAAAAAAATTATATTATAATGTGTTTTAAAATAAAATCCACTCTACATATCAACAAACTCTAAACAGAGACCTATGTCGCAACACACAAAGACATTATCTACCCTTATATTCAACCCCTTCATGGAAACCGGAAGTTGGACAACGACATCATCTACAGACTTCCGGTGACGACGAGGATCGCGTCATTTGATTTCCGTCATCGTCTCGATTTTCTACTCGACGGTTGTTTGAAATGAATTTATGGTTTTAGGATTTCGTTGTCGAAGCAACTTTGTATTTTTTATCAATTAACCATAAATACATTGTACAAAATAAAGCTCGCTTATCGCTGTATGTGTAGATCTTTATAACTACGCAACGGATTTTGATACGGTTTTTTAGTGGATAGAGTGATTCGAAAGGAAGATTTTGTATGTATATATAATATAGTAGAGAAACACTGATCATTTTAGAACTTGCTACTATAATGCCGTTTATAAACGAATTCTGTAGTATATTTAGTATCACCATTGCATACATAGTCGCTAGTTAGCGATACATTATTATTAAAATTGATGAAAAGGGCTCGATGGTTTTTATAGGCTTAACTTTTAAAATGTTAACATACTTTAATTTAACTCATCGTTTGCAATTTTAAATAGTATTGCCAATTTTTTTTTATCCATTTCATTCTATCTAATTCATATCCTCAACGATTTACTTAACATAAAATTATAACTATTACTAAGTTTTACATCACGAATATTTATTATAAAATAATGCAAGACTGTGAAATCACAATAAAATGTCATATATAGGAGTTTATCAGCCGGTTTATTCGAATTTGGCAGCAACAAGATGACATCCAATCCCATTCGGACCGCATCGGAGCGCACTCGTGCGATATAAATGCCAATTGTAAAATAAAACTGTTAAGTTTTCAACGTCAGTCTTTGTTCAAACCGTTGATTTTTGATTTATTGACAACTAATACGTCTTGTTCAGTCGTCCTGGTTCTATTTTCTGATCGGTTTATTTTTATTCCCTTGTAATGTTCTTCTAGTATTATTGTATTTTCTTGTTAATGTAGTTTTAGTTCATAAACATCAGCTTTGTAAATAGTTGACCGTCACTGATAGCTTATAGAGTCTGTATTTAGTTTAACACTATTTGTGGCCAATAAATTTACTCATATAAATAATAATAATACTTGGTGGTAGGGCTTTGTGCAAGCCCGTCTGGGTAGGTACCACCCACTCATCAGTTATTCTACCGCCAAATAACAGTACTCAGTATTGTTGTATGCCGGTCTGAAGGGTGAGTAAGCCAGTGCAACTACAGGCACAAGGGACATAACATCTTAGTTCCCAAGGTTGGTGGCACATTGACGATGTAAGGAATAGTTAATATTTCTTACAGCGTCATTGTCTATGGGTGATGGTGACCACTTACAATCAGGTGGCCCATATGCTCGTCCGCCACCCTAAACCATAAAAAAATAATCTTAGTCGAAAAATTATACATTTTATCAAGAGATATTTTGTTAAAATATAATACAAATATCGTATTCCTTTGACCGTTAACCAGACAATTTGCTTGTTGTATTAGACTTTATCGCTCAAAGAACTTCAAAGACTTGAATTGAATTAATATAGTCCCTTGAAGATAACAATGACGTCATAACGTTATTGGTTTATCTCGTTTAAATATTATGTAGAATGTGTATTCATTTATATATAAGATAACACTTATATATCTCTAAATTGTCACATCCGTACTCAAAAAATAGTCTTGATACTTGTAGATGACAAGTGACATCATTATCATATGAGTTGGGTTCGTCTTCTCAAACCTTTACTTGACAGATGATTTATGATAAAATAATTTAATTCATAAGTGTTCTGTACAAAATTAATATACCTCTAATATATATTGATATAATTTATATTGATTTATTAATTTGATAGTAGTGTAATTGAACTCATATATAATGTTAGATTAATTATAATTTTTCATGTTGAATTATTTTGTTAGTAAAACTATCTATTAGCGAGCGTTGGACCTAACTCTTTCACGTGCCGGGTCCGGAAACGTTTTGACACTGACAACGACATTAAACCCCTACTTTCTCTTACTTCTATAATCTAATGAAGCATAAAAGTAAAAAAGTAAAGTAAAGTAACAGCCTGTAAATTACCCACTGCTGGTATAAGGCCTCCTCTTCCATTAAGGAGAGTGTTTGGAATATAACGCTGTTCCAATGCGTGTTCGTGGAATGCACATGTGGCAGAATTTTGATGAAATTAGACACATGCAAGTTTCCTCACGATGTTTTCCTTCACCGCCGAGCACGAGATGATTTATAAATTAAGCACATATATAAAGTGGTGGGCCATCCTAGCTAACTAATTTATTAATGAGTTTTAACTAATAAAGCATAATAAGAAAAAAATAAAACTGCATAATATGTCGATTCACATACTTAGTTCTTATATACAACCACCTAGATACGAAACTCTAATTATGTTTGTAGAATAATACCTATTCAACCAACTTGCATAAATCTGCAACAAGTCAATTTAATACAAACTAAAAAATCTAATTATATAACCAGTGAGCTAAAATGTAGCTTGTAATATTTTAATAAAGGAAAGTAATATCCTACATAATCCTATTTAGAAAATATGGTATTAAATATTTGGAGCTAGCTTAAATAAACATGAACTACATTGAAGAAAATTTAAATTTCGAACAATAGGAATTCATCTTTAGCTCATTGAAAGAATCTAAAATCAAAATCAAAATATTATTTATTCAAGTACGCTCAAAAAAGCCTTTGAATCATCGTGCTACAGTGTTCAATCAAATGTATTACTACCACTGTATAAGCTCCAAAACATATAAAAGATAAGATAAGTAAGCAAAGTCAGGTGAATCAAAAGATATTTAATGCTGATAAATTAAAAAAAAAAAAGAAGAAAATGGCGACCAAATGTAATTCGTATTAAATTCGCTCAAGATAAAAACACAAAACGACATTCAGTTCCGACTCAACGAATTAAAATTGTACTAAGAGATTCCTTAAAAGTTATGTACGGATAAGTTATGTACGCTGGCCTTTATCAACTTTTGTTTAAAATTACGTCTCGCCTCAAGACAAAATACGAGGCCAAAGTCTTAAGATTCATAAAATTTTGTAATTTACATTCGGAGTTTTGCGAGAGAATTTTTCTTTTATTAAAAAGAATATTAGCTACGTTTGTGATGTTTTACTGGCGTTTTATTTATTTCTGTTTTTTAATTTATTTAAAATAAACACAAAAAGTTTTCTTTTGATATTATTAAATGAATTTTAGATGAAATTTATCTTAATCAAAGTATTTATTAAATTAGCATTGAGTTATCATAATTAACAATTTATAATTTTCGATGTTTATTAAAGCTAAGATCACACTGAATTAATGTAAGTCGGTTTCATTAGCGCCATACCAATCCGCATTAGACTGAATTTAAAACAATATTTTTACAAAACTAACTATAGATTACAATTGCTGGTAAGGATATGATTACATGTGTTACAAAAAGCCGAGATGACCCAGTGGTTAGAACGCGTGCATCTTAACCGATGATTGCGGGTTCCAAACACAGGCAAGAACCACTGAATAGTCATGTGTTTATAATTCATCTCGTTCTCGGCGGTGAAGGAAATATCGAGGGGAAACTTGCATAAGTCTATTTTATAGAATTTCTGTTACGTGTGTATTCTACCAAACCGCACTGAAAGAGTGTGGTGAAATGTGTTCCAAACCTTCTCCTCAAAAAGAGAGGAGGCCTTAGCCCAGCAGTGGGAAATTTACTGGCTGTTGTTATTGTTGTTGTATGTTGTTTTATTACAGAAATGCAAAATGCAAAAAATCGCTGTTAAAGTAATTAACTTAAAAATATATTTCGATTATAATATTCGAAAGTAATTTGGTATATTCAGGCCTTCGACGTGAGTATCCCTTAAAATTAAACATTCGTAAAATAATTCTTCCAACAATACTATACACAATCGTCTTATCTTTACCGAGTTGTGATAGATTTACAACAGCTATTTATAGCTTGCTATTGTTTCACAAGCTAATCTTACATTTAAACCCTTTCGCCATAATTTAGATAAGGACTCACATTCCTTTAAAGTGCACCGTTAATTTCAACGGAACGGAAAGAGAAATACAGTTTAAATTCTTTAATATTTCAATTGCAACGCTCTAATACTAGCGTGCAGCTTTATTCATTCGGAATAGGTTTCCTGACGACGTTTTCATTAACTTCCGAGACAAAAACTAGGAACATGTTAATTCTGTGATGTTTCCACGTACTTGGATCCATCGCGATCAATGATACACTCATTCTTAACATCTAATGTTACAGTACAAAATACTTTTAACGATTTTTTCATATGCGTAAACAAAAACAATCCCTATCGAATCGATTCTATTTATAACAACGTTTGACGTCTTTATGAATAGAATCGACTAGATCGAGTAGGCTGACATCAAGTATATAAAGCTCGAATTATCCAAAAAACGTAAACAAAGCAACGAGTAAATACGAAAATCGATTAACAAAATGATATACAGCTTCACAAAATCACCAACCATACAAACAACAAGTGCTGCTGAAATTTGAAACCAAATTAATTTCAAAATAATTTATTGGCCCCTACCGACAGCTCAACGCGAAATATTCTTTTCGCTTTCAACTAATTTCTGTTTAATACTGTAATTATAGCTATGACTTTGACGCAAATGTCATTTATAAGCATATTATATTTCATAATTAGAAACGTTCGATCAAATCATGGTATTGGTTAATTGATGTAATTTGCTAGTTCATATTTACCCGCGCGTAAATAATGCATAATTTGTTACAAACATTAGGATTATTTATCGAATCGAAAAATTACTAAATGTAATTTCAAATCTATAGGCATTTATATATTATTGTTTATTCATCCGATTAGTCAATAAGACGTGAATAAGTCGGTACCTATATATACATACATTGATGTACACATTGCATCTAAAATTATTATGCTCTTGCCGGTTCTTCTCGATATAATTTACTTCCCGAACCGATGATAGCTTCACTTAAAGCAGTTGTTAAATGACAATTCAAAAGTGCTTGTAAATGCCTACTTGAATAAAATATACTTTGAATTTGATTTTTAATTTAAGACGGTTATATTTATTTAAAAATAATTTTATTGAAATTGTACACATTTTTAAGGTATGATTATTGTTCACAGGGGTGGTGTTAGCCTAAGATGGTGTTGGCGTTTGTGGTCGGAGTCCTGTGCGTGTGGGGCCGCTTAAGCGTCGCAAACCCTGAAGCGAAGCGGCTATACGACGACCTCCTTTCAAACTACAACAGATTGATTCGGCCCGTGGGCAACAACTCAGACCGGCTCACCGTAAAGATGGGACTGAGGCTTAGTCAACTCATCGACGTTGTAAGTATTCATTTTAAAATACTACACTCTTTTCAGTCGAAGAAATATCACAGTAGCGCGAATTTGGACAAGCCTGCTTCGTCCAGCAGTGGACGAATATAAACTGCTGAGGAAGACACTGTTTTTTCAAATATTCTCAAACTTCCAAACCTCAATGAATATCACATCTAAATTCTTTAGCTAGCACTAAATAATAGTTCACATTAAATTTCTCGAATGCCAATATTTTCTAGTAATAAAAATATATGTAAATTAAATGCATACATAATGAATAGGTTATAAAACCAGAAATTACTGAACTTCTAATTTCCTAATATTCACAAAATTGTATTCAATGTGAAACGTTTTGTCCAATGCATTAGTTTGGTTTACCTTCTAATCTATCAAACAAATTACAATTAAGCTTAATCCGCTTAAAACGATATATATGAAACGGTTCAAAGATCACGCTTCCATTAGTTTAATGGTGATATAAAATTAATACAAAATCGTTTGCTTCGAAACGTGAATAGTTTCAAAATCGGAACGTCGGATTATCCCGAACTACAACTAAAATCCCTTCGTTAAAACGGATCTCACTTCCTGTTCACTTCCATTAGATTAAAACTTCGAGTTTACGAATAAATTATCCTTAATATTATCAATACTTAATAAGGTTTATTTATATTTTGATTGTTTCGTTGGTTTCGAAACGACCAGGGAATGTGTATTTAATTTAATTTATAATTGTTTGACCTAGTTAGAATTTTATGTCTCGGTCACTTTTTTGGCTTTACAATTCTTACAAAGATGATCTTTCTTAAAAATAAATGAAACAGCAATAGACTTGGTTAAAACTGGCAAGATATGAAATTTTTGGACTCACTTTTTATTTCTACTTATTGTGTAACTCAAATATTTACAAGAAGCGGATTTTATATATTCAAAAGTAAACATCATATTTAGAAGTCAAACGGTGTTTTCTGAATGTAGTTTTAGGGGTAATGTGAATCTAGTAACTAAAGGGTCGAAAAGGTAAAAATAGTACGGCTAAGTAATATTGAGACTATAATACTGCATTTCCAAATAAATATGTATGTACAATAAAGTATTATTTTTCTGTCTAACCAGAGAAAAAAAAATCCTATTTAAACGCCGGTATTTTAAAGACCGGCAACGCACCTGCAATCCCCCTAGTGTTGCAGATGTCCATGGGCGGTGGTAGTCACATTCCATCAGGTGAGCTTCCTGCTCGTTTGCCACCTATTTCATAAAAAAAGTAACGCATTTCGACATTTACACACACACACACACGCAAACCCATACAACATTCATATAGATGTGACACACAAGTAAATTTACAAGTACTACTCATACAGATTATAACTACCTAGTCCTAGCGGTTTATCGATGTCAAATATCTGTATCGAAGTTATGATAAAATGATCATTATAATTACAACTCAATTCTATAGATATTGAAAACTCATCTAGTTTTCAAACTATCGATACGAGTGCAAAACTCATTTAACTAAACCACTGGGGACGCGAGAATTGAAATGGAATCTGTGTTGAAAGGTTATGGATTTATAAATAAAGTTTCACCGCACTGTCCAGACTTAGCCGCGTAAAGCAATCAACTGTTGGAACAAAACATATTATTTCAAACGAAAAACTAGCATTGATTGAAATCAATTTCATTCATAACGTTGTTATTGCAAGTGGTGATAATGTGTATGAAACAAATTAATCTCTTTTGGTTACTTTGTTTTTAGGTGTTCCTCAAGGTTTCATTTTAGACCCAATTAGCTTAACACATATATAAATGAATTCAGGTTCATTTAATGATATTTCAAATGAATTCTTATGATTAAAAATATTTTCTATATTATTTTATGTTCTTCCTCAATTATGATAATATTCATAGGACATGATATGACAAGTGTTTGACGAGTTTCAATTTTATTAGTATGTCAATATTTAAATCGAAGGTTTCACGATTATTAAGTTTATTCAAATATAATTGCTATAATTTTCATTACTTGGACGGAACGTGTATTGAAATTATTTAATCATAATTTTTCCTCCAAGCCAAAAAGTTTGTGAGCGCAAAAAGGTTTTACTAATAATTATAGACAGCAAGTTTAAAATCGAGAATTTCACGTCTCAGGTGGCTCTGAACTTCAGTTTATGCTTTTACTCAGAGGTATATAAATAAAACGAATATAAATAAAATAAAATTTAAGCTGTAAAGGCACATTCATTAAAAAGCCTAGAGCCCTGGAGTTGAAACGGAATGCTATGTACTTTTTTCCAAGTCAACTAAGCTGGGTCTGATTGGGTGCCTCAAAGCGATTACTTGATTAAGTCAATATCACTTCGACTTTTACAGTGAAATGTTTATAAAGGAAATCGATTCTGTTTACTTTTAATACTCAGAGATAAACCCCGATTTTCTTATCTTTCTGTAGTATTTTTTTAAATTTTTGAAATACTAAAGTAACTATATCTAATCTAAGTAATAATATCTACCTCATACCTCTTTCTATATCTGTTTTCCTCTACCTTAAGGTTGCCTGGAAGAGATCGCTGTGTTAGCGATAAGGCCGCTATATATGATTTATTTACTGGTGTACAATAAAGAGTATTTTGATAACTACATATATGTATAGATTTTCATAGTAGATACGTTTAATATATACATTTATATATCTAACATCTAGAGAAACTGGGAAATAATATCCTTGGATTATTCTCAAATAATACTGGTTTCGAAACGTGAAAAACGCTGATTCATCAATTTGAATATTGAACGTCGAAACTACTAAGATAACATTAGAATTTTTAAATTTATCGCTCCCTCGTGTGTGGTAGAAATCCAAGAAATGCATGAAATTCAAAAATATAACGTAAAATTCTATCTCATTTCTAAAAGATTTTTCTATCTACATATTATACGATGTAGCCAATATATTATTAATAAGACCATTTAATTCACAATTTGCGTAGAATCTTAGAAAATATATTAAATATTCGATTATGCTTTTCGTGTCAGTCCAATATATGGACAGAGAGCACGCGTTGGGCAAATTGGTGAAAAAGAAACAAAAGGCAACTGCTAAGGTGCCTATAAATGGAAATCCACAGTTGAGATACTATGAGATGATACTTTAGTTTTCAAATTTTACAAATAGGTAACATGAGCTAAAATCTAATTTGATAATATTCGTGCTAAGAATTTTGGTTAAAAAATATACGTTTATTATAATATTCAGACTCATGTAATACAGTATAAATTTACCTAAACTATTTACAAGGATAGACTATGAATAGTTAAGAGCGTCTGGCCCAGTATTGTTGGATGGAAGTTTCCCTGCTAAAACTTGGTACAACGCATTTGTTTGTAAGTTTACAGAATGTAAGTAAAATATATCTTTACTTAAACAGTAATTAAGTTTTCTTTATATAAGGAACATTTTATTATTATTAAAATATAAAACAAGTTTTGTAGCTACATGCTCTTATAGACATTATAAGGAGGTAGATAATCATTATTATCGTTATAATACAAAGTCGCTTGCCGCTGTCTGTTTCTATGTACCTATGTGTTTCATATAGATAAAAGTGATTTGAGAGGAAGGTTTTTGTATATAATACATGGACAATATATTAAAGAAACACTGATAATAATGTTAAAAGTTTTTAATGTGATGGCGTAAATATACATTTGACTGGCACCAGGCTCACCAGCAAAAACAATCCCAAGTAGGGTTGTGGTCAAACGGCTAACTGGTCGTAACATTCTGCATTATGGAACAAGTATCTGAACCGATTTGACTTCCTTCAAGAAAATAACTTACTATTTTTTTCAAGATTGGCAACTCACCTGCTAGTCTTCTGGTATTACAGGTGACTTTGAGGCCTGGTCACTGGGTCACTCTATCAGATGAGCTAGTTAGCCAAGCCATAAAAAACTGACTTATCATTGCTATGCACATTTTATAATGAACCAACCACAGCATTTCCAATTCATCAACCGACTTCCAAAAGGAGGAGGTTATCAATTCGTCTGTATTTATTTATTTTTTTTTTTTTTTTTTTTATGTTTGTTACCTCATAACTTTTCACTGGGTGGACCGATTTTGATAATTTTTTTTTTGTTTGAAAGATAGTGCTTCCCGTGGGGTCCCATTTTTTTATTTTTTTTTCCGATGATGGTATCCATGTGAAAACGACATAAGTCTTAAATTTGCATTATGTATATACGCGACAAATAGGTGAATAACTGAAAATCACGTTAACCAATTTTGATAATTCTTTTTTTATTATAAAATATATACTTCAAGGGTAATTTGGTGAAAGTTTGGTAAGGTTCTGAGCACAGGATCCATGACAAAGTAACGGAACGGAAGGGAACGGAACAATTCTGAGGAGCACGTTAGCGATACTCGGTCGAGTCTTTTATTTATAGATTATTTGGATATTTGAGTCACCTTCCGTAATGTGTCATGTTTACGTAATTATCATAGTCGAATATTATAATCAACTAGCTACCCACCCCGGTTTCGCACGGGTGCAATACTGATACTAAATATACTACAGAATTTGTTTATATACGACATCACATCGCAAACTTCTAAAATTATCAGTGTTTCTTTACTATATTGTTCATGTATTATATACACAAACCTTCCCCTTGAATCACACTATTTTTTAAAAATATACTGTAGGGTTTTATTGGCTGACACCGGCTCCAAATATACCAATAACTATAACTACATGATATAATCGATAATCGACTTTTAAGTAGTCTAATATTTTTCATTTCATTTAACTTAGGAAGACTCTAAAAAATATGTTGAATACGCAATTATTTTTATTACTTTTTCGTGCATATTCATTTGTTTTAAAATAGTGTTTTGTTTGAAGTCGGTTTTTCTTTTTGTTAAATTTTTTTTATGCTATAAAGTGATCAATTTTAATTTTAATCATATTTGCTATTTTTTTTTACTACTTCGACAAATTGTGCAGGAAAAGTATGGAAGAAGAATAGACGCTGCATCGATGGAAAATAAATTGGGATAAGGGATTGGGACAATTGTACTGTGGATATTTTTTAAATCAAAATATTAGAAAAATTGAAAGCGTCTATATGATACTCGGAATTTAATAACGATCATGCATTTTTTTACTAAAAGACAGCCCGTGACCACGGCAGATGCAATTTTGTCCGAGAATATGAAAAAAAAAACGATTGTGGTTAGTACCCGAGTAATAAATATAAAATACGCGTCGCGTAACCTAAAAGTGAATAAATAACAAAAACCATTTTCTGTACGCAAAAAACGCCTTTGATCTTTTGGACCGAGAGCTTTGAAAATATTAAAATATATGATGATTAAGTTGATGTTGAGGAGACATCAAAAAGAAGTCTCGATGGCGTGAGATAAGAAACAATCTGAGGATGATTATATACATTAGCCTTGTCTAGATTGTTCTATTATAAGATTACATTACATTAACAGTCTGTAAAGCCTGTAATATTCGCTTTGCTGGTCTAAGGCCACCTCTCCTTTTGAGGAGAAGACTTCAACATATTTCACCACGCTGTTCCAATACGGGTTGGTGGCATACACATGTGGCAGTATTTCGTCGAAATTAGACCCATGTAGATTTCCTCACAATGTTTTCCTTCACAGCCAAACACTAGATGAATTTGAAACACAATAATGAAATATTCAGTGATACTTACCTGGTTTTGAACTTACAATCATCGGTTAAGATACATGCGTTTGCCACTGGCCACTGTGCTATCTCGGCTCTTATATATATTATAAGATAATTATCTATATTAACATTTCTTTTTTCATTTTCTTAAGGTTGGCGAGAATGATTAGAAACGAACTCGTCTTTTGCATTAAGTATTAAAAAGCTAAAAGAATAATTAATCATTCCTTACACGGTCAAATCGTCACCGAATTGTCATCCCAGATGTCTCTTGTAGCTGTAGTTACATAAACTCCCTCGCTTTCAAACGGAAACACAAAATATTAAATAAAGTAAAATATCAGCACAGTGGTAACACCAAATAAAATTTTAAATAGTTTGATTTTAACTATATATTCTTAATTATATATTGGTTTCATTTGCATTTAAAACATTTTATTAATAATAGTAAATAATAATTATTGGGCAATATCACATACATTCCTCAAAAGTAACGACGGTACCACAAACACCCAGACCAAAGACAACATAGGAAACTAATGAACTTTTCTACATCGATTCGGCCGGGAATCGAACCTGGGATCTCGGACTGGCGTACCCATGAAAACCGGTACACACTACTCGAACACGGAGGCCGTCTATGTTTAATAGTGACAAGAGATCTGGTTAATTTTTCAAAAAGAGTCATAATAGGCAATATTTTTCCGTTATTAGTTCCAAGAGTTCATATTTTGAGCAATACTTAAATATGTATCCACTATTTTCAATCATCGTCTTTAAAATTCCCATCCAACTTGATTAGTAATATTCAAACTATTTGCTTAATTTTCTATTAAAATGAAAATAGTAAACAATATAAAAAAACGAGAGTATTCTTTCCCCGACCTCAGGTCGATGTATTTTCATTTCCGATCAAGTTTTACATTGACTATCAATAAGTAAGGGAATGCTGCATTGAATAAATGGATTTGAATTTGAATATTATTGATGGAGCACACAAAAACGAAGTTGTACGTGTATTTTTATGTTTGTAAATTTAATTTCAAGAGCTTTAACCTCTTCGAATGTATTGATCTCAGAAACTACACTTACATTTATATTCAAGAAAAAATACTCTTTTGTAATTAAGACAATATGAGAAAAAAATATTAATTTATAATCCTTAAAGCCATATTCAAATCACTACTACACACACACACAATCATGTGAATGATGAATCTACAGAGATATAACAAAAAATGTGCAGTTAATATTTCAACGAATTAAATTACATAATAATTTAAATTTAATACAAATTAATCTTTTTATATCATAAACGAAAGAATACCGGCAAATGCTTACTCGATTTTTAATTATCCGTATAATATTTTATTGAGTAATCAATGCCTTATTTATAAAGATTTAACATTAGATAACTTTTTTTGATGAATTGATAAAACTTTGAGAGATTATATTATGAAAGAAACATTCTTGCTCTTTCTTCTTTTATTATGCAATGTTCGTCACTGTTCCCATAAAAATAATCAATACTCTTGTATACATACTATTGCTGTTTATATACCGTGATGCTTCAAGTATTACAATTTTAAACCCCAAAGGGCGTATCGTACTTTGAAATTGTGTAAAATATTTTAAAAAACGAATACATTTTCTATATTAAAAATAAACAAACGAACGTACTAATAACAAGATTACCAATCAAATTATTGAAGCTACTTGAATATTTAAAACAAAAAAACATAATTATAACAATAAAAAATAAAACAATACAACGTTGAATTAATTAATAGTATTCTCTATTCATTTTATAATAATCAACATCACTGAAATAATAATACTATAAATTAAATAGAGGCTCCATTAGCGAGCTGTAAATAACGTTTTCAATACTCAATTATATTATTCAGATTACAAAACCATCAGAATATTTAATAGTAAAGATCCATGATGCTCCCATTACTAATGCAGGCAGTGTAAAATATTTCTAGCAGTGCAATTTCCAAGGCAGCATAGTAAACGAATAAACAACCTTCGATACTGAATAAGATATTTCAAAAGGAAAGTGCAAGCATTTCTATTCACAAGAGATTCTTACAAGCATTTTATAGTATCCTACTGGGATTAAACTATGATATTTTACTGGAAATATCATATTTAATGTTTTCGAGGTTCCGTACGAATTGTGAAATGGAACTCTTATGAGAAGAATTCGTTGTCTTTCTTACCATTTGTATATCAAGACCTTTTTTTCTTCGTTAAAATATATACTTACTACCTTCATCCGTACACGTAGAATCATGAAATTTTGCAAGAAGCTATAAGTTTGGTATTGTATGTGCCTTTTTATTTATCTAACTTTCACCTTATAACTATTATTAGGTTAAAACTCAAGATATAAATAAATTATAATAAATATGAGACAACATCACATACATTACTCTGATCCCAATGTAAGTAGCTGAAGCACTTGTGTTATGGAAATCAGAAGTAACGACGGTACCACATACACCCAGACCCAAGACAACATTGAAAACTAATGGTAATCTACATTGACTCGGCCGGGAATCGAACCCGGGACCTCAGAGAGGCGTACCCATGAAAACCGGTATACACCCGGTATACACACCACTCGACCATGGAGGTCGTCAAATAATAAAAATATAGTTTTAAGTACTAGTAATATAGCTTATATAATATGAAAACTTATAAACCGGTATCAACGTGTTTCCAAATTTCAGCTCAAAGTTGGGTTGAAATTGTTTTAAATATAGTTGCACTGTTTTAACCACACATACTAACTTGAAGTAACAAATAACTTAGCAAATAAACAAATGGAAACAAAATTCTGTATACATATTTGTACTGAAACAGTAAAAATACTTATAATAAATATTTCAATTTAATTTATTTGTGTAAAATCAAATTAAAATAATAATTAATATTAAAATGAAATTAATATATAGATTAAGTTGCGTTATTAAAATAATCTTACAATATTATAGGCAATGAAATATACAGTATACGCGCCAAGTTCCCTCTAGGGAGTAGACCGCATGACAGCATACAGTAGCCGCTTGACGTCACGACATACGTGTAGTTCTTACTCCCAACGAGGAGCATAAATAATCGATATCAAAAACCATACAAACAAAGCACACTGATGAAGAATCTTCAAAAATCGGATACATATATATAAAAAATACAATGATATATACTCAATACATAAGTATAGACACCTCGTTGATTCAAAAATGAACTAAGAGATAAAAGTTTCATTTAAAATTTACAAGCAGAGCTCGCGGCGAGAGAAAATTTCGAATTCTGTCGCCAACAGCGCCAAAGAAGTAACTCAGAGATCGCTTTATATCCGCAGTGAGACCTGCCAAAATCAAGCACGTACCGAACGGAAAATATGACTGAAGGATGGAGTTTTGTGATCGTTAATGTAACCACAAATATTTATTTGTCTATACTAATTTATGACTTATTAACATAATTTATAATTTAAGCATTTAATGTTGTTAATTCTAAAGGAAAATGACACGTTTGTTTAGTATATATATATCTCGATTACATAAAAAAAAAAAATTATGACTTTATCGATATAAAATCATACGACTATAAAATTAAATAAGTATAAAATTAAAAGTCGAAACGAAAAAAATAATAATTATTCAATTAATGTCATAAAAGCACTTTTTGGTTACAGTCTTGTATTAAATGTATATCACGGTATTGGAAAGCAGATTCTACTGATTAAAACCGGCAAAAAACTCAGTAGTTACTCAGAAATCAATAAATACTAAGTCCACACTTTAATGTAATTTCGATTGAGCAATAATCCTTATTCAGAAATGTATTTGATGATAATGACCAAGTTAAAAATTATTGTGGAATGTTTTCATAGAAACGAATACTATGTACTCCAGGAAGGAAATATTGACTTTGCGAAGTCGGAAACGAGGTGTTATTAGTTTACCTTTCCTCCTCGTGTCTATACAGGGACCATTTCTTTCAAAAAGATCTATATTCTTGTGAACATACATAATATTGTTGTCAACATATTGTGAAGTAACTTTAAGTATACCCACTTTATTAAAAAGGACCCAAAGGCAGTCTTGAGCTGATAGAAAAATAGACCGTCAGCTCTTTTTTGTTTTATTTCATAAAGTTATACTAACTGTTAGCTTAGATCACAATTCATATTATGTTAGTAGAGTTCTCTTTATAATTGTACCCTACACATTCCAAATAATTTACTATCTAATGATCATTATTAATTTTAATATAATTATAAAAAAAAAAAAAACATTTCTTTTTTTATTTAAGAAACATGCAAAAGCCAATCCTACTGACATTAATATGACATTTGCAAATGACTGTTACATCGAAATTTAAAAATCCTTGTAATATTGGATTCCACTGAATTGAATCATTATTATTATATTTCTTTCCTTACCTACCAAGTTCACATTTTCAATCAAGCTCACTAATTATAAATAAAAATAAATATCAATTGAAAACATTTTCTTTAACAAAAATATACTATATGACAGGTTTTCCGTTAAAGAATTTGAAGCTACATTTTTAAGATTCATTAAAATTTTCTTTTCAGTGTATGTGTATTCAATTTAAAAGAGTCATAAGATACACACCATTATATAGCAACTTTACCTTTACGTTCAGCTCGAATTTTCTAAAGATTTATGTTAAATGTAAACACGACATATTTCTAAACATATCTCGTCTTAGACTGCAATGATAAAAGACCAGCGATAATTAAAAACATACCATCGAATCACATATATATACAGAACCCATCCGGTGTGGATATTTAATCTGTGACACGGGAACCTAAATGTTTAATTACGATTAGTGAAAACGGAAACATAAAGTAAGGTGATTTGGATTTTAATAATTACTAAAACGATTACAATATATTTAAGAAATCGACTCTCATAAGCCATTATAAAAATAGGTGAACTCTCAAATAGGCTAACTGATGGTATCAATACGTATAGACACTGGATCAATAAGAAGTATTAAGCAATCATTTTATCGTCAATGTGTCGAGAAAACATGGAACTAATAAGTTATGCTCCTTGTGTCTGAAGTACTGGCCATCATTGCCTTTCAAATCGAAACACACCGCGCTATAATTATCGAAACTTCAAGAAAAGTGCTCATAATTTGATATTCATACTGATTATTCTCGTCATTTTAAGTGTTACTTCCGAATTATGCTAATATTAGTTTTATAATAATTATCAATGTAAATAAATAAAATCAGTTACAATCAATCCATCGACGTGAAACAAAACTATTGATTGTTAAAAAACTAATTGGACGTTCGGTCAGTTTGACTACAATTTGAAACGCCAACTCTGATTAAATGTTTCGGTCACCGGGGGCTTTCAATTGAATTTGTACCGAATTTGTCTAGCATACGACACAGATTTTAAACTGAATTCAAGTTTCCAACTTGAAGACTCAATTAATATCGAAGTTTAAAAAATTGGTAAACAATTTCGATGATAATCTTATTTCGTGAAATGGTTCTCGTGAAATGACTTGGTGGTAGGGCTTCGTGCAAGCCCGTCTGGGTAGGTACCAACCACTCATCAGTTATTCTACCGCCAAATAACAGTACTCAGTATTGTTGTGTTCCGGTTTGAAGGGTGATTGAGCCAGTGTAACTACAGGCACAAGGGACATAACATCTTAGTTCCCAAGGTTGGTGGCACATTGACGATGTAGGGAATAATTAATATTTCTTACAGCGTCCTTGTCTATGGGTGATGGTGACCACTTACCATCGGGTGGCCCATATGCTCGTCCGCCAACCTATACAAAAAAAAATAAAAAAAAATCTTGAAAGAAAATTCATACTTTATATCGACTTGATATAAGACAAAATCGAAGTGAAATCTATTGCGATGTTACTCTACATTATAGATAGTTTACAATCTTTACCAATTCGAGATGATACCTCGCACCTGAGAACAACCAGTATAACGTGAACCATCTGAGCATTTCGCTGCTGTTATATAATTCTTTATACTTCTATTTCTCCAGAAGCAACAATTAATACCGACAGTACATTAATATAATAATATAAAATACGTTTAATATAACTTAATAATCCATGTGAATTATTACTGAAGAAACAATATTAATTTTAATTGGTTTTAAAATTAAGTAGTACTCTTGAAACGGTACAGTTAATTGAAAAACGTATTCAATTATAATTTATAAAAATAAAGTGAAATCATAAGTAAACGAACAGCCTGTAAATTTCCCACTGCTGGGCTAAGGCCTCCTCTCCCATTAAGGAGAGGGTTTGGAACATGTTCCACCAGACTGTCCCAATGCGGGTTGGTGGAATGCACATGTAGCAGAATTTCGATGAAATTAGACACATGCAGATTGCCTCACGTTTTTTCCTTTACCGCAGAGCACGAAATGTATTATGAACACAAATTAAGCACATATATATAGTGGTGCTTGCCTGGGTATGAATCCGAAATCATCGATTAAAATGCACGCGTTCAAACCACTGGGCCATTTCAGCTAATCATAAAATAGTTCACTAAAACCACAATACAATTATAAAAAATAATAACCTCGTATAATGGATTAAGTTTACTGCCTCCATTAAAAGCTCTATTATAAAAGTCGACGTCGCACACGGAAAAACCAATTTAGGTTCCTCTGGGAGGTTTTAGTGAGTTTGTGTAAGGTTCACTGGATGTTGCATTTTTGAGCAAATTGCAGTATTCTTGTATGCACTATGAAAGAGGTTATTGTTTAATGAAACTGAAATGAACGTTACTACATGTACATGTAAGCACAGAATACTCTTGGAATGGAAAATTATATAAATATATCTTTACGTTCATAATATATATTTAAAATTAAGTATTTTAAATACTATCGTATAACTTATTTATAAACTTTAAAATTAAAACAAGATGAGGATATTTTAAAATTGTTTATTATTTTATTTATGATTAAATTTATTAAAATTTAATTTAAAAAAATCTCTTAAGATTCAAACATCGTAGACAGAAAGTTACTATACGTTTACAAATGATAAAGAATGTTTGAATAAGCCATAAGCATTGCTAATCCAAAGAAATGTACATATGACACGTTAATATTACGTATTCAATAATTATTTCAAATCTCTGAGGACTCTCCGAGTTGCCTTTAAGACACGTTGTGCATTATTGAACAAACTGCAGCTCTCACACTAGCGACCCAGCACGGCACTTAACTGAAATAGCATCTGAAAATAATACCTCCAATTTAAAACTGCACGTGACACAGAGTACATACTTGCATTTAAATGTAATTTCAAATATAGTATAATAATAGTAAATGTTTAGTTCGCGATATAACCGAATATCAAAATGTACTTGCATTAATGGGTTCATACATTAACGAACGAATAGTTATCAATTCGAAAATAGTCTAGCAAAGATGCGATTATCATTTCCAAGCCTCGAGCGTTTTCAATTTCCATATTGATGCATTTAAAAAGATATGAGGCACTTATGTAGATCACCGGCTGAGACGCTTCGAGTTAAGATATGTGCTGCTAGCTTATCTGCATGTACGTGTATATGCTTCAGCGTGAAATTTATTTTAAAATACTTTAATCGGTATATTTTTATGATGATGATATCCTTCGGACTGATTTCAGTTTCGGTCTTTTATGTTATCGAGTAAAACTTAAACGGTGACAATTTCTATGTCGCCATGTTGTAACGATTCCCCACAGATTTTGCGGATTCGACTTATTCCTAATAGTGTTCTCAAACTCTTGGCAATCAAGTCCAAAATCTCTTTGTGAAACAACTTCGCTTACTGTATAAAAGGGGTTAGTTGCAAAAATAAATTAAATGTAATCAATATTTCAATTCAAATTATTGACATATTTTATTACATATGATCAATCTATACTGTTAAGCGATGAATTAAAAGTTTTAAACGTTAATTATAAAATGTCGTTTAAATATGCCATTTTATCAAATGCAAATTTTTCTAAGTATTAGATAGCGTGTGCAGCATCTGTTCGCGTTGAAAGTGATGAATATGAAACGACACATTTTGCAGAAATATTAGAGGCTGATGTTAAAATTTGCGATAAAATAAAACAAGATTTTGTATTTAATGGATTCATAACAGTAAAATAAACAGTATCGAGCTTCACGTTCAAGATATTTTAGTTCTTACGACTCTTGAATTAAATACGATTCTTGGTTAATTACTTATTACATTTGACGTTATCGTGCGTGGAAAATGTTTCTGCACTTTAGCTTGCCTTTTAAGTGAATGTCACAAATTCTCGTCCACTCGTTATTTGCAGCTCTGCTTGGAAATGCAGCTGCTCCCAGACTATTGGATGCATGTTTTAAGTAGAAAGGCATTTCTAAAGGCTACTGATCCAAAATCTACGAGCTAATTTCGCTTATACACCACCTGCTTACGGTCTAAATTTGTCTGAGGATAATTGTGCAAGACGTTCACAGTATATGCTGTACTTGCAAATATGTTAACAGGTAAATCGATCTTGAAGTTAGTGCTCGGGGATTGTTCGAATGGAATTTGTTAAAAGTAAGTTTGCCTTGCGGGAACGGCGGTCGCAAAGTTTCTCAGAATTAATTGATGTACCTTATGTTCGGATCAGCATGTTATGAGGTTCAAATAGTGGTTGATTAAAAAACTTTCTCATTCCTCCGCCATATATGGTCTGACTTCCATCTTGAATTTTATTAACTCCAAATCCCACAGCCAATTTGATTTAAAGTTTGGTTATTACGCTTAATACATTGGATATGAAAATGTTATTTAATATCAAATTAGTTGTAAGTAAATTTGCTAGTTTTGAATAAACTAAATTAAAGCACGTAGCGCATTATAGAAACGGTTTGTAAAGAGTTTTCGTTATCGTTCAGAATTGTTCTGCAATGAAAGATTAAATAGAGGAGATAAAATTGTCTTGAATTAATTTTAACCTGACAACTACTATGGACTTTGTTCATATTTGCTATTACCACCACGTTGCTCTAAATTCTCACACAAATCATGTAAATTTGTAGTTGGTTTTATAAAACCAATACTGTACATTTAAATAGGATAATTTCGTTCATAAATTCAACGTCTGTGGCAGTGTTTCAGTTCACAATAGAAAATCAACTCTAGTAAAATTATCTCAGGCCATTACGAGGGTATCTGCGTGCATTTGTCCTCTTTTCCCGTCACCCAATTCTCCCTTTAGGGCAAAGGGTCAGGAAATTGATGTGGTAATTGATAACAGTGTCTGATTTTGTTCTTATTAATAACTTTAGGGACTGCCTTTGGGCTACCGTAATGACCTTAGTCGCAAATTATTATTAACGAGCGATGTCGGATGAGAAATAATTATGTTCAAGGTTTTTTTTTGGGCGTGAAGATTGATGGTTGTAACATTTTTAATTTTTACCTTGTGCGAGCCACAGACTAAATAACATAGAATGGTCACAATCATTGTATAATATATGTACAACAAACGACAAAACTTCGTATTGTTGTGTTCCACTTTTATATTTATAGATGCAAGGGACATAAAATCTTACTCCCCAAATCTTGATTTCCGTTGATGATTTCTTTGGGTATTGATGATGGCTTATTATGTCTTTCAATTTCATATATAAAATTATATTATTTAAAATGTAATTTAATCTGTTTAAAATGATAACATATTTTCCCTGTAAGCGGTTATATTAACCCGAAACGGTTTGATAGATTTTGATTTATGAGCTGTTCACCGTTACAGTCTTGGTAATGTTAAATCCAATACGTTTGGGCACACGCTTCACCGATGGGATTAAAGGCTACACTCGTGTGCTTACGTCTACCTTCAAATTGACGTGTTGTGATGAATATGGAAGAATTATGAAAAATTATGATAAATATTGTTTCAAATTTAAATAAAACAGGAATAAAAATCCTTTGATAATTTTGAGTATCGAATGATTTCGTTCAACAGTTGAATATACTGAAAAGTAAGATAGGAAATATGGAAAACATACATAAAAGTTATACATATTACGTATTAAATTTCGGTTGCTGACATAATGAATTGTTTTAATGCGGTTTTTTAATTTAATAAGCTGCTAGCTTATTACAGTTGTCTCATAAAATAAAACATTTATGAAAATAACCAGTAAATAAAAGAAACAATATCTTGAATATAATATATACTAATATATATATTAAGCTTAAAGAATAAATCTATGACAAGAAATAAAAATTGTTTATATAAATCCCATATGAATTGAAACAGAAATAAAAAATAGTATATTTTAATAAAAAATCTGTTCACTAAAAATGGATAAAGTTACCTCTAAATGTTGCTATATTTAAAATAGAATTACATCAATATAATAAATCCTAAAACAGCTATAGAACACGGGGGTTTTAAACTTTGCAGTTGTGGTATTCGTGTGGTATTCCTCTAATTTTATAACTCGAGCTAGGTACGCGTTTAGGAAATCCAAATTTGAAGCAAACAGCCATATTAAAATTTGTTATATTTCGAACTGAACACATTAAGTTAATAATTATGAAGTAAATAAACGATGAATCATGTTATTAAAGTTAAAGAGCCGTGATAGACCAGTGATTAGATGTGAATATTTGCCTATGATTCTGAGTTCAAACTCGGGACAAGTACGTTGTGTCATTTATTAATAATCTAATGCCAGGTGGTATAGAAAAATATCGTGAGAAAACCTGCACAAAATGGATTAACCAAAACTTCTCCCCAAAAGGGAAAGGAGGCCGTGTGCAGTCATGTGAAAAGACTGTTACTTTTATTAAAGTTTTTAATAACGAATAAAATAGAAGTGTTCTGTTACTAGATAAGCAACAAAATATTACTGAAATTTATTTCAGTTAAATTGACGTTTTTTTTTATAATTTTATGACTGTAATAGTTAAATGTTATAGAATTATATTCCAATCTATCGAGTCAATCAAAATTCCTTCAACCTATCCCTCATACAGTCCAGAGGCCTACATCAATCACGAATACGCTTCAATTTCAGCCATCAGTGACAACAATGACCAACAGATTTCATGTTGCTGGTAACATCTCTGTCATCTAGAAGGACATGTTAGGCAGATTACCTTCATATATGACACATTTACAACTGTACGCAAGGATTATATGACCTCTGATGTGATCTGCCTGCTGCTATTGCCTCACAAGCTGTGATTCAAATTAAGGTTGATTTGTTATGTTGGATTAGTGGTTAGTGAATATCATTATATTATAATTATATTGTATATTTTTGCTAAGCAATTATGATCATTAAGGGTTAAGGAATTAAGGTTACATCAATTAACTACTGAATAGCACCCCATTATTTATAAAATTACAAGACCAGCTTATTAAGCAATTTTACTCAAGGTTTGAAAAAACATTGGAATACAAAACTGATACGAAAATTCACACTTCCCAAAAGACCTTTTACGTTAAATCAAAGGCATTTTCAATCAAGAAGATTGATGATAGGTTAATCTCGAGATCAATGGATGCAGAAGGGATTTTAGATGGAGCTAAGGGTCTGGAAATATGAACATTATGTACACATTATATACAATATACATCTAGATATACAGTAGGTAATACTTTGCAACGACCAAGTTATACTTTTCTTTTATACGTATCTCTACAAATAAATATATTCTTTAGTTGTATCGTTAAAAACAAACATACCGTACGAGATTTAAAATAAAATTACAATAACTATTAAGAACAAAAGTATTACTATTAAAAAACATAACGTCACTACAGGTTACAATATTAAACTATATTTACTTACAGGTGATATAATTATGTGCAGAGTATGAACATATATTTTAACTTGAACAATTCACTTGTTGGTAGGGCTTTGTGCAAGTCAATAAAGGGTAGGCATCATAATTATATGCTACCAGCAAAAAACAATGCTTATTGTATATATTGTAATTTTGGTTTCATGGATGAGTGAGCCAGTACGGTTGCAACCATAGACACATTGCCTTTGGCCTTGGCTTGAATATAAAGAAAATTTTTATAAATGAAGCGAAAAGAACATTGTAATAAATGAAGCGATAGATGTCGAGCCAGTAATGCAGAGGGATAGATGACGATTACAAGAAGAATATGAAGTATGTATTAAGTTCACGAATGTACACATTTATAACAAGGTATAACTAAACTCTATGCGTGAGGATACAAGGATCTTTACTTCCTGATAGAGCTTTGTGCAAGGGTAACACCCACTCATTAGATATTCTAACGCCCAACGGCAGTGCTCAGTATCGTTTCCGGTTTTAAGGGTGAGAAGAGAATGTAACTACCCGTAGTTACAAGGGGCACAACATCTTAGTTTACAAGCTCAGTGACATATATATGATCTCAGTGATATAAGAATTGGTTGAATTTCGACCAATCATCGAGCATTAGCAATGTGCATAATTATTAATAAGGTGAATCATATTAATGAGGTAAAGTTTTGGAAATAAAGTGACACTAGCATGTATATATACATTCTGAAGTTAACACGAAAAGGAATTTAATTATTACTGGGGGCGTATCTCCTGAAAAATCTATGCAAATCTTTAGGTTTCTACCTGAGCTAAAATGCACACTACATTAATGTTTCATAGTACAACCGACGCACGTATCCTCACGTCGATTTTGAATTTGGAACGTATTTAATTCTTTTTTTTTTTAAATATCATAGTCGACACTTAAAAGTCCGTGATACAATTTTTAACTACCATTTATATCAAATTTAATGAAATCAAGAAACCAGTTCATTTTCCACTTTAATATCTAAAGTAAAACAAAAAAATAAAGTAAAACGAATAATCTTCGCCTCGTCTATTTATTATCTTTTCATGAAAACTTTTAAAGCAAGAATTATAAAGCATCCTGTTTATTTAGATCTACGGCGCCAAGAGCGCTAAGTTTCTTTTAGTGCAACTAATGAGAAAATGTGGACCACCAAGTACTTTCAAGAAGGATTCAACGCTACTTTAATATAGCCACGCTGTGCTTAACCGAGAAATTAATTATTTCTTAATACTGCAGACATTATTCTGCTAAACAAATTTATATTAAAAGAATTACGTCTCTATAGATTTTTAAGGAAATTTTTTAGAGAAATTAAAAACAATATGTTGCTCCAAGAAAAATCATTGGTATTTAAAATTTACGTTCTTGGAACAAATTAACTGAAAATAAAATATTTGATTTGATCGTTCTTTTTTCAAAAATCAAGTTAGCTGGTTTTAAATTTGTGATAAATTTCTTGTTTCTTAAAATATTGTTACTTCGAATATTAATGATGCTGTTTCATATCTCACTAAAGTATTTAACACTGACACTGTAATAAAGATAGCTCTCATAACATCATTAAGAGGAATGTGCAATATCTGATCAAAGTAATATTAAGTTTGCGGGTACTAATACAAAAATGTATACATATACATGGCAAAAATAAATAAGTAATATGATGACGGATCGATAGTGTAAACGCTTCCTAATTCATGATTGCTATTAATTTTTCAATAGGAAAACCAACTTGAGGAAAAAATATTTTAACTCAGGGCTTAAACTTAAACTTCAAAGTTTGTAGGCTTGTAAATCAGCCGTTTAACTTAAGAGATAGTCAATCCAAGAACAAACATATTATAATATATTGTATATCTATATTATTATAAATGAGAAAGTAACTCTGCCTCTCTGTCTGTCAGTCGCTCTTTCACTACAAAACCGCTGAACCAAATTTGATGAAATTTGGTATGAAGCAAGTCTAAAGTCCAAGGAAGGATATACGCCACTTTTTTGCCTAACACATAACAACCACACTCCTTAAAGATAAGCGAAGCCGTGGGCAACAATTAGTATTTTTAAGAGAAGGGTGAGCTACTAAAATTACAAGACGCATAAAGAAAAGATCGCGAATTCTATAACTTTTCAAAGGGTAAAGTTTTGAATATATTTTTATACAAAACTAACAGAACCTTTGGCTGCGTGAAATTTATAAAAGAAAAACTTCCCACCACTGTTTCACCCTCTTAGGGGTAAAGTTTTGTAAAATTCGTAAATTGTTAGTAGATTTCTACCCCCTATAAGGATTCTATATGCCAAATTTCAGATTTGTAGGTGTAATCGTCTCTGAGAATTCGTGATTAATCAGTGAATGGTATTTCGCTTTCATATCAAGGTTAGGTAAGGCTTTCTGAGGGCATGTGTTCATCAGGAAAAAGACAAAGGAAACTGACCGTTACCAAACATAGAGACTTTCACTTGTCGTTTATAGCACTCGATGGTAAGGTAACGTTAAGTACTAGATTTAACCCGAACCATTTGTTTTTAAATAATATTAGACACCATCACATACATTCCTCTGATCCCAATGTAAGTAGCGAAAGCATGTATTATGGAAAATCAGATGTAACGACGGTACTACTACTATACAAGTTAGTCTTTTTTATATTAATAAAATATGCATTGATTTAACGTTTATTCGAATAAATCCTCTTTGTTGTTCACCTTTGAAACTTTATTTAAGGAAATCTGCCCTCATATAATATTAAAGCCGGCGACCGGTCAACAACCGAGCGGTCAATGACATTCTAGGATTAATATAAACTGCATAATATATGGAAACGATAGTGGCTTTGATTTTATGATTAAATTAAATATATAAATAAAGTTTAGTAATGCTGGCTCACTCAAACTGGAACACAGCAATAAATACCACGAGTAAATTTATTATATTTAATAAAATCTTATTTTTATATAATTATAATAACAATATTATTGTTATAGGGTTTGCATATTATAATCTTATTTTTACATATAATAACAAAATGATTTTTATATGGTGTGTAAAAAAAGTTTGTCCCGCATGAAATTTTACCATTAATAATTTGTATGTATGTTCTCTTCAACAATTCACTTGTTGGTACGACTTTATGTAAACTTAACTGAGTAACCAGCCCTCATTGAATTTTCTATTCTTAGAATAGCTGTTTGGTACAAAATTCTTCTAATTCTAAATATTATTAGACGGTAGAATATCTATTTGGTACCTAACACTTATTAAAATCATTTTGTTTAGTGCAACCAACTCTTATCATAATTATAATATTAGTTAGTTCGCTTATTAACTACCCACATTTGCGTTATATGCATAGAAATATTTTGTATACAAACAACAACAACCCGTAAACTTCACACTGCTGGGCTAAGGCCTCTTCCTTTGAGGAGAACACCACGCTTTTCCAATGCGGGTTGATGGAATACACATGTAGCAGAATTTCTATAAAATTAGACACATGCAGGTTTCCTCACATTTGTTTGTCATGTTTTCCTTCATCGCTGAGCAAGACATGAATTATAAACACAATTTAAGCACATTAATATTCAGTGGTGCTTGCCTGGGTTTGAACCCACAATCATCGGTTAAGATGTAGGCGTTCTAACCACTGAGTAATTTCGCCTCTCTCTTATATTTTGTATGTCAAGTATTAATAATATTAAATTTGTGGAATCTAAGTATGACTTTATAAATAAGTATTATTTATATCATAAAATGTATGAAATGTATGATGCTGATTAAATAAAGTGCAAGACGTCAGGTTACATCTTCAGTCTCACGCGATAATCTTATTCAGATGACTGCGCGTGTCTCTCACTAAAGATTATTATTATAAACACACGACATTTCCTTGTGCCTCTAATAGTTATTAAAATAATCTCATCTTAGAAATATATTAATAAATAAATGTATTTTAGAAACAGTTCGTTATAGGCATATATTAAAAGTTTATTTTTTAATTTATTTACTAAATACGATCAACGCATAATAGAATTAAAGCGATCGCTTATTTTTATTTTTTTCAATAATAAGTGGTATATTTGTAACATAGCTTTGATTACAAATTCATTAATTCTTCAATATATATGTTTTTGTATTAAACTCTAAATCAATGAAAAAGTATATTTAATTGAAGCTTATATAAGCATAACGGGCATTTAAAAAAAATGTGTAATATATGAAATATAGATGAAATATACATTCTACCGAGAAGAACTGGCAAGACTCAGTAGTTACTCTTTTCTAACACGGAACCAGATACGTCATACATGACTGACGTCATGACAAAATATGTAAATCATCAAAATATAAAAGTTATTCAGTTCGTTAGATACTATTCAATATATCAACTCAAACTCAAATAACTTTATTCAATATAAAAGCATTACACTTTCTTATTGATGGTCAATTGAAACACTACCACCGGTTCGGAAAAGAAAATACTGACCTGACTCTGACCTGAGAAGAAGCGGCGAAAGAAACGCACCTGGATTTTTTGTCTCAAATATTATATAAACAATTTAATATGAGAGGAAATAGCCAGGTGGCGATCGTTTTATTCCCAAGGTGTGCTATCGATCATAAACTCATTAATTGTATAGTAGCATCACAGTTTATTTCCATCACTATAATTGTATACGAATAAAATGAAATTAATTCATACAGTGGAGTATCAGTCTGGATCTCTTATTAAACATAAACATGTCTCAGAAGGAAACGTCAACGAAATTCGCGTCAGAATCGTTCGTAATACAACGTCGTATGTTTTTGTGTTCCCATCTCTCCTATGTTACATGTACATATACATGTTGTATGTAACTTATATGAAATGCATTCCTCATTCTCGTCTGTTGACACTATGGAAATTAGGATCTCAACGCTGATTTTAATAAAGATCTCAAGATATAAACTAAGTCTGCCTGACAGCTTCTAGCTTCTATATTTAGTACAACAATATTATGCAACGTGGATTTTAATGAATTTTGATATTAGTATCATTTTCCGTGTAGTGTATAATATTATTCGGCGTATAACTTGAAACGTATTATACACATGAATACTTATGTTATGAATCTTACTAGACACGGTTTTAATAAGATCCCTTGATAGTGAGTCCATTTATTAGTAACTATTTGTCCCGCGGATTCACTCGCGTCCTATGTTTGGTTGTCATATGTTAGGTAAAAAAAGCCTCTTGGAGTTCAAATTTGCTTCATACCAAATGTCATCAAATTCGATTCAGCAGTTTGGTCGTTTGGTCGTGAAAGAGCCTAGGCAGAGTTACTTTCACATGTATAATATTAGCATAAATTTCAATAATAGAAACGTTATACTTTTACAGCGTAATAAAAATAAAATAAAAAAGAATCTAGCTAGCAACCCGCTCCGACTTCGCACAGGTGCAATTCTTATACTAAATTTACTACAGAATCGTTTATTTGCGACATCGTTTTAGAAACTTCTAAAATTACCAGTGTTTATACTATGTTATTCATGTATCAGGTATTTATACAAATCCTCAAATCATCATCCGTCCTTTCGAATCACTCTATATTTTAAAAGAAACTTCAAAGTCAGTTTAGTAATTTTAAAGATCTAACTTTACATAGGGACAGACAGCGCTAAGCGACTTTTTTATACTATGTAATGATGATGATATTGACGTCGTTGGCAAATCAGCTCGTTTCCCGAAAAAAATATTAATAAACAATTCATCAGTTACTCAAGTCAACCAAAGCTAAGGATCCCTTAGCTAATCCCACCGTTTTTACAGTGGAATTAGTGTTGAATTCCATTAATTCGGCCACATAAATCCCCGTTAGGCTACCCAGTATTGCGGAAACCGATTTATATTGAGCCCTGGATTTAAGATAAGCCGACTGAGTTGATGAGTAAATAACCCTTACTTTTTTGGTCTTTAACGAGATGATGTTGTATATATGTTTTTATATCCGCAATAGCATTCACATAAACTGGCGGTAGAACTCTGTCTGTCTGATTATTAGCTACCTGGGTAGTACCTTCTCATAATATAGTCAAAATAAGTACATGCATACGACGTCTTAGTTCCCAAGTTTGGTGAAACTAACGATGTAATCATTATAGTCCCCACTTCCCTTCAAGTAATTACATTTCCTGGTCCATTTGTAATGTAAATAAAACTCACTCACAGATGAATCGAGGCCTTATTTCTTTTTAAAAGGGCTTTGGAGCTTATTGCGTAATGGTGCTTCAGTGTGAGTCGGTAAATAAATACACATGAGCGTGTGCTATCTGACACATGAAGATTAGCTTAATTAAGTATATTCTATTTTATATATAACAATTAATTATAAGATGACAATTCACATTTTGTTCCAGAGAAAAAAAATTCACATATTTATTTACGAGTAACTATACTATACTACATTTTGTTTAAAATTTTATATGAATAAAAAAACGTAATTTTCGTTCGAGTTACGTAATAATTTACAACTACAAACAAATTTTTTATTAAAATAAATAAGAAATTAAGGTGTACTCATCTCCAAAGCCGAAACATCAGCACGCTGACGCGAGCTATGTCGGTAGCTAATTAAAAATGATTAAGTGACCATATCATACAATGTAACCTTCGTAAATATATATTAAAAATGAGTTTTAATTAGAACATCACGTTACGTTGATTTTATGAAAATTTGAGGTTTTTCATAGCTTGAGGTCAGTTATTGAAAATTATATTTAAAAAGACTTGTTACTAAAATTATACATTCAGCTCTTAGAACTAAAACTGTGACTGTATTTCTAAATAGTTAATTAAAACTTTAGTGTAAGTAAAATCACTTAACTTGGCACTTAATATATTGTTTTTGTTTATTATATTATATAGTTTTTAACAAGATAGTAACTAAAACAATCTGAAATCTAGCATTGTTTCCTTGAACTTTTCTTATGACACTCATTGGTGGACTCTTGACCGTCGCCCATAGATTTTGAAGAAGAAATGGTCCGCTTATATCTATTGGAGGTACGACTTACCATCAGGTGGTCCATCTGCCCGTCCATCTATGCAATAAAAAAACGAAAATAAGCAATAATGATTAATCTTAAACCATCAAGAAACTCACTCAAACAGACACAAGAAATCAACCAAATATATAATACGATATTCGTGGCATACATATTTACAAAAGTATTAATACAATACATATAATAAACAGATAAGATATAAACATTGGAACAATTCGTTCTTTAATAAAAATACTTTTTAATTACTCGGGTTGCATGCGTTTGGATGTGTAGAATTTTCATTGTTAAAGAAGTATTTCGTACTCAAGCAATCTTGATAGCGTATGGACCAAAGGTCCTTGTATAGTAAGAAAAATATTAGCGACCAAGACTCGTTATTATTTATAGAGCTACAGAATGCAAATCGTTTTGTTATTATTTAAGTATAATCAGTTCAATATTACTTGTTTATGTAGTGTTTAAGTGTCAATTCAAGGCAAGTAAAATCTATTTAGATAAACGTCTTTTTTATTTTTTGCTTTAATAGTACTAGCTTAAAATTTAATTTATTGTGTAATATAAATATTTATTAGACAATAATAATTATTACATATTAGATAATGAAGTTAAAAAAATCGGCTAGATGACGTAGTCTATGTTGTTTAATCAAAAACTATTTATGTTTTGTTGGTCTACACAAACTATAAGTCTTACAAAATATCTTGTATTCGCTGTTTGAATATTTCTTTTTTTTTTTGGAATTGATAATCGGTCAGTAAAATGCAAATGAATATTATGTATTGACACCGTATTTTCTTTTTCATTTCTACTATATCCAATGCGCTACCAAGCTTGGTAACTAAGTTAATATGTCCCTTGTGCCTGTAGTTACACAAGCTCTCTCACCTTACAAATTGGAACACAATAATAAGTGGATACCCTAGCTTACACAAAGCATCAAGTAAATACTTTGCTTTAATAACATTTTTAATTGAATCTTGCCTGCCTCATATTTCCTGCTCATAATGCCAATGATTTAGGCCATGGACTTAAATCCTGGGTCAGGTCATTTAAAGTTATTATGTTAAGAAATGCTCCGTACAAGCTCGGATTTAATTCCGGTGAATCGGAACACCTCATCGGTCAAGTCAGTCAGTCAATATCACTATCTACTCAAATTATTAGTTTGGTATATTTACAAACGATAAATATGCGGAATTTACTACAGGCACAGCTAGTCTACATATAAAATTGTTTTATTTTTATTACCATAAATGTAATTGAAATGTCTATTAATGTTAGAATTTATGGTTCCAATTTAAAACAATCCTCCTGTATCTGAAACGATGGTCAAAGTCAGGTTAACTAATTTGGCTTGAATCTGAGCGCTCATTGGATGCCTATTACGTCAGCAGCCACCACCGACCGACGACAATCCAGATTAAAGCCAGATTAGCTTAACAATTACCTTCTAGTTACTAGTTGTTTCGGTAATGTTAAGGCACTTTATGCTCCGTACATTCTAGTTTATTAAAAAAAAAAAAACAATATATTACAAAGTTTTGAATTTAGAATGAATGGGCATTATACAAGATTAAATTAAATGAAAATGTACCAAGAAACAAACAAAGATTCTACTATGTAGAACTTGGCAAGAACAAAATCTATACATATATACTACATACAATGGAATGATTATTGATTAAATGCCTTTGTACTATATATTTCATACTTTATGAAGTTATATAATATAATATATGATGGCAGATTTATTTTTAACTGTAAGTGTTATGGCAAGGCGAGCCGTTATTATTTATCAAGCTGCTCAAATGCGAGTGAGTAGCAAACCCATTTTGCTCATATAGTTTTTCAAATGTCGAAAAAATTCAGTATAATGTCCTTCGACAAATACCTATATGTATATATATTGAGGATAGAATAAAATACTTAACCTAATACTATTCAAGTGTAAGAATTCTCAAATAAATTTCGAAGATTAATAATAAAATGTCATCTCATTTCCAGTTCACTCGCTGTTCTAAGTTCGAGGCTCATAAATCCAGGTCAATTATACCGACCCATGCCATTTAATAAAGTATGCAAAGTTCGAAAGCCACAGTTAAGGTAGGATTTGAAATCGCGCCGTGGAAAGTCAAGAAAAGTCATAAAATTAAATCTATACGAATAAACGTTAAATTTTATATGATCTTGATGCTTGTCACTTTTTTATCGCATAATCCAATTTATGTCAAATCAAATTTTGAGAATTTTAGATGAAAATAGAGATTTTTTGCAAATAATAAATTATGAGTCTTGAGAATAGCAAGGAATTTGATTGACGCGTACACGCTTTATCAATAATAGACACAGCCCATAAATGTGGGCTACTGGCCTTTGGGCCTTATTCTCCACTTCAGAATTCTGGTGATATAATAAATATATTCGTAATCTATTTTTAGATTCTATTTTTTTTTATCAATAAACTTTAATAGTATTGTTGTTAAAAGATTTTTTTTTTTGTAAATAACGCATTTATATTTTTATTACTTAAGTATTATAATTAGTTGTCTACGCGTGCCAAATCAAGACAAGCCAAATCGATTTAGCTGTGATCATATTATACGATTTGTTTTCTTTCACTTGCCTGGTTTCAGCTTTAAATTTTATGATTTCCGTACAGGAAATATGTTATTGTCAACATATCATACTATTGATTCCTTCAAAGAAAAAAAGCATTTCATTAAATTATTATAATTTTGAACAGTGAAACGTAATGTAACTCTTATTTGATTGGATGTTACGAATGTATTATACCTGTAAACATTCTCTCATTAACCACTTCACAAAACAACAACATCAAGTGCTTTAGTGCTAGAATAACCAGTGATTGAGCGGTATCCACAATCAGCACAAAGCCCACGTACAAAAATATTGAACATTATTAGAGCTCAAAATAAAATGGCTCAGGTTACGTTTATTACTTATGAAATCCCGGTTAAACTCATAAACGAACCTGAGAAATTACAGCTAACTAGTAACAAGAAAGTCAAAATACTTGTTCAAATTACTCAAGACACAACCAAGTAAATTGCAGTGTACGAAGTTTTCATTTAGGTAAACCAGAAACTATATTATTACTGACGTAAAATTCCTTTAAAGTTGTTATTATTATAAAAATTTCAGAACACGAAATACAATGGAACAGCCCGCAGGATATAAGACCTAACTCACAAATCTTTTAAAGCAAACATTTTTTGTAACTAGCACTCGCTCGAGGCGGCCTCGTTGAATTATTTTTATTTTCATCTTATCGTATAATTTATAACTGCCTTTGCATTTGGGTTCGAATATTTCATAAAAATACGGTCGTTCTAATGAAATGGACCCTTTGAATTGTTTTTCGTTTCTGTTATTACACAGGACTTTGATATATAACTATTAGGAGATAAAAAGGGGAGATAACCATCTTCCTGCTAGCAACGACCTTGAAAATATAAACAGATATCGTTTTAACATTTGTTCCAGATATCACATACTTTACTCTGATCCCAATTAAGTAGCTAAAGCACTTGTGTTATGAATAATCACTATGATAATCCACATCGACTCAGCCGGCAATCGAACCCGGGACCTCGGAGTGGCGTACCCATGAAAACCGGTGTACACACCACTCGACCACGGAGGTCGTCAATATATATTAGCAAATTGTTGTTGAACAATCATCGGAAATGACTAAAGTGGTTTATAATCAGTCATCAGACAAAGAGTCTATCACTGATTCGCTGTCAAACGATGATAGACCAATTCTGATCGTATAACGGCTGATGGCTATCTTCCTACCGTTTATCACTAAGCTTTGCTCCACAGGAAGTAATTTATGCCTGACAACGTTTTGATTTAACAGGTTCATAATTATAGCACAATAGATTATACGACAATAAGTTTAGTTGTTTGACTGTAGTAAATCTAATTAGTGGGTGGTACCTTACCAGACGATAACAAAACTCTACTATCAAGATTTCCACAAAAATAATCTTATATTTGTACGAAAAACAACATAATTGTTAAAAAAAAATCAAAATAAACTTTATTCAAGTAGGCTTTTACAAGTAATCGTCATTTTACAATTAATTGAAGTTACCACCGGTTCGGTGTCAACCGGCAAGAAACTCAGTAGTTACTCTTTTTCAATATGTAAAAAATACAAAGTCATGTTACTTAATACAATTATTTAAATTTACTAACCAATATAGTTATATTTTAACATGAAATGCTTCGAATGTTTCGTGAAGTTCTGTTCCTATCAGCATGATGCAGACGCGTCCCAATTACCCACACATTGCCAAGACATTTCGTGGATTCCTCGATAAATAACATAAGCGAAACTAATCCATAGTTACTATTAATAATATATATAAATAGTTCCAGTTTACAAAGTTCTCAACCTGCGGGTTCGCACGTGTCCAGTTTATTAATAAAGAAAATTATATTATATAAATATAATCAATACACTCAGGTTAATTGTAGATTTCTGTCAGTGAAAATTTTTGTGAGACCAATTCTAACAAAAACATTCATTAGTTTATTAGTTCCGGAGATGAACACACGTACAAACAAACAAATATGTTAAATTACTTGTTTATATTAATAATATAGATAAAATATAAAACGAACGCTTCTTACATCGTCTAAATGTAAAGCCCGGCTTCTTATATTATATTATTATAATCTACAAATACTTTTATAAACTTAATGCACGTATTTATATTTGTACGAAAAAAAAACACGTCTTCATTTATCATAAGATTTGGAAAAAGAACTAATTCCAAATTCAAATTTCCAAGTCTCCTACTAAAATACCGTTCCATAAAAAAATCGTCTGACTACGTCTTTCGATCTCTTATATCCACGATCAACATACCAAGACACTATTCTGCAGAAACTAACGTATGCATGTCCACTTTTATCTGTGGAAATAAAAACGAATGTTCTACGTTATGCTTTACAAGATGTTTATGACATAATATATAAAGTTGTATCGTGATGGGAGGGTGTAAGTAGGGGGGCATAAAGTTGCCTAGTATAACGATGGGAACCACGCACACTGCAGATAATTCGCTACTTTATCTTATAAGTTTTACTAGTGGTGAATTGTTTTATCTTCTATATCATAATATATTTGATGTAAAAAGTATTTGTAGCATAAAGGTTTATACAAGACAATTTTGCCAAAGTCCTGATTCGATATCTAAGATACTTTAATTGTTAAAAAGTTAGTCAAAGTCAAAGTCAAAAACCTTTATTCAAAATTGAAGTGTTCACACTCTCTTATTGATAGTCGAAAATCTACCATCGGTTCGGTATTAGTGGTGGTGGTGTAGTTAATCCTAGTTATACTATTAAGTCAAAGTTGATCATTGAATCTAAAGCCATTCGTTGGTATTCAGGATACGTTGGCTTTTAATTAAACGTACTTATATTTTTATAGATAATTATTTAATAAGACGTTCCATAAAAAATAACAATTTTTAATAAAATGGAATTTAGTTACATATTTGGAAACTAGATGATCGCGTCCTTGCTTGTTAAAATCTAGTTTTTTTTCCTTGTATTGTTTATGTACCTATATAAAAAAGTAGTGTTCTGGGGCTTTGGTAGCATTTTAGGGATTGGTCGTTAGATGTTAGGCATTGAGGCTACGTCGTTCATTGGGCTTTAAGGTCGCTTCAATCAAATTTTATCAAAATTGGTTAAGTATTTATTATTATTTATTTATTTATTTCTTTTTATAATAAAACATACACATTAATATATTTTACAAGCCATTAAACCATTTTCTGGTTTGTATTGGATTAGCCATAAAAAGAGCAACAGATAATCATACAGACACAGCCACTTTCGTTTTTATAACATTAGTATAATTGTAACCAGGGTCAGTTGTTACTTAAACTTTTGAATAACTAAAGAATTTCTTGGTATTGAAATTTAATTGAACGTCTGCCTCGAACCCTCGAGACACGTCATCACATCAGATGACAACTGCATCCTGCGATCATTAATGAAGAGTGTTATGCTATGCATTAATGTTTTGCAAACAATATTGGTGAGTATTATGGCAAAGCTTCACTCAATTTACATTAGAGCTTTCATATTTAATGGGTGCAATATCAAATGAGAGTTTAATATTTTAGGCGTACAGTGACGCTGTTGCTATGGACTAATGACTATAACAATCTCTTTATATATATCTATATTTAACAAAGAAATAGTCAGTTAAAACTGTATTTAATCAATAATATATCTTCGTATAAACGTAGTGTAGGACGTCCTCAGGCACGGTGGAGTGACGATATATGCAAGGCAGCAGGCAGGAGCTGGATGCGAGTAGCCGGAGAAAGATCACATTGGCGTGCACTTGGAGAGGCCTATGTCCAGCAGTGGACAAAAACGGGCTGATGATGTGATGTGATTATGTGATATCGTCGTATAACAAATTTAGACTACGCAACGAATTTTAATGCAGTTTCCATCAATAAATACATTGATTCAAGGGGAATATTTTTTTTGTTTTTCATATAAGTATAGAAAAATAGTTTTTTTTTTTCAATTTTATTCTTGAATATACAAGTTGTAAAAATACCCTTACTGTAACCGTTTGAGTTTATAGTCCGGATGGACAGTTAGTTTATTATAATATTTACGTAATAAGGCTCACATAAAAGGACATCTAAGATACATCGAAGACATCTAAATTCATCATATGTTAAGAAAAGCGTAGTAGCGATGTATGTATATACAACTGACTTGTAGTGAAACATCAATGCGGAATATGCTCTAAATCTTTTCTTTAATGGGGAGCAGTTCTTGGCTCAGCACTGAGCCAAATTTACAGACTCCTTTTGTTATTATTTTAAGACTTATTTAAATGCTTTGAACTTGTTAATCTAATATAAACATATAAGCACTTTAAGGAGAAGGTTTGGAACATATTCCACCACGCTGTTCCAATGCGGGTTGGTATAATACACATGTGGCAGAATTTCTATGAAATTTGTCACATGCAGGTTTCCTCACGATGTTTTCCTTCACCGCTGAGCACGAGATGAATTATAAAGACAAATTAAGCACATGAATCAGCGGTGCTAGCCTGGGTTTGAACCCGCAATCATCGGTTAAGATGCACGTGTTCTAACCACTGGGCCATCTCTGCTCTTAATACAGTTCTGTAAAATAAAAATTTGAAAGTAGCTTGTAAAGTCTACTTGATTAACGAATACTTAATTTTAAATTTAGTTTTGAATACTAGCTTCTCCGTGGGGTTTTACTCGCGTCAATCATCACAACTAGTATGTTATCCACAATACCGCAAAAAACATTAAGAGCAAAAAAGTTCTTTTTTCAAATCGGTCAAGTAATTTTTGAGATCAGCGTATTCAAACAACGACTCAAGGTCAATCATAACTAACGACATATCAAGAACTCAAAATAAGAAAAAAAGCAATAACTTGAGTGAAATAAACGTAATATCGAAGTCGATTTTAAATATATTTTATCTATGATGTACTCATACCCACAGTGTGAATAGACCCAACACCAAACGTTAAATCCGGTAATAAAACTGGAATTGGAATTGTCGATATTAGAAGTAAGAGCCTCCAACCATTACCCTTGCGTGTGGACTGTATTTACATAAACCAATTTGATGACCTTAATTATTAATGTTTCAGCTGTAATACACTCTCAGCGTCACACTGTTTGGGAATAACTTACTATTGATTGATGGTAGTTACACAAATTATTATTACCAATATAATAAATTTCAAAGTTTGTATGTATTCGATTCTTTTGCTAGAAACACTCAGAGTCTTCGCAGAACACGCTTGAGTCATTTTAGAAAGAGATAACAATATCGGCTTTAATAGTTAAACGATTGGAGAATAAACACATCAAAATTCCATATCATAATTGACGATTTTAAACAATACACGAGACAGATACGAAGTCGTTAGAGACTAGCACTACCAGAATAATTAGATCTGTAGTAAGCTGTGCATGAAATTTTGGCTAAAGTAAAATGTTGGATTTGAGGTCGAAAATCTTAGAAATAACGAATACCACCGAATTGACAAACTCCCATTTTAAGTTGTATAATAAGAATTTGAATACTTTTCAAATTACTAGTATAATGATCAAGAAAAGAGGTTGCCTATAAAAATATAAAATATGGTACTATATTCTCTGTCTTTTATTTTAAAATCAGCAGTACATGACATAGGTAACTTACTAACTTAATTAACTTTATCAATTACATAAAAGACTAATAAGAAATAACTGTTAGAAGGTATGTAGACATTTACTACATGTACATCTTGTAAAACGATTCAATACTAGAGAAAATACTTGAATAACTACTTTAAATTCTCATCGATCATTTGTTAAAATGACTAAATTAATATGGTGAACAATTTAATTACGTAATACCTTTATTCAATATACAAATAATATATCACAGGCTGACTACTTGTGCCAAATTCATGCCGCCCGCCATGGATCTGGAAAACAGCCAGTGCAATTTTTCCCACAATGCGATATTCTTATGGCATTCGTAAATTCAGTTACATAGAACCCATGTCCCAGTTCTGTAATCGTAATATCGTTATCAAACAATTTTCAGTACATTAACCGCTGTTAATGGCCTAGAGGATACGATTTACAATTATCACGTACGAAATCAATCCACAAAGTTTTTTGGGATAAGACGACAAATAATGGCTGCTTATTTAAGCATATAATATCACCTTATTTCAACATACATTTATGAAAACAGCTGGCATAACAATTTGCTTTAAATCGAATCACACCGTTGTGTATGCCCTATTCCTTATTATTTCAGAATTAATATGATGTCATAAGTACTACAGTGATGTCGAACTAGCTTCGGCAAAGTTTCTATTGATTATTACTGTTATCTGATATTTTAAATGAGCATCTGACAGCGATTCGATATCGATTAGATACGATTATTTTATTACAGCGATTCGATATCGATTAGATACGATTATTAAATATATTATTATTTATCTATAATATATTTATATCTCTGTATTTTTCCTCTATCTTAAGGTTGTCTGGAAGAGATCGCTGTTTTAGCTATAAGGCCGCCTCTTGTGCATCTTTCTTGAACGTGACTTAAGTATGTGATTGGTGTACAATAAAGAGTATTTTGATTTGGATTTGACTTGATTACGGCGCCATAGGATCAATCCAAGGGTGCAAGATATAATATAGTGTAAAATACCGAAACACGTGAACTAAAGATTCTCTTACTAATTGATGGCACCAAAAATCTGATGCACTCAGTGAGAGTTCAGGTAAAACTGAACTAGTGTTACAAGTTATCCAAGCCACGCAAATATAAAGTACTTCAACTCTAATATCCCTCGATCGATGAGTCAAGGAATTGGAACCAATGATTTCGGGTACTACAAAATTATCAGCTAAGAAAATGACGAGGCTGATCAATAATTGATACTTCATGTTTTTTATAAATTGTTCGAACAATATACATTAACTCTCTAACCCATGTTAACGACCTAACTATATTCAATTTAAAACCCAAAGTTACTCGTTCCATTCTGAATAGGTCTTCAAAGTTTCAAAACGACCAAACACTTACCCGTTTTGTATTATCATAAGATGTTTTATCCTTTGCTCAACAATACATCAAGTTCTCGCATAATAAAAGAAGATATTGTCGTTAACGCAATGTGAAAACAGAAGCAAAAACTGTCCTTTGTTGTCCTTTCCTTCTAAAAGTCACTGACCCGTTAATTTGTCTTTCTTTTATGTCTATTCTATTTTTATTTACTCTGTATTGTAACGTTTCTCGTAGTTATGATATTTTACGCATTTTTGCGTGTAATTATGTATTAATTTTTCAAAACTTTTCATAAATATTGGATAGGCTAATTACCAAAAAAATTAAAAGTCTACAATTGGTCTAAGGTAATTTTCCTTGTAATAAGGCTTTGAGTTTATTTTAATTTGCTTGTGTGCTTCAAAGTGGATTGGTAGATAAATGAGTGGAAGAACTTCATTGAACACATGCCAATTTTCTTTCAGTTCTGAGGACAAGATTTACTTTTAAGATTTGATTTACATCAAACAATAACAATTCCTTAACTATTTATATTAACTTCAATTACATTTAATAATTTAATATATACATAAATTTACTACATAAAAATAAAAACTATATTCTCCTAAGTCCTTCAAAAATTATACTAAAACATGGATATGAAGATCCAATATAAATATCGTACCTTTTTATTTATCTAAAGAGGTCAATCAGTAGAGACATCCTCATCCTTAAAAGCAGCCTTAGACATTGTTATGATTATCGGTTTTTTCTAATGCGTAAGAACGAGGGAGAACGTAAATATGAGAAACATGACAGCGGGCGCGACGGGATCGTCAAGGGATATGCCTAAAAACCACTTCGTTTTCAAAATTTCAACTGCATACGTAACAATTTTATTATTATAGTTATTTATTATATTTACTTGTAAAATATCGAGTTATTAAAATTAAAAATAAAAATATTCCATCGAAAACATTTCACTGTATTTTGAAACAATTGACAATCATTTCATTCGGTATTATTTCATTAATCATATATGTATTTATGTATATGTAGTTACTCAAACACGATGTCTGAAGTGAGCCGGATTCAATAACAGGTCATTATTAGTTGAATTAAGCTCAATCGTGTGACCAATAATCTGTTCATTGTCTGAGTTTCAATGAGGCTTAATAGACGTTTATCGATTATTACTGTCTATATCTTGCCTTGTACATATTAATGAATCATAAATGGAATATGTAATACTATGTATCTGAGTATGATTTTATGTAAAACTAGAGCTACTTCTCTTGATGGTAGGTCTTTGTAAACGCATCTCGGGTAGATACCACCTATTTATCAGATATTCTATCAAACAGCAATGTTCATTATTGTTGTCTTCCGGTTTGGAGGGTTAGTGAGCCATTGTAAGTACAAGCACAAGATATATAACATCTTAGTTTCCAATTTTCGTGGAATTAATGGCGATTTCGGAATGGTAAATTTATCTTACAGTACCCATTCCCTATGGTGGTTATAACTTACCATCAGGTAGCCCATTTGCTCGTGTCTATACCAATAGTCTATCTATATAATAAAAAGCCTCACGATAGAGCTGAATTTAAGGTAATTGAAATTTAATAAAAGTGTCTCGACAGCTCTTTCCAAAATTTATAGATATTCGATAATCAAATAGTTAGTTATTAAAGGTTATCAGTTACGTAACTCTATAGCCTCCTTTTGAATTCTAGGATAAAAATAACATTGTTGTGAATATGACTACTAATCAGTTATGGCCTTTAGGATCTCGACCATAGTCAACAAGAATTATACATAATTATAATAATTTAAAACTTTCCATGTCAGGAACATCGAGAAAACATATCAGAGGTATAAATGGCTTCAATAAATCGTGTTCTTATTTTTCAGTATATTCTGGCATTGTGCCAAGGTTTGCTTTCAACTCTAATCTAAAATCTGTCAGGTTATTAATTTTTACAAAAGATCGATTGCCGTTTGAACTCCGTAATCTATTGCGAACATTACCTGCTTTCAATATAATTTAATTTTTATTTTGTTTATAGTTGTCATACATTATCGTCTTGCAATCAATTGAGATCAAAAATTGTTTTACATGGTCTTCGAAAATGTTCAACTTTTGTTTTATTTAAAGAAAATAGTTACTACTTCTACTAGATTGCTACGGTTACTAGATTATGAAGATGATGCTTAAGACAAAAATGATGATTACAACAAATAGATGCCCTTTGTGCCTACGAGTAATTTCATCTTAACTCTACTGTTCTTTACAGCGTTATCATAATCTTTATTTCCAATGCACTGTTTAAAACAAATACCGAATTTCGACATCGTGATGTAGAAGTCCACATGCTAGACATAATGCGATCACTAACAATATACTCGCTGATTACGTGTACACAATCATTAAAATCAAACAAAGAAAAAACGTATCAAATGGAATTAATAAAGGTATAGCAAAGTCAAGTTTAAACAATGAAATAATGTATGTTAAATATGCAAGATCTTGTCCGTTGATTTGAAAAAATGGTTCGAATAATCTTAAGAATCTCACTGACGATAAGCTTAAAAAAGTGATAGATTTGTATATTGCTATATAAATAAAAAAAAAAAACGTTAACAGTACATTTCGAGATAGGAAACTTACATATAGCTAGATTTCAAAACATCCCAATGAGGTCGAAAAGTAAAACTAGAATTAAATGCAAAATAACTTTAACTTCTACTCAGACGAGACACATTTTATTGAATTATTTCGACAGCCATTAGCTGTCGCATTTGATATTAAATCAAAATAAAATTTGCTACAGTGACGTAATTTAATATAAAACTTTTGAAGGTTCAATATTCACAATATTGTGACGAATGAATCGTAAATATTTATATATTTTTAATGATTCAGTGGTCAAAACATCTAACATAGTCAATGCTTCACCAATCTTAGAAACTAAGATGTTATGGCTCTTGTGCTAGTAGTTACTCTGGCTCATCCATTTTTCAATTTAGGAACGACAATACTAAAAATTTTGTTACTTAATAAAATAGTCGTTGGTAATCATCATCATCATCATCATGATCATCCTGTATTATTCAACTGCTGGATGTTGACCTCCCCCAAGGCGCGCCACTGAACCTAATCTTCGGCCCATCTCATCCATGTTCTATCGGCCACCTTCCGTACATGTATTTGTGGGTGGTATATACATATAAATGAGAGGTACTGATAATAGTATAAGAAGTCATTGAAATCACAATATTTTGATATCAACCAAAGCTCGCTCAAAAGGCATCTTAATTTAACTTATCGAAATTGAATGTCTGATCGCGGAAGCGTCGACAGACGTCTCAGATATAGCTAAAAGTATAGCCGAAAGCTCTCTATTTCCGGAGCTTGTTTGCGATAGCCAGTAACACAAAAGGAGACATGGCGTCCATTGTTATTAAAAAAGACGTCAACTTTAGTGGTCCCCTTGATTTATGACGGCTTTGTGGCAGGATAATGGAATTCTGTTACGTAATGCTGCGTAAGACCTCATTAGTGTAACGACTCATTTGAAACGAGAGAGCGGAGATTAAAAATTTATGAAATAATAATCATTAAAAATCACATTTTGTGAGAAAAATGAGTCGGATATCATTTATATTACACGTTTTTTTGGACGAACGTAGAGTTTGAACCAGTACTACTTATTTTAATTCCAATAAAGAAACTAAATATCTATTATCGTATTGTTAATTAAATTAAATTAGTTATTAACTGTTACTGGGGCATTATTCGCATCTGTCATTGTATCCACAAGCGTATCAGGCGAATGTATAACTGTTTTAAATCAGAATCGTGAAATAACCTCTTAAACATCTCGAACAAAGCATTAAGTTTATCTTAAAAACAGAAGAATTTTATTAGCATGTGGATGTGTGATATGTAAATTAGTCAAAGCTGTTTTAAAAACATGACCTAATTAAATTTCATGAAAAACATTACGAAAGTGTTTAGCATCATCGATTTCTCTACTTTATTTTTTTTAAGTAATTTAAAAAATACTTATTCCGGTGAGTCTAAATACTCAATATGTTCCGTTGAATCAATTTCACAGACTTACGAAGTCTACAGAAGTGCTATAAGAAATATATTTCCAATCCTGTTTCCGCTAACGCCTTTCAATTTTAACCATCACGCGGATCTCATTACAGGGTAGCTAATAATAAACACGCTATATATTCATATTTAATTTTCCTTCTGTCACTTGTTTAATTACATCAACCCTTAATATATGAATAGTCTCTTGAACGCGTAACTATATAATAGGTATATTCTCATATATTAATGTTCTGGAGATTAAACTAATTTCTATATGTTTCTTGAATTTGTCTAGAGATCGCGATTAAAATGTATTTTATTCTGAGTCTTACACCTTTGAATGCTTATGTTACAAGATTCAAAGTAGATCTTTCTGAGAAGTATCGACAAAAAAATGTAAACATGTCAGGAGAAATGTAATAAAATTTCAATATCCACTGAATACCGACCTGATTCGGGGAATATAAAGAATGAAATAAAGATAAAAACTATAAAAAGACCATGAAATAACAATTCAGCCAAATATATAGTAAGATACTCGTCAAAAAGGAAACGAAAACATGGATACAAAAACTAAAAACAATGACGAAATCAAAGTTACATAGCACGCAAAATAGTTTAGACACAAAAAAGTATTACATAAAAAAGGATTGACGAATTAAAAACTATAAAGGTAAATTAATATAAAAAAATTTAAAAAATAACTATTAATAAAAAATCCACCGAAAATATTATAAATATGAAAGTAACTCAGTCTGTCTGTCTGTTCTTTTACTGATAAATCTACGAACTGAATTTGATGAAATTTAATATGCACCAAACTTGGAGTCCAAGAAAGGACGCAGATCACTATTTGCCTAATACGTGACAACCAACCTTAAACGCGATTGAAACCGAGGGTGACAACTAGTATTATATAAAAACTTTATAGGGATAGTTTTAACACGAAAGTAATAGCCTATTACTATAATAATTTACAAATATTTGAAATAAACATATTATATGAAAAGTAAGAAAAGAGCAATAGTCTATCAAAATACCGTTGGTATATCACTATCTCAAAAAATAATGAAAAATATTATACAAAAGAATGAATAAGGCCTCCGATCGTGTGGAGGGAAAAAGTGCAGCTCCATGTGGAAAGCAGTACACGAAAAAAACGAGGGAAATGCTTTTGCTGGTAGACTAGTCTGCTGCCTAAATTGATGAATGCTCTCAACGAAAATTCACGCACGAAATGGTTGACATGAAACCGTATTCTTCTTTAAAAGCCAATTAGCCCGTAATTACTATCATGTTTAAAATAGTGCGAAAAATCTTAATAATTATTTTGGATAATATAGTAGTCCTTAATTATCATAAATCATAACGTTGTCCAAAGTGTGAATCTGTGTTTTCAATTACAATTGCATGATTTTTTTACAAATTCTCATCATCCTCCTGCCTTTATCCCAATTTTATTTGAGTTCAGCATAGCATTTCTTCTTCTTTCATACTTCTCTGTCTGACGTCACCCCACAAGTAAAATTCTCTTCCTGCTGTATCGTTTTTAATACAATCCTTCCATCATTTCCTTAGTCGTCCCTTTCGCTCTTCTTTCTCCCTAATAAAATTATCCTCATTCCTCTGTTCAACATGCCTATACCATACCGACTTCACATAACTTCTCAACTACAGTAAAGAGGATATTATCTGTTGATATTTATATTCTTCAAACTTGCCTCCACTAAATATCTCTTTTTTTCCATGAACAAATAATGGCCAAAAATACATTACAATTAAATTACTGCGTTCACTGCGAAATCATATTTAGAAAGATTTTTTAGCTTTATAAAAAATGTGATTTTATTTAATATAAAATAATTAGCAAATATTTGATATATTGGGTGACCCATATATCAAATAATTGCTAAAAGTTTATAGTGTAGACTGACCAAAGTGCACCTAGTTTCTTTAATGTCATTGAAAAATGTTAATCAAAACAGATGATTTGTGAGAAAATTCAAGGAACAGGTATAATAGAAGCGAAGCTCTGGTTTCATATTGCTTTTTGCGGTGAAAGTAATTTGTCAACGTCAATAAAACTCAACCTGGTGGCTTGTTTCACTCTGGAAAAGATTTGTCCAATCAGTTCTCGACTATTCGCATTTTAAACTTTTTAAATCGCAGCAGTATTTTCCTTTTAAACAAAGCATTTTAAACGATGAGCAAAATTTAAAATATTGCAGAAATTCTCAGCATTAAATTAATATTTTAATTAATTTGCTTGCTGTTAACTTTTCATTATAATTATAAAAAAATAAAACGACGATGTATCGACTATTTAATTTCGTCGTTTTATCATGTATTTCAATAACGTAAAATACTTAAACCGTTGTTCATATTTTCCACATTTAAAAGAATATAATAAAACTTAAAAATTGAAATGAAATAAATTAATAAGATAATGTTTATAATTATCCGATGAAACGAACAATATCATTTAACCTTTAAGAAAAGAGTGTACCATTTCTTAAAGACTTTCTTTTTTATTCTCCTCCGGAAAAACGCATTACGCACTTCTCCCACGTGATGGAAAGTGGGGGGGTGACTTCCAGGAGCCTTAGACAAGTACTCCGGGTTTACCCAGTAAAAAAACAGCGGTACCCTCTCCGTCTTTCATGCTACCGTGATAAAAGACCAGCACCCGCTGAATAAGATAATAAGAACTAATCTAAGAACTTCCAATAATTTCAATTTCATAAATTAATTTAATGCTTTTATGACAAAACTCAGGAAAACTTATAAACTTCAAATATTCAATATTAGAAAATTTATAAATCGTGTTAATTCTATGAATTTGTTAAGTCTCAGAACTTAACGGATATTTTTTATATCTTCAAATATAAGCTATCAACGTTTAGTGCCTGAGCGAGTGACTAAAATAACTTTCGCTATTCCGAGTACTCGCTCGCCTGATCCAATTACAAAGTTTAATTACTCATCAGAGTGGATAGTAGGTGCCTGTCATGCTCGAATGGTGTAACTTCGGACACTGTTCAGATGGTAGTCTGACGCCGCGTGGTACAATATTAGCCTTCTTAATAGGCAATTTTATTTTCCCATTAAATGTCCTCTGTTATATTATTTTCCTAAGCTCTAATTCCTTTATTTACGAGCCTTACATCATAAGGAATCTTTAGGTCAATATGGCCTAATTTTTGGCTAAGCAAGATAGGATTTTATACAAATTACTTGATCACATATTCTTCTTCAAAATATAATTACTTAGTATCGTTGTATTCCAAGGCAAATAGGTCAGTAAAACCAAAAGGCACAAGGGACATAACTTCTTAGCTGCGTTGATAGGTAGCACATCGTTGAATCTTTAATATTTCTTACGTTGCCAATATCTATGGGTGGTGTTGATCCTCTTAGTTTCATTGCCCAATCGTACAACATATTACTTTTATATATATGACAGTAGATATCAAAATCAGAATCAATATATACTTTATTCAAGTAGGCTTTTACAAGCAATTTTGATCGTCATTTAACAACTATATTAAGTTACCAACTACCTACCTGCTGGGAAAGTGGATTCTATCGAGAAGAACTGGCAGAAACTAAGTAACTCTTTAGAAGATTTAAAAATACAGTCATGTTAGTTAATTAGAATTATATATGCATGTAATATATTCTGCCTGGAAGTCATCAACAGCCTATTTTTGTCCACTGCTGGACATAGGCCTCTCCCAGTGCACGCCACTCTGGTCTTTCTCCGGCTACTCGCATCCAGCTCCTGCCTGCCGCCTTGCGTATATCGTCACTCCACCTTGCCTGAGGACGTTCTACACTACGTTTGCCGAGACGCGGTCTCCACTCTAGAACACGTTTTCCCCAACGGTTGTCGGTTCTACGACAAATATGACCAGCCCACTGCCACTTCAGCTTACTAATCCGGTGGGCTATGTCGATGACTTTGGTTCTTTGACGGATCACCTCATTTCTGATGCGATCTCTCAAAGAAACGCCGAGCATAGCCCTTTCCATAGCACGCTGAGCGACTTTAAGCTGGTGGACCAGCCTTGTCGTGAGTGTCCACGTTTCGGCTCCGTATGTCATGACGGGTAGGACGCACTGATTGAAGACTTTCGTCTTAAGGCACTGTGGGATCGACGATGTTAAGATTCGGCGTAACTTCCCAAACGCTGCCCAACCCAGCTGAATTCTTCTATTCACCTCGTCCTCAAGGTTGTTTCTACCTAATCGCAGAGTCTGCCCGAGGTAGACATATTTTTGAACAACTTCGAGGACGGTACCGTGTATCGTAGTCGGTTCCGGTAGAATATGTTCATTGAACATGATCTTGGTTTTATCCAAGTTCATCCGTAGGCCGATACGAATAGAAGAATCAGCCAGCTCGTTCAGCATTTGTTGTAGGTCCTGCAGCGTTTCTGCCACGATGACGATGTCGTCTGCGAATCTCAAGTGAGAGATGTATTCGCCATTGATGTTAATGCCACGTCCATTCCAGTTCAGCGTCTTGAACATATCCTCCATTGCATTAGTGAACAATTTGGGGGAAATAACGTCCCCTTGTCTCACTCCTCGATGCAATGGTATGGGCAAACAAATCCCATACCATTGCCTGGAAGTCAACAAGTATTAATTCCACGCTTTGTTATCGTCTGTATAATCTTGTATTGCATAATATGCCTTCTTTACCATTGTATTTTCTACAAATGTTTTAAATTTATGAAACGACAAAATTAAAAATGTCTGTGTTCCGATTAAATTTTAATCTTTAACTCTCATACTGACTTTGATCAGTCGACTCTGATGAAAAAAGACCTGTCAAAAAATACAATTTATGTATTTAATTTATACACCCAAGCGAGATAATTACCTGAGTGGCGGCTCTCCAATCTTATTTTCACGGAGGGTTATACTGATGTAAATAAATGCCAACCGGTACCCGGGCAGTGCAGACGGCTCATTAAACTTTATAATTGGCTTCTGTGTAGGATAGTAAGATGAAAAAGTGGTAAGCACCATTGGGGATACGTAAAAGTGATACACGGGAACGCAGGAGCAATCAATCGAACAATATGTATGTATACTCGTGCAATCATCGATATGGCGCTCGTTACATATTAAAGCAAATTTTCCGTTCGATTCATTTATTCCCTTTTATTTACTTGGAAGATTTTTTTTTTTCATTAAACAAAACAAAAAATATCAAAAATAAAATTACATGCAGACATATGTATATAGGTCGTTTTATTTCGTTACTTTAAGTATTTATAAAACTATAGAGTTTTAAATCCTCCTTTTTATTTCTATCCGTGTTTTTTTCTTTATTCTAGTTTTACAAACAATAAATGATATGATGAAAGTCATCTTGCCAATAGCGCAATGGTTTACGTGGCGCCTTGCGATGTCAAAAGTCGCAAGATCAATTCTGACCCCATGTGTTATCGTCGACTCCACTCCTAACACGGGTAACAGCTTAAAGGGAGGGTAAAATATGAATATTGTCGCTCATACTTTTCTTTATTATTTTTATTGTAAGCGGTATTGTTATATTAAGCATAAATATATTATAATCTTTATACGTTATTAATTACGGGATATTTACCATGGTTTTAAATTTATTCGTTTGGAATATCTTGTTCACGAGCTCCAACAAATTAAAATTAAAAATATGGTATATATCACGTTATTAATAACTGTAATAATAAATATAGCCATGTTCATTTAAAATCTTATCTTTATACGTGTTTGTGCGCGATGGTGATTTAAATTTTTGTTACGAAAACATTGTCTTCTCTGCGATCTTTTATATCATCACCACGCAGCAAGTTTATAAAAATAATTAAACAAACTTAGAATCAAGCTTCCGTAAATTCTACCGGAGTAAGCGGAATCGAAACAATTGCAGAAAACAAACTTGCATCCTGAGCATTACTCAATGTACGAACAACCAAAGTACATTCTAGAAGTTTCATTCTTGTAAACTTTTGGATTCCTTTAACTTTAATTACCAAAGACTTTACACACTCACGATCAGATAGAAATTGCATTCCTCCCCCAACGCTCCATTCTCAGATTTTCTTATAATTTAAATTGCGGTTAAACGCTTTTAGTCTTAAAGTTGTATTATTTATTATCTACAGCATTTTATTTTAAATAAAATACATAAATATTGAACAACATCACATTACTCTGATCCAAATGTAATTAAAGCACTTGTGCTATGGAAAATCAGATGTAACGACGGTAATACAAACACCCGGACCCATGACAACATAGAAACCTAATGATATTTTTCTGCATCGACTCGGAAAGGAATCTCGTATCCGGGAGTGGCGTACCCATGAAAACCGGTGTACACACTACTCAATCACGGAACTTATAAGTTTATTTTATTAATGTAACGTATTTAAAACGGTTAGTTAAATTACTGGAAATAATATTTCAAAACAGACGTTGAATGGTCATAAGATAAAATCTTGTTCGTATTTTGTCACTTTGTGTGTGTGAATACAGATAATTCCAGCTGCACATGCTAGTAAATCAAGATTTTTATAGAGAATTTAAAATCGTTAACACTTATAAATTATTGAAGAAAAACAAATCTCGGAACTTAGTCTTTCATTATCTCGAACTGTGAACTCCGAACAAAGATGATATCGGCAACCCTCCGTTATATATCAAAACTGAGTTAACTTTGTCGATTGTTCGCGAGAAATTTCATTAAACTGACTTCTCTACTCCAACTCGAGCCTTGCTGACTGTAACTATGATCAAACTAGTTATTACATACAGTTGATGGTTTCCAAAGAATTTCAAATTGAATTTTTTCATCGTCAAAATTTTCAATTGGAATATTTGACTTTTCGTTAAGTTACGATGTTTCTTTTCACCGTCTCTAGCTTCACTCCACTCTCTCACTCTTAAATACGTACGTTTAGCCTTCAAATACTAAATATGCTTATTTATTTTCTTTACTTTGGATAATTGCTTTTGATTTTAATTTTAAATTTATATCTAAGCTAGCTCAATTTAATTTCAGTTTTTATAATGTCTATGTTATATTGTACTATCTAAAAATAAAATAAAAATACGTTATCACCTTCAGTCATACATATTTATAGAATATCAAAACTATTTTTCGATGCACTGGAGCGTAATAGTTGTATTTGAACAACTGGTGACTTGCCAAATAGAGCCTCTCTGGCAGATATAAAATATATACTGGTAAATTCTGTTGAAGAAGTGAGAGGCAGACCATACGATATTGGTTCTTCAAGCATTTCATTTCTATTTATATATTGTCGCTTTATGTATTCACATTTCTATTATTATAAATATTGAGTTTTTTTTTGTCGGTCTTGTAAACCAAAACAAGGTAAGATCACACAACAATTGCAAAAGATTATCAGCTTCAAACTTGACGATATAATTCTAAGGAGCGGGACAGTGACCATATACATTAACTAAACAGATATACTGTAATTTAATTTATACATGATGGCATATACACGAGGAAATAGTAACAGCCTCTTCGCTCAAGGAGCTGCAGATCTCGAAGTCCTTAGTGCAAGCCCCAGTTTAAGAACCGAACTCTTTCCTATTTCGTAAACGAACGCAAAATGCTTTAGTGTTTGCTTGTGCAATTTAATGAGTCTTGTGCATTTACCAAATCTCTATAGAGAATACTTGATCTAACAGAAATCAATCACAACATTTTCAACAAGAGTTATGATTCAAATGCTATTTGGGTTAAACGATCAAAAAATATAATTCTTAATTAGCTCTTGCAGTTTTAATAATCTGTCATAAAGCACAGAGTGTACTTATTATATCGAAAAAAATTACTAGCCAAAGTAATTGTTTTATATTTCTTAATTACATTGTCTATTTTAATACCTTATGATAATTCTCTAACATGTTTTTTCTTCTTTTCAGAATCTTAAGAATCAAATCATGACAACGAACGTTTGGGTAGAACAGGTAAGTGGACAACAATTCCTTTTTGATATTTATTTATTTTAACATTACTTCAATTAGCTTAAACCTAAGATCAATAAAAATAAAAAGAATTTAAAACAAATGTCGTTTTATGGCATTTGATAATGAATATTATATAATTTGAAAAAAATCTAAGAATATAAAGTCCGCAGGCGAAGTCACGTCGGTTAAAATAATAGTAGCCATTTGGGAATACGTTGATTTTTATCTTCTAAACTCGACAAATATTTTGATATTTCTCATCCTACACGAGTGTTAAAACGTTTATCACCTTTAAAAGATCATAAGTGTAAACACACGTTTATACAGAATTCGTATAAACAACTAGTTACTAGCTATAGGTAAATAACACAGTCCAAAAATATCAGTATCTTTTATGAAATCCTTGAAGTTTTTTGGAATAGCGAAAAACATTAGTGTCCTCTACGATCAACAATTCTTGACACGTGCAACATTTACAAACCCTTTTCACAAAATGAAACCATTGTAGGATAAAAATTTTACAAACACGCTGAATAGAAGTGGCCATGTCAAGTCACGTAGCTAACAAATGATAGTAGACATTCGGGAATTGACGTTGAAAGAAGATGTGGTCCTTTCTTTCATCGCTTGTCAAGATTCAACGTGACTAATAGAATGTCAATATGTCCTATGCGATTTTATTGTCTTTGTTCAAAAGAAATCCTCCTCGTTGAATTCTGAATTGCATATAACTGTTACTGTCAATTTATCCGTGTTGAAACTTACCTCAACTGCAGACTGTATTTCACTTATAAGAACTCCACGGTGTAGGATCGGTTTCATATTGACGGCATTTACTTTGTTGTTTATTTTTAAAATAGTTCGCAGATATAGACTTTGTATTTTGAAATAAATTTCTTGGGATTGCGTGTGAAAATACTTCATGGAAAAATATTATTTTATATCACGCTATATAAACATATAATTGAGACTACCAAAAACTGTTAAATTTTTTTAAACATTTGATTACAATATTGTTATAAAATGTTCCAAAATAAATATTCTGAACCGATAACTATGGGCAACTGAAGTAGTAAGTTGATAAACAAAATTCTTCGGGAGTGTACTTTTAGTTCCTAGTTCAAGTTGCGTATAATTTTCGTCATGTTTTCCTCTGAAGGGATGAAAACTTTATTTTGTTCTACGTTTTGAGTACCCTTATGTATTGGATTACCATTTCGCTATAGAGAAATATATATATAATCTGCAGAGTCGCGAACTACACGAGCCGAATAAATAAATCATAAACTTGGTTTCGACGATCATAACATTTTTATTATTATAAGGGCAACTTATATTCGTCTTGCAAAGTTTGTCCAGACAGAGATAGATGCTTAGCGAACTACTTAAGTTAGAACGAGAGGAATATACGTTGACAGTTTCGATGGGATATAGCTTTATCTTGGATGTAGCAACATAACATCTAAAATGGTATATCAGTAGATAGATGTTTTTGGGTCAATTCACAACCCTAATTAATATTTCTATTACTGTTTATTGCTATTGGATCTGTGAAATAACTTTATTTATTTATTACACAAAATATTGCTTAATGTGATTGTTTATTATGATTACTAAGTATAGGAAACTTTTCAAATAGATACATTTTTGATAAAGTAAAAACAAATCTAAAAACCTTGACAAACGAATTTATGGGATTATTATTCCTAGTGTTTATAAATTTTATACATTACATACCAACGTAAGCTATTGTAATTCATTATTTTCCATAAAACACCAAATATTAATAGCTTTTAAAGTTGAATGAGTGCCATACATACAACTCTTGTTTTTATCAATATGACGTCACTAAAATGAGTGACAGCATTTTTCAGAAAAAAAAAAGGTTTAAATTGAATTTAATTTTATTGCAAGGGGCGTGTTTATTTTGCCGGAACATATATATATATATATATATATATATATATATATATATATATTGTGTATTCTTATTAGGAAAATCGACACTTTGAAGTACTTTTTATTTCTACTCATATTGTGTAAAAACTAAACAAATCGTCAAGACAGCTTTTTTCAAGCGTTGCTTACTGTACCGTGACAGTTATCTATCCGAACGGTTCTGCAGACGTCGTTACTCAAAAACGTGTTAACTGCAAGTTAAGTCCCAGATGATTTATGATATGAAAGGGCCTGAGGAGCAAACTTCCCTACATAATATACTGAAGAAAGAGATGGAAGATCATCTTTTGAATCTGTGAGATAAGGAAGAAAAATTTGAACCTTCAGCCTCACATGATATGAACTAGAAAGAAACATCTTATAAGTAGGACAGTGTTGTGTCGATAATGAATTTTATATGATCTCAGTTGTCAGCGTCTTTTGACGTATTCTCTTCAGTTTCTACCGACTTAATACTATTTGTAGTTGAATATAAAAAAGGGCTTATGTAAAACGTAATCATTAATATATTCTTGTATATAAGACATTTATGTTTTGTGTTCTGTCATAGCATTTTAAGTAATATTATGTTTCAATTTTAACTGCAATTATAATTAAAATAATCAGCTCATAATAATGTTATTTGTAAACATTACAAATACATATGATGAAGAGATCGTCCATTTGGCAAATAAAGCGTTTATCACAAAACTTAATTTTAAGCGATTCTCATTATTAATTGTATTCAATATAAGGTTTTCAAACAAACAGTAATTATTAATTGTGTTACAATGAACTACTGCTTTATATGCAGCTCCAAAGTAAAACAAAGGACAGATTCCTTTTATTCATTTGGAACAATACATTTTGAAATTGAATGCAAGAATTAAAGAAAAAAAAAACAAATGTAATGCTCTGTTGTACTTTATCATTAATGGTGAAGTGATCATGACATCTGAATTATTAATTGAGTAGGGAAAGAAGGCATCAAACTATCTAAATGTTGACAGCTATGTACGAATTTATTTTCACTTATTGTCAGTGACGATAATAGTTACAAGTATGTTAACATAATATAGCATTCAGTAGTACTTGTGAAATAATAAATTATCACCATAAGGTAAGTCAGCTTCTTTTAAACAAGTTAACAAATAAAATATGTCTCATTTATAATATAGATGTAAATATCACCCTACACAATCCTAGTTTTTTCTGGTCATTTGACCATATTTATGACCAAGTTTGTGGCCTAAGTTTCAGACGTTTCGATGCGCGTTTTTGCGAACATACATATATTTAATAGTCATATTAAAGGAGAAAAGTAAATCCGCATAAATATTCTCCTTTGGTTCAGTAATAACTTCCGAATGGCAAAACATCCAAGTCAGTCTGTTTTACAATTAGTTTTAAAATAATTTATTAACTAACAAAGCTTAGCTGCAAAACGCATTCTTGCTGCGAATTCTTTTAAGTTACTGAAGTTAAACTTTCTAACATTTTTATTTCCAAGAGCGCTCATAACTGCCCGTTTGTTTTTTGCTTTGTTGATTATATTCGGCGTTTTATTCGTATCCGATGTTATTTCTTTACTTGGTCTCTCATAGTCTGAATTGTTTCTGTAAACAGCGTAACAACACTTGGTCCAACTTTTTGCGTTATTCGAGCTAATGTTCCGGCTTTATAAAAGGATTTCGCTAGCCCGCCCTTCATGAGCGAATATTTATTTTTTTTCCATTCCTTCCTTTACTAATTAAAAAAGTATCTCAGTATAGCGTTTGTTACATTTTTTTCGTTTTAAATTAAAGTGAGGGCCCGACAAAATATTGTTTGTTTTTATTTAAAGAGCAAAATGTAAAATTTAATATTCTTAAAGTAGTTAATAATTTATTTTGTTTAGTAGTCTAACTTATACATCGAGCCACGTCTAATTAAAAACTTTATTACTATTAAATGCTAACGATATTGTGCAATGAAGATAAATTAACTTCACTTCAATACAGTACGTGCTGCTTAGAAAGAACAATTTCAGATTTCAAAAGTAATAAAATAAATCGGTATGAACAAAATGCTTTAAGCCTTTGGTAATAAAAGTGGAATATAAAAACATCTTGGTTTTCCAACTTGAAGCTGATGTCAAATCGTCAGGGAGCTATTGAAGAGAACACCCAAATTATCGCCTACAGCGTTTTTGTCTCTTCGTACCATTAAATTTCAAATATTTGCGGTTCGAACACGTGAATATTGAAATATTTTCATAAGCTGTAATTGCTTTTTGTCGTTTAATAACATATTGTTAATTAAATATTTGAATCACTCTGTACTCTCGAATCATTTTCTGATTGATAATAATAATAAATTATTGTTTTTATTAAATATTCCGGCAGTTGCTACCTCGTTGGTCTACTGACAGATCCCGTGGTTCAAAATGGTCAGGCTCATAAAGCAATTATTGAGTTTTTATGGTAACAAATTACACAATATCAGCTGGAAACCTGGAAAGCCAAGAACTCCCGTGAGACAGCGTAAAACCTGCCTTTGCTTCTGAATTATTTACATTTGTGACATCGTCTTAGAGTATTTTAAGAGTGAGAGAATGCACGTTTGTCTTATAATATGTCCTGCGTAGTTGGCTTTTTTCTGTGGCTAAAGTTGGCCAGGAAGACAATCATCAAAGCTAAAAATGGTCTGCGATACCCAGTCTCAATCATCATGAAATTTTATCAACACATGATTTTTATTAATACACTTAAAGTACTTTAATAGCAGTAAATAACAATCACGAGACAATTTTAACTTCTTGATACCCAAATTATCACCTTTAATTACATATAAACATGTTTACATTTAAACACCAGGAAATTACGCGATTCAGAGTAATCAAACACAAATAGTATAAGCCCTGTTTCTAGTTCCCGAAACACGTTCTGCGTCGTAGTCAATATGTAATACCAGAATTACAATACTAAAACGCACATCAAATGCGTAATTCAATTAGATATAGCATTACGCGACCTATACGTGGTTATTTACAAAGACGCTTTCGAATTGAGGCCACATCGTCAAATTTAAATTGAGTTTTGCCAACAGTAATTTCATTTAACATACAAAGCTCGCCAAAATAATAATTGAGTTTCGTGATGAAGCAGCTATTCACTTGTGTTTTAAGGAGCCTCATTCTAAATTCGTTTTATTTATTAATGGGCCAATCCTGCCGTTATGTAACTTTAATTAAGTAGGATTAATTGTTTTTGAATACGAACCATGTGTACGCATCGCATCGTACAGTTACTTGATAAAGTGCTTACATTAAATTTCTTCTAAAAGTCTATGGTCCATTCGCTGACATAACAAAATTTATAGTTTAAAACAATTTATAGTGTCTTACTAAATTAAAAATATATTAAATCCTCAAACAAGACATTGTAGTAACTTTGGTAGATGATTAACATTTTAAGGACGATTTAAAAAAAAGTGATGATAATGAACTATTAAAAGGCATTACATATCTGATACCGTTACAAGTGAAAAATGGACGAGTCTATTTTCACTTACATCCAGCCCAATTGACGCTTGAAGCCGGAATCTAATAAGGCCCCGCAATTTCCGACGCTAACGGCTCTAAGCCAACAGACCGGATTTATTTGGGCCCAAGCGAAAACTCTTTTAAGAACACTTTCAAGAATATACGAATGTGGCCTGAGGACTTTCGGGCTTAAATGCTTTTGTAATAGATAGAATGGAACTTCCGGATTAAATGAATGATGAAGAAATACTTTATGACTCGAAATATCTTAAGTATAATTGAATCCTTTAAAATCAACAACATTCTTGAATCACCTTTTTTCTAGTGTCTACGACTATTATTATTCTTAGATTTTGAAAAAGAATCCAATTTGCCGTTTCTTATTAGGCTTAAAGCAATTTATTTCTTCTAAAACTATATTAAAATATGGGGCAAAAAAACAATTGCGCTCCATACAGTATATTTTTTTTTTATTTCTTTAGTTTTTGCTTTATAAAACTGTAATAAATGAAATTATTTGTTTTTTATAACAGGAATGGAACGATTACAAGCTAAAATGGAACCCCGACGATTATGGCGGCGTTGAAACTCTGCACGTGCCTTCTGAACACATATGGCTACCTGACATCGTGTTGTATAATAAGTATGTATTGATTCTTTATAAGTACACTAGTGAATCACCCCGGCTTGACATAGGTGTAATTAATAATAAGGATAGAACTTGAACAAAAAAAAAGCAACTTCAAATATTCTGAGTAATTAAAATTGGTGCCATTTTAAAATTTCACAAGTCAAATCATCAATTCAATTTCGGTTATAAATTAATTAACACAACGATCTATAAAATGATTAGTAATGAATGGAGACAATGGCTTCGCGAATAACCTAGACTCGTGATAGCGAACTTTTTTATAGGCCTTAAAAGAGCTACAATTTTCTTCTTTATAGTTTTTATATCATTGTGACTTTTAACCAGAGTTAGGAACAAAAGTGTACGTTAATGGAAAAAAAGCACCCTTATCGTCCTGCCATTTGTTACTAAATATTTATAAATATCATACAAATATTTTTGATGTAGCCCTATTGCTATTTTTGGAAATTGTATCAAAAATTTATTGGTTAAGAAGAAGTTAGCGGAGACACAGGCAGAAACAGGAAGCTATATTGTCTAATACAATTTAAAGAATCCTTATAGGAAGAAAAAGAAAAATGATCATTCGATCGAAAGTATAATACCGTTAAAAGGAAACTCTGTTAATCAAATTCATTAAATGCTCTTAGAAGGGCTTTGTGCAAGCCTGTCTGGGTAGGAACCACCCACTCATCACTTACTCTCCCTAAGCATCACAATGGATATCAGTATGGATATGTCCCGATTAGAAGGGTGAGAAAACGTAATTACGGGTTCAAAGGACAAAACTTTTTCATTCCCAAGATTAGTAGCGCACTAGTAACGAATGGTAAATATTTCTCTCACCATCAATGTATATGCAGTGAAGACTTACTTTACTTATCAATCACAACTAAAACAACTTCTTCTTTCACCATAGACGTTACCCCATATATTGTCTGAATAAAAATTTTAAGAAGATATTTTGTAATACTGTATCCATTCCGGATATTTCTAGTGTTCACTTTTCTCTGTATTTAATCTATTGCGTTTTTTATTTAAAAAAAAAACATCAAAGAGCTTAAATTCTTATAAAGTAACCCAAACATTAGTTTAACTCGAGGACTGTTTACGATGAAATCAATTTAAGAAAGTTTGCTAGAAACCTGCGTCCCGCTGTCCCAAGTTTTACTAGTCCAATTTCTTTCAATGAACGCAAACTTCGTCTATAAAATGTGATTTTATTTGGCGGTCCCCTTATCTCCTTATTTCCTTGGGTGACTACCATTATTTTGCATTATCACGATGACTCGACAAGTTTATCGAAGTATCCAAACTGCGACAAAAACTGGACGTCTTCCTCCCTTTCATTCTGCTTAACAGCGAATTATCCTCGTGTCAGTTCTATCGTTATTTATTGGTTAATATTTTAATTATTAAAAACAGAGGCTATTTATTACGAACCCCATGTTAGGCAGATTCTATTAATGAATTTTCTTTCTTTTATTAATAAAAAGTTATATTTTACTACACATCTTTTAATTCATTATAGCTTACAAATATAATAGAATTAGTCTCAAGCTGTTATTAATTACTTGAGCAACTCGCCAAATTTACAAAAATGTGACTTATGCGTTATAATGCTCCTGTTCTCCTGCGCAGAAGGCTTGGATCTTAATTCACCATGCCACTTCAGTTGTCGGTGAAAAAATATGTGACTGAATATACTTTAACAAATATTGTTATATCCCTTTTGTTGTTTCACTATTATTCACGAAATACATTAAAATTGAACTTAATTCAATTACATATTAAAAATTTCGAGGTGTTTTTGAATTCCAAACCTACGATTTCTAATGACGATTTGTATTCAGTGAGCTAGGATGTCTCGAATTTTATTGCATGGAATAAAATAGTTACCAAGGGTTAGTCAGTGAAATTTAAATCCATAAATACAATTTAAGCACTAATTGTATCACGGATTCAATTACGTCCTTAATACGTATATCAAGCTTCACGCTACATACTGAATGTAGCAAAAATAGCAATCGATTTTGGCGGAGCCTCAAGCCCCTAATTCGATTGGGGCCATCTCACTAACTTTAAAGCCATTTTTAAATCCCATATATTCCCGGCGTCACCCATTATCACTGGCAGCTCACCGCATTTCTATGCATTAACGCCACCTAACGGAACCACTCACAGTATCGACGTGCTTATGCCTCTTAAAATAGAGTTCAAATTCAAATGTGGTTAGTTAAACGGCAGAGTGGAGAATGTGCCTGAAGTTGGCCAGGCGGAAGGCACGATAAGTGCAGGCTTTAATCTAAATAGCATCAAGGTAGCATTAAACACGGTAGGATAAACACTGACTAAATCGCATCAAACGAGAACGCTTCTTTCAATTGTAATTGCGAAGAAACTAAAGGAAGAATTAGTAGTCAAGAGCTTGTAGATCTTTGAAGGCAGAATTGTAAAAGGTAATAACAACTATATAAAACCTTCTATTCAGTACCATTAAGGACTTAAGTTAGTGTTGCTGCTTGGTTGAAAGATTTCGCTCCTTCGTCATAATATTTTTACTTTCTGATTTGCAATATAAGTTCATTAGGACATTTTCAATGATTAATGCTATAGGAATAAAGCCATACTTTAAGTGACCCTCAATAATTGAGAGACAGCAAAACAATTCTTATCTTAAGACATCTAAAAAAGGTATAATTTCTTGTACATTTATGATTCCACTCTATATTTTTAAGACATATACGATTGTCAAAAGTTTTAAAAATAAAAAAAGATTAGTGAACTGCATTGGAAACACAGCTAGTAATTTTAAATATCCACGAGTTACGCTGTGACAAATAATCATAGTTTTGTTATAATACGATTATCTTGAACATTTCCATTATACACATGTTATTATCAAAACAGATATTATCATTGTTGTTTACAAACAACTGAATAAACAGCGAAGATGCAATCCATAATACCGCTATTGCAATTCCGATAATGCTTATAGGAAACTGGGAACAGCTTGCTTTGCTGTGAAACAAGCATGTTTGCTCAAGTGCTCACAGGTTTATGCCCGATCATGTGTAAGTGGACATCCTTTATGCATAATGTTTGAGGCTCCAACAACGCTACCCGTGAGATAAATACACATAAAATAGTTCTTCTATACAGTCTTTTAGTCACTCACAAAAAAAAAAAACCACTTTACTATAAGTATAAAATTTTGGATACAACTAAATTATTATCTTACTTTTATTTTAGGCCTCCTGTCCTCTTAAGGATAAATAAATCCCTTTACTATCATGCTGATGAATTTCTGATAAATGCAAGTTTCCCCACGATTATTACCTTCATGGCAAAGCACAAAATTGCTACAAAATAAGCACTAAAAATTCATCTGATTTCTCGCCACCAAATTTGGTAAAGATCCACTTATTCTATTTATTAAGCCATCAATAAAATTTTCGATTAAAAATGTCGATCAGTAAATGATCACCCCCAAAATATTCACCAATAAATATGCTGACATACTTGACTGATGCTTCTCTTGCCTCATAAAATATTCCTCGCACAGAGGCCTTCATTCGTCATCCGCCAACCGTCCGTGACTTATCTTTTCGAAATATCAATAAGCAATACATTTGCCATGTGAGCTGGAATCAAATAAATTTTACCATATATTCTTTCGGCGAAACTTTATTACCATCTTCTTTGCAGCCCCCTTCCGTATACTTAATAGGCCTTCGCCTCAAACCATAAAAAAATCCTTTGACATTTATTTATGGTACACAAATGTGCCCACTTTAATTATTTATAATACATACATGTTATTCTGAACAATGTTTACGTAAGCAAAAGATCTTCATTTATCTTAAAAATATTTATTGATTATTTATGCAAGATTAGCAGTAACAGACATGTATTTCGCAATATTGGCATTATTTTTCACTTCGAAACAAAACTCTTTTAATTTGATTTTTGGAATGAATAGTCAAACTATACTAATAAAAGTCAGGACATTGAAATTTAGATTAGTTTTTAGAGTACATCAAGGCGAATAGGCGTTATAAAGAGACATGAAGGTCATATTTTTAAATTTAAGCGGATAGAGGTTACTGTTTAATGCACCTGTGACTACCCTAAAAGCTCTCGCGAATATTCGGTGTAAACTTTATTTTTAATGGCACCACGTTAGCATAATGGAAGACAACGCGAACCATATTTTATGAGACAATTTTCACGGATGTGAAACTTGGCTGTGACAACGCTTTTAGAGACGGCGACAACAAAATTTGCTTAAGTCAGTCAAGTCTTTGAATGAAGTGTTTTCTTGTAACGAAATTGACGGCTTAATTTTAACTTAAACTGATTTGTGATCTCGAACGTTATTTTTGCGTCGTGTTGTCTCTTGGGATTTCAATTTTACAAGGTTATAATTTAGTTTCGATACAACAGATTTATTTTGTTTATCTTCGAAAAATGTGTACAGCTAGCTTTCCTAACAATAAGAGGGAGATAAATAATGCTAGTAGTTATATATTTTTTAATTAAATTTTCTTTAGTTATTTATACTGAAAATGAATAAAGTCTCCTTAAATAAGCATGTTTTTGTTCAAACATTCTGCCGGCGTTTTATTTTTTCTAAGCACAAGTAATTTACAGAGAAAGCAGCAGGTTCTATAACATCTAATTTATCTTACGTTGACTCGAAGCTTAGTAGAGACAATATATAATACCAATGTATCACTTTGAACCATGTTCTCACCAGCTCAGCAAGCTATTTGCGGTTGTGGACGGAGAACGATCCACCCACAACCTGTCCCCTAATCGATTTCCATTGGCGAACATCAGTATTTAACAAAACATTTATCCCTCGAATAAACAGCAATGGATACTATTTTAATTGATAATTACGCAGCAGATCGCATAGTGCTAGCACTATTGTTAATAGTACAAAAGGGCTAGTAGATTACATCAACAAACGGTGTGATGTAAATTAATGTTTTGTTATGGCTCTAGTCTCATAAATTAAATAAAGGTATTTGCTTAATATGATAATGTTTGTAGTCAAAGGATTATGAATGTATTTTAGTTTAGATACACTATGTTCTTAGAAATTAATTGTCCATTGTGGATGAAGTTAGAATTGACAAACTAAATTTCAACTAAATAAAGATAATTCGAGTAAAGATAGATAAGAAAACAGGCTTCCGATTTATTTTCATTTACATGTAAGTACAGAACAGTACAGTAACAGCCTGTAAATTTCCCACTGCTGGGCTGAGGCCACCTCTCCCACTAAGGAGAAGGTTTGGACCACGCTATTCCAATGTGGGTTGGTGGAATGCGCACTTGGCAGAATTTCGATGAAATTAGACACATGCAGGTTTCACACACACCGAGCATGAGATGAATTATAAACATAATTAAGCACATATAAATCGTGGTGCTTGCCTGGGCTTGAACCCGCAATCATCGGTTAAAATGCACGCGTTCTAACCACTGGGCCATCTCAGCTCTAAATGTAAAATAGTTCTATATTCAAAATATTATGTTTTATAATTGGGATTGAGTTTACATATTTTTTTGTTGCTATTGTTTATAGTTTTTTTGTATGTAATAATCTGATATATTGTTTCAGTGCGGACGGCAACTATGAAGTGACTATAATGACTAAAGCTATCCTTCACCATGACGGAAAAGTTGTTTGGAAGCCGCCTGCCATTTATAAGTCCTTTTGTGAGATCGACGTCGAGTACTTTCCCTTCGATGAACAGACCTGCTTCATGAAATTTGGTTCATGGAGCTATGACGGATACACGGTAGTGTACTTGTACCATATATACATAAAATAAAATAGGAATGTCTGTTTGTAATATTAAAATAAAAGTTTTTTTACTAAATAAGCGGTATAGTACAGGATCCGGGGCCTATTTTGTCACTTGATTACTATCAAGCTAATTTTCCGTGAGTAGCTTCATTTTGATAAGACGCCCAACAATTTCCTGTGCGAAAATTCTCGATATTGGTAGCTAACAGAGGTAGCAATAATAAAATATGTCGATTTGATGATTCTCAAATATTAATTACTAACTGGATTGTTTTTTATTAAATCTTAAGATAATTATCTAAATTATTTGAAAAAATATTTGTCCTACAAAATCTATGGTTTCATCAAAGAGTCCTACCCCTCCAACATGTATTGATAACGAGATCACCAAAAATTATTACTAACCAGCTGATTTTAGGGTTCCGTACGTCTGAATACAAAAACGGAACCCTTATAGGATCACTCGTGTGTCTGTCCGTCCGTCGCTTACAGTCAATTATCTCCGAATCTATTAGACCGATTAAGTTGAAATTTGGTACACATATCAATTCCTGTAACCCAAACACAGAGGTGTGACGTGAGTAGATGAAATCTGTATATGGGGGGTCATTTTGGGGGGGAAGGGGAAAATTAAAAAAAAAATATCTGAAAACTGCATCGTGTGGCATATCAAATGAAAGGTCTTGTTGAGAAGATCTTAAATGTTTTTTTTTGTAATTTTAAAATAAATAGTTTCCAAGTTATTCAAGAAAATAGACGAAAATCGACCATTCCCCCCCCCTTATCTCCGAAACTACTGAACCTAAAATTTTGAAAAAAATACAGAAATTAGTTTTCTCCTTATAGATTATAGGAAAACCTATAAGAAGTCCATGATATTAAAATAACATGGTAAATCACTCAATATTGTGCGTACCAACTTACATTTGCAGGTGGAATGTGTGGGAGAACATATTTTTAACTCCAATGTTAAGTTTTGTTAAATCGGTTTGTAGATGAATATTTAACGAAAAAAATAAGCCCATAATGAGCATTCTACGACCAATGTTTTAGGAGATATTAATTAATTTTTCAATTTAATTCCGCCCGCGGTATGACAAATAAATGCTTAGTAAGGCGCGGGCCCTTACTACGGCATTATGAGACATGACCTTCACGTTGCTCTACTTGAGACAGATTTGTGCGCTAGTGTCTTGTTTCAATAATATAGTTGTAAACAAATCAATGAAGACATAAAAGTGTTATAGTATGAATCGTTTAGAAAAATTAAAAATTTAAATGTAGAATTTATGGGAAAACCGATCAGGATGAAAATGTGCATAGAAGTAGTATTCGAGTCCATAATTAAACTTTTTTTTTTAAGTTATTCATATTTTTTTTTCTTTTAATTATAAGAATGTGACTGATTCTTTTTTATTTTTTATTATTATTTTTTTCCTTCAATTATTCGTAAATTTTAATTCATCTATTATTTGCAGTTAAAATTATAGGTAGGTGAAAAATAAAATGTAATGTGTTATACGATTTTTTTTTAATTTATTTAAAAATATTATTTAATTATAAATCATGATCAAATGGTACATGCTTCCGAATAATAATCATTATAAAATATAAATTGAAAATATTTCGTATGGGAGATTATATTTCATTTTCTACTTACCTCTAATTTTCACCGCAGATCATAAATAAATAGAAATTTACAAAAAATAAAAGGGAAAAAATTAATAATAAAGAATAACTAAGAAACAGTCATTTTATTTTTATAATCAATGAAAGAAAATATAAATAAATAATAATATATACATATATACCTATATTATACAGTATATACATATATACATATATTATACAGGTAATATATACATATATACCTGGAATACTACCTTTACGCACATTTTCATCTCAATAGATTTCCCCAAGGTCGTGCCCTCCACTAGTCAGTCCGATCAAAGTGATTAAAATATATTAAAAAATTCATCTCTACATTATATATATTTTCATTGGTCGGTAATCTTATCAAATACAAAATTTTCACAGTTTGAAAAGAAAACATATTTCGATTACACTCGATTAAAATTTAACATTCTCATTGCTTTATAGCGTCAAAAATTCGAGGTATAATTAATCTATTGTTATACAAATGTCTCGATCTCTGATAAATATATTACAAAATATTGTAATAAAATGATTGTTTAAGCAATTGGTTTTTTAAACAATAAGTCTTATAATTTTCTTCAGGGGTTGTTTGTTTTTCATATTCGATTAATAATTTAAAGAAAGAAAATTAAAAATCGAACGTTTTTGAAGCATTTAATGACGTATTGGCTGGAGTAATATTAATGTGATGCGCGCTGCGCTGCGAGTGTGGTGGGGATTTCGAGTCTATGTCACAGACACAAGGCCCGCGCGGCTCATTCGCGCGGTCGGCTCCCTATGCTGCAGACGTATCCCAGACTTCTATATATTGATGTGATAATTTTCGTCGTTTCTATCGTAGTAAGATTTATTACAAAAAAAAATATTTCACAAAAAATATTTTTCCCTATTGAAAATGACTTCTGTACAGTTATCATATAACTATCTGTTGGATAATGGTAGTTATGTTGAAGAAGATGTTGTGGAGGAGTTTAACTCCTTACTTAGAGTAGTTCATGGGTATCAAAACCGAAGTGTTTATGAGATAACAACAGAGAGATTGCGCCAAAAAGCTCTCCCTGTTGATCCGAACTCAAATTTTCTACAGGTTTTATTTCGTCCTGATTCTGACGATTTTTCGAAAGTTGGGCATTGGGTTTGTGTCTATTATTCATCTCATACGCTCAAAGTTTATGATAGTTTGTATAAAAATCTTAGTGAAATACAGGCAGAGTATTTGAGAAAATTGTTTCCTTACATTCTAGAAAATGAAATCATATTTCCTGTTGTACAAAAACAACCAAATTTGATTGATTGCGGCTTATACGCAATAGCATTTAGTACTTCAATTGTGTTAGGCCTTGATCCATGTAATATTAAATTCAATGTCGAGTTTTTAAGAAGTCATACTTTAAACATTCTTTTAACACATAGGCTAACAGAATTTCCGTCTACAGTTATTAATCGTGGTGGACGTCCCCAAAACAAATACTGTGGCACTAAGTTAGAAAGAAAACGTATTGGTGAAAGAAACAAAAAAAGGCGCCAAAAAATCAATAAACTATCGAACTGTAGTCAAATAGAGGTTTTAGGGAAAACTGTTCTCTCGATTACTATTCCTGTTTCCTATGAAACATTGGAAAATCCTAATTGTTCGTATGATCAGAACGCCCCTATAAATAGTAATTTCAGCCCAGTAAAAAGTACTTCGCTTATTGCTTGTAAAAGAAAATCGTCAAGGATATTAGAGAATAACCTCAAACGAGAAAGATTATCCAGATGTAGTGATGACACTAAAAATAGAAAAAAAGAGCGAGATAAAGAGTCGAAAAAACTGCAACGTTCAGTACCTCGTAGACGCAAGACGGAGCAAAAACGCAATACTGTTTCGCGTCGCATTTCACGTCAGGATCGTACTTACAGGGAACGCGAACGGGTACTTAACACTGCATCACACCATATTTTACGTCAGGATCCTGCATATAAAACGCTAGAACAGGAACGTGATACCATAGCGCATCGTTTATCACGTAAAAATCCAGAATACGCTACTCGTGAAACCGAAATTCGAAATATACGAAATCAGAATATTGAAAATGATTGGGACAAAATTGAAAAACAATTCTTTGATTCTATTTTACATGGCCACACAAGCATTTGTTCGTGCTGCGGAAGATTGTGGCATAGAAACTCCCTGAAGTCATTAAAAGTAAATCATCTGTCTTTTTTCCTAGATGAAGTCATGAGAAACATAAAATTAAGTACATTTTCTGATAATAATAATTATATGTTTTGCTACACTTGTCATAATAATTTGAAAGCGGGAAAAATACCGAGATTAGCAATGAGTAATGGTTTACTGTTCCCTGATATTCCTGACGTTTTACAAAAACTTACACCACTTGAGGAGCGATTGGTTTCACCAAGACATATATTCCTTAAAATAGTAAGAAAAGGGCAGGGCCTTGGTTATCAACATGGATTAACAGGTGGAGTTGTTAACGTGCCTGTGGATGTAAATACTATGATTTCAGCGTTGCCTAGACATCCATCTGATAATCACATTATTACAATAGAATTAAAACGGAGAATGTGTTATAAGCATGGTCGAAAAGAGCGAATCCGGCCGGACGTAATCAGAGAAGCTGCAAAGTATTTAGTGCAAACTGATTTGTTTAAGAAAATAGGTATCAAATATGATGAAGAGTGGATTTACGATGACCAATCCGATGACGAAAATTGTCTCGAAAAATGTACGTGTGATGTTTTGGCACAAGAAGAAAAAAATATTAACCCTGGAAATGTAGAAACTCTATTAGATAATGAAAAAGATGTTACTATTACAATGGCGCCAGGAGAAGGTAATCAACCAAGGTCACTAATTTATGATGAATATATGGAAGAATTAGGCTTCATTAAAATACACGGAGGGGTTGAGCGGAAATTCAAAATAAATTTGAGTAATTCCGAAATTATGAAATCAGAGATAACAAGATTTGACCGGAGAGCCATGAGGGCTGACTATTTATTTACTTTGTTGAAAAAACAACAAATGTTACAGCTGCGAAATAATATTTTGACCTGCTTACGAAAAAAAGTAAATAATTCTGTACCTATTATAGTTTCCAATCTGCTGAAAGATGAGTATTTGAATAATCTTATACAGCATGATGACGGGTATAGAGTTTTGTGCGACGTGAGAAATTCACCAGCTCATTGGGAAAACGAAAAAAAAAAGGTACTCGCTATGGTTCGACAATTCGGAGTGCCAACCCTTTTTGTTACTGTGTCAGCTGCAGAGGCCAAATGGCCAGAACTTATAAAACAACTTAAAAAAACTGTTGATAAGGGAGAAGTTAGTCTTAAAGAGGCACGATCTATCTCTTATGAGGAAAAGGCACGTCTTATTCAATCAGACCCATTTATTTGTGTCACATTTTTTGAAACAAGGCTTAAAGAATTGATGAAGACATGGTTAGTTCCATCAGGACCATTTGGGGACAATAAGATTAGCCATCAGTACCATAGGATAGAATTTCAACATCGTGGATCGCCACATGCACACATAATGTTGTGGATAGAAGGTGCACCAATATATACTCCCGAAGACGAAACTTCTATTGAAAATATCATAAAATTTGTTGATATGATCGTATCTTGTGACAGTAATGAAATAAGTAACGATCTTGTAGCAATACAAACACACAAACACACTCACACATGTCACCCAAAACCAGACCGACCATGCAGATTCGGAATACCTTTCTTTCCAATGGACAAAACAAGATTGTTGACTGAATTGTATAAAGACGATCCTTCCACAGCAAAATGGAAAAAAAATTCTAAAAAGTTAAAAGAAGACCTATCTAATGTTTCTAATGATATCACATTTGATGATTACTTGAAATCCACTGGATTAACTATATCCGAATATATTTTAGCCGTAAGAGCTACACTCAAACGACCAAAAATATTTTTGAAAAGAAAACCCAAAGATATCTTGTTAAATCCGTTTTGCAAAAAAATATTAGAACTACAGCAGGCGAATATGGATTGCCAGTTTATATTAGATCCTTTTGCATGTTCAGTTTATATTGTAGACTACATTAATAAAACTGACAGAGGTATGTCCAACTTACTTAGAGCTGCTGTAGAGGAAGCTAAAAATGGTAATGCAAATATAAAAGAATCTCTACGTGCGATATCTAAAGTGTTTCTCAATTCATCAGAAATTTCTGCGCAAGAAGCTATTTACTGCCTCGCAGGATTGCCTTTGTCTCGTGCCAGCGAAGCTGATATTTATATTAATACGGGTCATCCAAACGAACGAGTAGGTATTCTAAAGCCGATGGAAACATTGAAGTCATTGAATGCTTCCTCTACTGATATATTTCAAAAAAATTTGTTAGACCATTACATCAATCGACCACAGGATGATTATTTCGAAAGAATGAGCTTGGCATATTTTGCTGCCTATTATACCTATTCAACTAAGCTATCAAAATCGTACGAGAATGAAAATATGGAAGAAAATACCGAAGATAGAACAACTGGTAGCTGGATACAATTATTAAATAATGACGGCTACATACGAAGAAGATTAAAGCCTAAAATAATACGTTTTCGACGATATAATCGTGAGCAGGACCCAGATAACTTTTATAGAGAGCAGATTATGTTATATGTACCTTGGAGGAATGAAGAGTCAGAGCTTGTAAATGACGAATTAAATTTAGAAGAAATTTTCCTCAATAAATGTAATATGATAAAATCAGAAAGTATACAGTTCAATTCCTTAGGAGGGCCAGAAGAATTTGAAGCGTTATTAGCAGCGGTTCGAAATGCAGAAAATGATGATGAAGAAAATGATAACAATCGAGCTGAAGCAAGAGCCTGTGCTCTAGGTGAATATGAATTGGAGACCCAAGAAATTGATCCCGACCATTGTTTGCAATTACAAGGGGAACAAGGCAATGACTTGATATGTAGAGTAATTGCTCAACCATTATTAATGAACGAAGATCATGTGCTCGCATTACTAAGAATGTTGAATAGTGACCAAAGAAATTTTGTTTTGCACCTAGGAAATCTGTTCACGCAACAATTAGAGCTCCCATTTTATTATTTTGTCAGCGGCGGTGCTGGAGTTGGTAAAAGCTTGCTGATAAAGGCCCTTTATCAATATTTAATGTTAATCTTTAATCGTGAGCCTGGAACTAACCCAGATGAAATAAAAATATTACTTTGCGCCTTTACTGGCAAAGCCGCGTTTGGTATTGGAGGACAAACTGTTCACAACGCATTCTGTTTGCCAATTTCACAGTGTGGTAGTACTATGCCGTCTTTGTCGGCAGGCACGGCTAACACATTAGCTAGTAAGCTATGTAAAGTTAAATTAATAATTTTAGACGAAATATCTATGTTGGGAAGTAGGACTTTCAATCAGATTAATCGCAGATTACAGCAAATTTTTCATACAGACGTCCCGTTTGCTGGTAAATCTATTATTTCTGTAGGAGATTTTAATCAATTGCCGCCAGTTGGAGACAACTGGATTTTTCAGCCTAATACAGGACGTAATCCGATGGCAGTTCTAGCTGGTGCACCATTGTGGGAACCATTTCGGCTGTTTCCGATGACTAAAATAATGCGTCAGAGGGATGATCTCAATTTTGCTATTGCTTTGAATAACATGGCTACTGGTAATATGAATCACATTGATATTCAACTTATCAAGTCGCGGTGTTTCAAAATGAGCAGCTTACCTGCTGATGCTGATGGTGCTATACATTTATTTGCAAGTAACAAAGAAGTGGACAATTACAACAAACAAAAATTATCACTAATGAATACTGAAGGTTGTTCTGTCAAGGCTATAGACATAGTTTCCGGTTCACCCAATCCGATAGCAAAAAAAAAAGCATTACAATCAGTGAACGCATTACCAACAATGAAGACATACGGCTTGCCTAAGATACTGTATGTGAAAATAAGTGCCCGATATATGATAACAGTAAATCTAGATACATCTGATGGACTAGTTAATGGCACTACAGGATTACTGAAAGCTATAGAATATGGTCGCCATATCACTACTAATGAAAGAAGACCTTTGCGATTGTGGTTACAGTTTGATAACAATGTCGGTATTGCGACAAGGAATAAATTTGAGGTTCATACCCGGAATCACCATGCATATATAGAATCTCAGTGGACACCGCTAGAAACTTCTACGTATACAGTGAAACAATGGAAGTCATCGAACCTCAAGGTACATCGGTCTCAATTTCCAGTAGTACCAGCTGAGGGAATGACGATTCATAAATCTCAAGGCTGCACTATGGAAAAAATAGTTGTTCATTTGAGTAGAAATGTGAAGCGATCAATGTTATATGTAGCCTGTTCTCGAGCTACTTCAGCTAGTGGCCTTTATTTGGTTACATCAGATGGTAATTTCAATCCCCCAGCAAAGGTATCAGAAAAAAGTGCAGTTCATTTGGAAATGATGAGACTGTTAGAAAATAAATTGATACCCCAGTTCGAAGTTTTACAGTCACCAGGAGATGAAATTCAAATAATCTTTCATAATGTACAATCATTGCGTAAACATTTACTAGATGTAAAAGCTGATTGTATAATTCATTCATCTCATATTACATTATTCGTAGAAACTTGGGGCTCTCGAAGCGACAATTTTGAGTTGGAAGGTTTTGAGCAAGTGTGCAGAATAGACGGTCCCAATGTATTGAATGCAAATCCCGGAAGGGGTGCAATAGCATATATAAATTGTAATTACGTCAATGAATTAGATGACGGTTCCAATAAAGGTTTATTTATAGATAGTCCAGGAGGTGGACACTGTGAATGTCTTCAATTCAAAGCATTTGGTGTTCAATTTTTAACCGTATATAAATCACCAAGATGTCTTCCGAAAATTGCAGTCGAATGTATTAAAAAGGCTATTAGTGCAAACGAAAAGATTATTATTGCCGGTGACTTTAATATTGATTTTAAGGACAAATCAAAAAATGAAATATCAGAATACCTTCTGTCACTCGGTCTTACTCCGCGTATTCAAGAATATACAACAAGACAAAATTCAACAATAGATAATATATTTAGTAATATCCCTCTCCAATCAGGGACCATTCATACTTTTTTTAGTTACCACAAACAAATTTGGGTCAGATTTAAAAAAAACATATAGGTAACATCGTACGGAACCCTCTTCACGCGAGTTCAACTCGCACTTGCCCCCTTTTTTTTTTTTATTACTTAGTTAATATATATATATAATGTCACGGTCATATTGTCCTACAAATTCCGTGGTATGTTATCCCGGTCCTACGGTCAAAAGTAGTAGTACAGATCATTGATGTAAAAATAATTACTATCAAGCTGAATCTTCGTGAATAGCATCGTTTTGATGAGACGCCCAACAATTTCCTGTGCGAAAATTCTTGATATTGGTAGCTAACAGAGGTAGCAATAATAAAATATGTCGATTTGATGATTCTCAAATATTAATTACTAACTGGATTGTTTTTTATTAAATCTTAAGATAATTATCTAAATTATTTGAAAAAATATTTGTCCTACAAAATCTATGGTTTCATCAAAGAGTCCTCCCCCTCCAACATGTATTGATAACGAGATTACCAAAAATTATTACTAACCAGCTGATTTTTTTTTTATTACTTAGTTAATATATATATAATGTAACGGTCATATTGTCCTACAAATTCCGTGGTATGTTATCCCGGTCCTACGGTCGAAAGTAGTAGTACAGATCATAAATGTAAAAATAGCGTGGTACGCTATTGCGGTGCTCCAATTGAATATATATTGGAAAGTCATGAAATTAAAAATCAATTTATTTCTCAAGCGTGAGAAAAAAAAAATCTTGACTTTTCGGTAGATTTCACTTAACAATAAGTTAAAAAGTTACTGAACGCCAACTGAAATTAAACAAAACAATAATTGATGGCAAATATGAATACTATTGGTTTGATGGTCCCCAAAGTCCATCTTTTGAAGAATTATCTTCTGAAATACAAGGTAACCTATTTATACTATTGTTATTTATTGATTGATTATTCATTATTATATAATTTACTTAATTTTTTCATGTTATTATAGAGTCAGATATCACAAGTGAGGAAAGTGACACAAATGAAGATGACAGCGATGTTAGTAGCGAAGATTATGATTCATCGGATGAATAAGATGAAGATTAATTTTTATTATCTATAAATACACCAATACACCAATTTTTGTACCTCATTTTTCAAAAAAATAAACTTATTCAAATTTTAAAAAAGATTTTCTCACTGTATCTTATGTTAGAAATCGGAAAACGAAAAAATGACAATTTTTGTCGGACTAGTGATACATACCTGTTTTTTTGTAGGACATTGTTTTATTTGGGCACTGAACACACTAACCTATTATGTAATATTTTTGTCCTACAGTTAGTATTGAGAAAAATGGTCTTATGGTATTAACAATTTCTGACCGTAGGACCGGGATAACATACCACGGAATTTGTAGGACAATATGACCGTGACATTATATATATATTAACTAAGTAATAAAAAAAAAATCAGCTGGTTAGTAATAATTTTTGGTGATCTCGTTATCAATACATGTTGGAGGGGTAGGACTCTTTGATGAAACCATAGATTTTGTAGGACAAATATTTTTTCAAATAATTTAGATAATTATCTTAAGATTTAATAAAAAACAATCCAGTTAGTAATTAATATTTGAGAATCATCAAATCGACATATTTTATTATTGCTACCTCTGTTAGCTACCAATATCGAGAATTTTCGCACAGGAAATTGTTGGGCGTCTTATCAAAATGAAGCTACTCACGGAAAATTAGCTTGATAGTAATCAAGTGACAAAATAGGCCCCGGATCCTGTACTAGTATATGGACAAATATTTTTTTTTTTCAATTTTTTCTGTGTCTGTTTGTTCTGGCTAATCTCTGAAATGGCTCGACCTATTTTGACAATGCTTACACTGGCTAATAGCTATGTAATAAGGAGTAAATTAAAGTCATTTTTACTATATAATTATTTACTAAAATTTTAGTTTAATTCAAATAAACGAAGTCGCATGCACAGTTAGCATCAAATAAAATATCATCATTTGGTGACCGTTTACTCAGAATAATTATTCAGATTTCTATATCAATGATAGTTAATTATAAACGAAATGTACATTTTGTTGCGTGCCATTTATATCATTTCCTATTACCAATAAAGTAAGATAAATTACTATATTTTTTTTTGATACAATGTCAGTAAAATATAATATATTGCCCTTCGATAAATAATACGAGCTGTGAGATATGTCTGGCAATGAAAGGCGGGTGCTATAAAAAGTTTGGGATGGACTTTAGAGATAGGCTTCTGAAAGGCGGGCATCTATCTATATCAAGCTGAGGAAGCCAATAAATCTGAGCTGTTCCGACTTTCTCATAAATAAAGTGATGCCTTGGATTTACTAGTAGCGGTTATTATCTGTCTTATTTATAAGAAGTATGTTTGAATTTACCATTTTTTATAGTATTAACACATCTTCAATATTTTTACCAGATTTTACCTTAATTATCTTAACCGTGTCGAAAAAGTGGTTAAGAGTCTTTCTATCAGTTATAGATTTCCTTATTACGATTGTGTCGTACCAGCAACTTTCTCTTTGAAACTCCATATGCGTCAATTCTTTTTTTTCTATAAATGCTATAATTTGTAAGCCTTGGTCTATGTCTAATTTAGTAACAATATAGACCGTTCTTAAGTTGTCAGAAGGTAACAAACAGTTATTTGTCTTTATAAAATTAATTTGACTATAATTTTTAATAAATTAATTTTAAAAAGGTCGCTAATTCTTAAATGCATGTTATTCTTGCAAGTAAAAATATTTAAGACATTTTAAAATATAAATTGCATTTAATTACTTATTGTATTGATGTAAAATATTTGAAAAATTAAACATATGTAATTTTTAGGTGGATTTGAGGCATTTGAAGCAGACTCCGGACTCCGATCATATAGGGATGGGCATCGATCTATCGGAGTACTATATCTCGGTCGAATGGGACATCATGCGGGTACCGGCGACTCGGAATGAAAAGTTCTACTCATGCTGCGAAGAACCTTATCCTGATATTATTTTCAACCTCACCTTGCGGAGAAAAACCCTTTTCTACACGGTCAATCTCATTATCCCTTGCGTTGGAATCTCTTTTCTATCAGTACTCGTCTTCTACCTTCCATCAGATTCGGGCGAAAAGATTTCACTTTGCATCTCAATTCTACTCTCTCTGACCGTGTTCTTCTTATTGTTAGCAGAAATTATACCTCCGACGTCACTGACTGTTCCCTTGTTAGGAAAATATTTATTATTTACTATGATGCTAGTCACGTTATCAGTTGTAGTCACTATTGTGGTGCTAAACGTAAATTTTAGGTCTCCAGTTACACATCATATGGCTCCTTGGGTGCGAAAAGTCTTTATAGATTTTTTACCCAGAATATTATGTATACAAAGGCCCGAAAAATCTGATGATGACGAAAATGATAAGCCGATTGAGGTAAGAAAACAAAACGGGTCAAGTAACTAAAAACAAAAATAATCACGCACATTACATAAAGGTAAACTACCGTGGAGAAAAAAGCGAAGATACTCCATTCAATACACAGGATTAAAAGAACATGTAGTATGTTATCTGTCTTTTTTTAATCAATAATTTGATTAAAGAGATATAACGTTGTATTCAAATTTTAAAAAAGGTCTTACAGAGGCAGTTTCTGCAGAAATCCCTTTTCAAACGAAAGAACACCTTTTATCATTGAGTTTCCTTAATTTAAGCCATTTCCCATCAGACTGAATTCAATACAAACAAAAAGCTATTACAGTCGACTCGAAGCCGCCCTCAACAATAACCATTTTAATTGTCCTCAGTCGTAGGACTCTTTTGGGAAACGCTTCATTCAACAGTATTCTAAATCCATTGTGTTTCGTGTGTATCGCGAAAATATCGCTTCTAGCCCAATTTCATTCTATTTCGATTTTCCTTTATTACTCAATGCCGGAGGGCTTAACGAGCGCGCGCGGCCCCCGTTATTTATGTTTCTCTGGTGGCTGCGGACGGATCACGATATACGAGCCGGCAGACGCGGCCCGAAACCGAAACCTCCACTCCAACCTAATTGTCTGCCGGCTTAAGCTACGTCGATACACCGATCTCAGTGAACACGAACTGACATTTTAATCGCCGAGTATTTCAGATGCCACTTCCGTCTTATACTTTTCACACGGACAATAATTGGAAGTCGGAGCGACATTTCTGTGGTAAAATCGTTTTCATTTTTCCAAAACTGTTTTAGGTACTTACTGATATGTACGGCGGTGATGACATGGATGGAAAATTCAAGGAATGGGGATGTGAGGAATATGAACTGCCAGGGATGCCTCCATCGCCGCCGCCACCTCCGGGTGGTGATGATGAACTCTTTTCTCCACCACCAGGATCACCATGCCGGTTAGACCTTGATGATGGCAGTCCATCTCTAGAAAAACCATACGTTAGAGAGATGGAAAAGACAATAGAAGGATCTAGGTTCATTGCTCAGCATGTTAAAAATAAGGACAAATTTGAGAGTGTAAGTTAAATTAAATAATGATTAACTAAAATTTAAATACAATATTACATAAAGATTATTTTATTTTCAATTTTCAGGTTGAGGATGATTGGAAATATGTAGCTATGGTACTGGACAGAATTTTCCTGTTCGCATTTACGATAGCTTGCGTCCTCGGTACGGCTCTCATTATATTCAGGGCGCCGACGTTTTACGATAACACAAAGCCCATTGACATTCTCTACTCGAAAATTGCGAAGAAAAAGTTGGAGTTGCTCAAAATGGGCTCAGAAGGTGACCCGGGTCTCTGAAATTCGTCTTACGTCTTCGGCCACTCGCCGCCGAAGACGTTCTGGGAGCTGATTGTGATGTGGTGGCACGGATGATCTATGTAAAGCTCCCAGATGGGAACTGTGAGGCGAGAACGTGTTTTGTGCTCAGTGTGGTGCCAAGCGCTCGGTGCGCCGCGGGACGTGATCACGCCGCTCGCGTGTCCAAAACCGTCTTTTTATATAAATAAACTCATACGCGTATTGTGTCCGTCGATAGTCGAAACAAAAACGGAAGAACCTCATATGTACGCCCGTTTTGTGTTGGCGTCGAATCTGCCGTCAATAATTTTTTATATTGGAATCACCATTATTAACGTAAATATTTTTAAGCGTATATTAATTGTATTTTTTAATTTAATTTAAGTTAATTAGGTTATTTATTTTCTAATGATTATTCGACATGAGCGCACAAACATTGTATAGTTTACATTAAGTAAAATTAATTTGTCGCTATTAATTGTGTTGCATTTTTGGTATAAAGACTATATGGTTAAATTTACTTAAATAGGATTTAATTCGAATAAAATTGAGCTCAATTTCAAGATATAAAATTAGATTGTAAAGAGATACTTTTCTCTCAAACGTATTAGTATTAATCGAATATAATGAAGTTCATTTTCTTGAAAACGTCCTCAATGTGTGGGACATTGTAGATGATGTATGTATTGAATATGTATTGGTGAGTATATATGATGCATTAAATATACATTTAATATTTTATAAACTACGTACTCGCGTAAAACTTATAAGGACAATATCGATTGATAAAATGAATGAATCGTAATTTCCCCGTAGCTATAATAAATTAAGGGATTGTAGATAATTAGGTAAGTGCACCATCACAATTGATGGTCACTTATATTATAATATACTATGAATAGCTGTAATGTCACGTTGCGACGGTGATAATATTGTTTCATTAGGTATATTTATAAGCCACAATTGACTGCCAATTGTAATTTAAATTTTTATAAAATTCGATATTCTTAGATAGTTTGATAACTTATTTAATTAAATTTTTTTAAGGTGCCAAATTTCGCCAAGATCATAGTTTCTTATAAAAGGCCAATTGTTTTGTGCGAGCTGTCGTGTTTTTTTATGTATGCTTGTTCATTCTGTGACATCTAATGCTTGCCCTATGAAGCAACGACTGAGAAGCTATAACGTTATGTCTGCAATGAGCTAGGAATTATGGATTTTTCACAAAATGACTTACCATAATTTCATTAATCCTAGAGTACAGGGTAAAATTAGTACACCAATTACTTCCCCTGATTTTTATTCTCACGTTTTCACCGATTGTAAAGTCTTTTACTCACTTATAGGCACTCTACCACTTGTCTTAGATAATAAAATCATTGTTGAGATTAATGAAATTAGTACGTAATGAAAATGTAGGTATTGTATTAGATATCATTTTTTTGTTAATTACCTATTCATGTTCATATTATAAAGTAGGTTGTACTTTCAAAATCATTTTAAACACCTTACATATTAGACGTATCAAGTACGTTCACCTCAACCCATTACGTAGAATAACGTAGCCTTTGTCGTAATAAAAAAAAAATTTCGAGCCGCGTTATTGATATGTCAAAAGTAATACATCATTATATGATTAGATAATGATTACCTAGTTACTGAAATTAATAATATTTTAATGAATTCAACAGCGAGCAGTAAGGTAAACAGGGATGGTTCTAGTGAAATTATTCAAACCGTTTTGTGTGATTCGTCTTAATATTATAAGTGTTATTGAATGTGTATAGCTGTTTATGCCAATTACGCATTCGGCTAGAGTAGATTAGAAAATACGTAAAAATGCGTTAGTTATACACGGGATACGGACGGTACTTACTCGTAAGTAACCTGTTGAAAGCTCGCTAAAGGTTGAAAGAAGTAAAAAATTAGGTATGTATTTAGGGAAGTCACACTCATTTCACGCAGCTCTGGGTGTTTTAAATCTTAATAATTATACAGGTGTTTTGTGCGAACGTTACCCTATAATTCCAATAGGATATTGGCCAATAGAAGATCAGGAAAATGTCGCTGAATTTTCTTGGTCAATACTCACGTCATAGCCATTAATACCTCGTATACAGCTGCTGCTAAAGTTGTGACTTTGGCACTAACGACGCCAGTTTTTATTCGAAGGAATTTTTGGAAGGAATTGTTGTACTTAAAATTAATTTTCTACGGTAAAATCACATCGGTAAATTGAGTAGGAAGTGCTATTGCACGCACCGAAACACCAAGTTAGAAGTATTATTGTCATTAAAAATAATGGTTAGTTAAGTCCACAGGCTTCCCTCACTATTCCGTAATTATCCAACTTTTATTGTAGATATTTGCTAGAAAATAAACGGTCTGTTGTTATTTTTATATGACTGCAAATAATATTATAATAGATAGATTTTCTAAAGAAACACCATAGGCTAATATATTTAGAAGACGAGTGTAATCGTGATTAAGTATACTGGATGATAGTCGATTGAGTTGTTAGGAATAAAGGTGAGTGAGGATGTAAATAACTGTGTCGAAGTGAGCATGGAATCTAAAGCCAAGTATAGTCTAATGCGTAATACAACGTTGATTCGTTTCGCAGCAAATCCTGAAAAGATTTGAAAGATTAACGGATTTCGATTTTAAATAATGTGAATATAAATAACCTAGAATAGGCCCTTAGAAATGTTGAAACTGGATGAGCTAAGCCGATACAACGATTAATAATCCTAATTCTTTAGTATGAATGAAATTTTGATTACGGTAAAGCTTTCGATCTCTTAAATCCTTCCATTGGTTAAACATCCAGTTTTGTAATCTTAGCTCGAGGGCGTTCTACTTAATATTTTCTGTGATTTGTAACTTTGGTTGTACCCTTGTTATTATCGTCTGAAAGACATCTTCGTAAGTTTATCTTTATTTGTTCCCTGTTGTGTTTGATCTGATACTTGTGTTGTTGGAACGAGGTCGTTATTATAGATTACGTCTGTATATGCATGTTTCGGGTGATAAACGGGTATGAGAAAGTAGTTTTGTCGTATATCTCAATTTAGATAGGTAAATAATAAATTTACAATAAATAACGCTAGCATCACATCGTCAATAAGTAATTAATATAAGTATATTAAAATAAGTGGTGTTTTAGCTTCTCAATGTTTATTAGAGTTAGTCGACGAATGAGTCGGTTCGTAAGCACGATGTTAGACAAATTTGTTATCATCGATTATAATTTTACTAATGTCAATTAAAGCTAGTTCATCAGTGTTTTTACACGACATTTTTATATACAATTCTAGACTATGTATTCATTAACGTGTTCATTTTATTTAATCTTAGCAATTTCTTATTTAATGTGTTGTGTTTCTTGATCATTAAACATTATGTGAAGCAATCTTTTTTACTCGAAAGATTATTTTGATGTTTCTTTCAAGTTAATTAATATTGCTTTTAACATCGATAGCTAGTTTGTCTCCATCGTGTGATGGGACTTCGAACTCATAGTCAGCTATCATATGGCTGTCAGTAATTTTAAGAATCAACTAAACCGAAATGTTGACATGTAAATATAGACGATCAACATAGAAATTTAAAATAATATTAAATTGACAAGTTATTTTTCTACGTTCCTTTCACAGTACCTTTAGTGCTAAATTAGATTCGTAGTAATTAAATGTTGTAGATGTATGTATTTAATATAAAGTTTTATTTATCCATTTAAGGAGTATATCATTCAGCAATAATTCTGAATCAATTGATTTGGGTCATCTAAGTTTGTTTCGTTGTTTAATGCCATTCATTGTACTCGTAACTTTAAGCTTTAGTTCTTGAATGGTTGACAGATAATCCGTAACGCTTTATAATTAGGTTTGTCGAAATCTAGAATTTCATCTAGCAATTTCTTGTATAACACTTTTGGAAACATCTTTTATTGCACGTCTACCATTTATTCTATTATTATCATTTATCTTTAATGATATTGTAACATTATTATACTCTATGAACTTATGAATATCTACGTAAGTTAGGCGTATTGCATGTTTAATCAAACGTCTTCCAAAAGTGACGTAAGATCGTTTGTTTTATGTATGTATCTTTAGTATCATTTTTTTTAAAACAATTGAAGCTAGATTATGATAATTGTTCTTAATTTCGAAAATGACTCAAACTGCTAAATGAAACTGTTTTAATTAAAAAAAAGCACTGATAAACGAAATAAATAATATGTAATCATTACTTTAAAAATTTTTTATCATTTGTAGCTTACCCCGTATTGTAATCGAAACTTTTCTATGTCTCGTAATAGTTAAATGCGTGTAACTATTTAAGGTAAACGTAAATTTAAGAAATATGAATAACTAAGTAGTGGAAAAACACACGAAATTTGCGTTGAGCTTCCAACACGATTAGATGTAAATACAGTAATTAAAAAAAAAACTTTATAATATTGATTTTTAAATATTTCATTTGTATGAATAATATACGGTTATATATGCGCTTTGTCAATGCATTTTTGTTGTCAAATAATATTATATCTAATGTACCAGTTACTGCATAAACCAAATCTACGTGTATATTAATTACAATTTTATCCTTCTTAAATTTCTGGGATTACTTTGATGACATTGCAATGCATTTTTCAATAAAAATATCAATCACTTGATTTAATTTAATTGTGACAGAACAATATTCTAATTTTAAATTATTGTACTAAAATGATTGCTCTTTAACTGCTTGATAGAAATCCCATTAGATTCGAATATTTTACAAATTATTTCTTCGACGTATAGTTTTAAAAAATTGTCATATTTTTATTGATTAAATGACTGATTCAAAATATTATCAACACTTAAACATATATTCGATGCTGATAATTAATGCAATTCCATTATAAAATCGATGACATAAAAATCTGACATAAAAATCTTTTAACAATGTTCTATTGCTTTTCTGATTAGCCTAAAGGTTAACTGGCAGAGAATGCCTTAAGGCATTAAGTCCGCCTTTTGTCTCATATATATATGTTTACATACATGGTGTTCAATGAAGCATTTAAATAAAAATAAATAAATAAATGTTACCATAATACCAATGTTATATAATACATTCCATAAAAATTTAATTCCTTTTAATTTATTTATTTATATACATATGTATTGTTTCTTGCATTAAAATTGAAAATCGAGTGTATAACATATATATTTTAGCGCACTTTCGTGTGGCCAAGAAAAAACATCAAACAAAAAAAAATATAGTTTTTTTTTAATTCATGGTAATGTTTCGATCACTGAAAAATAGTTTGATGAAATGTACTAAACCATCTTTTTCGTATATTACGACAACTTTTCATTCAAATGATCATTCATTTGAGATTCTAGATTGAATAGTTTGAAGAGCATTAGAGATTTTGTAAAAATAAATATTTCTAACTAATCTATTATAGATTTGGTTTATGTTGAAATATTTCATACTGATAATTTTGTAATCATTTTTACTAAATTCTTTCTTGGTGCCTTAAATTATATTAGGCTTTTCGATGAAATTATTTTTTTGCTTACCTTTTATTGATTGTATTCCATTTAATCGCAAAAACGCTGTAACGTGTATTATAATTTAATTAAAAACGCATATGCGTATTTCTTAGGATAAGATTCAATGTAATTTTCGTAATTTCGTCTCAAATTGTTAATATTAAAATAATTAATCCTGTATTACTAGTCGTAATTAATGTTTTGTTCGTTGTAAGTTTTAATTTACACTTTTTTAGTCACGAGTAACGGCAAGTTTGTTTGAAAATTGTGAGTGCTTATCTTAAAACCAACTTTCATTCATTTATAAACTAGCGACCCGCACTGGCTTCTCACGGGTGCATACTGATATTAATTATATCATATAATTTGTTAACTTACGATATCCCATTACGATCTTGTAAAATTTGTGTTTCTTTACTTTATAATCCATTTATTATATATAAAAACATTCCACTCGAATCACTCTATCTATTAAAAAAACCGTATCAAAATCCTTTGCGTGATTTAAAAGACGAAAGCATACATATGGACAGACAGCAGTAAATGACTTTGTATTGTACTACGTAATCTTTATTTAAGAATGTCAACACTCTAGTACCTCGTTTTTGTTAATAGGAATATTCAATTAAAGGTTCATAATTTGTTTTTTTTTTTGGTTTTTCTTAGAATTGTTTTTTTTTTTTAACTGTCACTTCACAATTTTTGAACAAACATTGCGACCGATGAAAATGACGCAATCGGATGAACACCACATAAATATTACAAAATAATTGTTAATAGATATACTCATGAATTCCTAAATTTATTTTAATTATAATGTAAGTTAAATATAACATAACAAAATAATAGACTTAAAAAAAAAAACATTCATTAATCACTAAAACTAATTTAGTGTATAGACATAAGTTGTTTCGAACCGTTTGTTGTAAAACAAATTAAAAGCCACTGAATTTACTATAAGATTTATGCACTATGCTAATACGTATATCGAATGTCGAGTAAGTCGTGTAGCTCAACATCTGTAACATATATATATGTTTATTATAAGGAAAGGTATCGTGTAAGGAATGCGAGATAATATATTATTAATGTAATTTAAGTTTAATAGTAAGTCTCATTTTGTAATGTTAATTAAAATCAAGCACTACAAGTATTATTACAAAACACTCATAAATTCTTACTGCTAATATTAAAATGTATTATAAATATGAACTATAAATATTAAATGTTATGCGTTAATAATATTTCAACGTGTTTTTTTCTTATTCTATATTTAATTTACACTCACACATGTGATGAGACACACACAAACACAATATAATAGTATCAGTAATATATGAACGTCAAAAATTTTCGTTCTTTTTTATTGTACAAACAAAGGAATGTAGCTTATATTCTGAAGGTTTTTTATAATACAAAATACAAAAACACACAATTTTTTTTTAAATAGTTGTATGTAATTAAAAAATCTGTTCAAGAAAATCAAATATTTTTTACATACATTCTGTATAGTAGATAAATTAAGAAATAACAGTCAGATATACATATTCGAGTATTTTGCAACTTATCCAAAGCTACTGCTGAACAATGCCCAAGGGCTTCTAGCCGTGTCTACGTTCGGCGCAGGTGCATTATAATATCCCTTAGCTAGATCTACCAATGACAGGGGACATTTGAAGTTTTCACATGTGTCTAATAACAAACCGAGGCGATGTGCTGAGTCATATAATGTGTGTTCCAATGGTTCTGATGGAAGAACCTTTGCCATAGGTAACCTAAAATAAAATTATTAAGAATTATTTACCTTTTCTTACAAATCATTGAAGATTAATATATGTCATTTTAATGACTTTCTCTGATTAAATAGTTATAATAGTTATACAGACCAATTTAAAAATAAAAAAAGAGATTCATTATTAAAGTAAGCTCATAAAAACACTTATGAATCAGCATGTTACAGTGTTGACTTAAATGTAAAGCTAAAAGTAATCTAAAGAAATAAAAAACACTAAGCCCATGCTTTTCATCTTTAGTATATATAATCTTCTATTGAGTAATACGCCTTATTTATTCAAGTTTTTTTTTTTTATATGAGTTAAATTTTTTTCAATTTAAAATCAATCTAACGTTTGAAAGAGCGTAACTCATTTTATTGAGACTGCATTAAAGTGTGACTTGTGATAGTTCCTTACGACTAACAAGTTTGGAGAATCAACACGAAAACTGTCAACTTACGTGAACATAGTCCTGAAAATTTCTTCAATCATGTTCCCACCGTGAGGAACAATTCGCTGTGCAGTTTCGCACAGAGTTTTTAAAATACACTGCCTCCCGCTGTATCCCATACTGTAACACATTAAAAGATAAATCAATAACCAACTCATACTGTAGTACTTTACTGAAAGTTAAAGTCAAAAACCTTTACTCAAAATGGAAGTGTTTACACGTTCTTATTGATAGTCGAAAATCTGCCACCGGTGCGGAATATAATACCTCAGACCTGAGAAGAACCGGCGAAAGAAACTCAGCGGGATCTATTTTTTTTTATAATATCAATTTACAATATACAATAATAAACCTATTTTTGTTATTTGAAACTGATAAGAAACCTAAATTATAACAATCGGTAGAATGGTGATAATTTATAAAGTATTCAATATAACAAGGGTCGCCCATATATTTTATTTTATTTCTATCAATGATTCAAACAAATAACTATGTAGGTTATCTTATAATATTTTTTTTGTTTGTATGTTATTGGTTGGCGGACGAACAATGGGCCAACGCGTCAATGCGCCACCAACCTTGGTAACTAAGATGTATTGTGCGTGTAGCTAAACTGGCTCCATCATCCTTTAAACCAGTATAGAACAATACTGCTGTGTTGTGGTAGCATACATGATGAGTGGATGGTACCTATCGAGACGGGCTTGCATAAGCCCTACCAAGCAAAAAGTAAATGTAAGTGGTTTCTTATATTCACTGATACAAAAATGCAAACCATTACATACACCATTAATAAGTCAAACTTACATACATCTTTGTACCTAATTTTATGGCCTACTTACCATTAAAATCAGAAGCCAACTATAACAAGTATATATTATGCTTAGAATCTAGATATCTGCCAAAACCTGACCACTGGCAGATTAAATTATAACATTACAGGAATAATATCCAGACCAAAATCCGCATCTATGTAAATTATGAACACAAATTCGTTAACCTAATAATTAGACCGAAATTAATTATTGACTCAACAATGCAATACGTAATTCCAAATACAAGATATATAATAATCGTGATTTGATGATTGCAATGCAGCGGTGATATATTCTGCTATATACTGAACCACGAATACTCAAATTCTTCTTGGCTCAATCAGAGTTGCTCAAATGTTATTGTATTAAATGATATATTGAACGAACTGAGATGGCCTAGTGGTTGAGCTGAGATGCCCAGGCCCAGTGGTTATAACGCGTACATCTTAACCGATGATTGCGGGTTCAAACCCAGGCAAGCACCACTAAATATATGTGCTTAATTTGTGTCTATAATTCATCTCGTCCTCGGTTATGAAAGGAAACATCGTGAGGAAACCGGCATGTGTCTAATTTATAATCATCGAAATTCTGCTACATGAGCATTCCACCAACCCGCGTTGGAACAGCGTGGTGGAATATATTCCAAACCCTCTCCTTAATGGAGGCCTTATCTCAGCAGCGGGAAATGTGCATTAGCTGGTAAATGTACGGTGGCTGTTTCGTTTACGTACTATATTGAATACCTATTAAATTACGATCGCTGTAAGAAATATTATTCACTCATTATATCATCATGCATCGTGTGCCTGTACACAGAAGTTTGTGTCAGAATATTTCTGACGTGACTATATAATCATGAAATACTAAATTTACCCACCCAAACGGGCTTGTACAAAGCCCTACCAAAAGTAATACAACGAAACCTCCTATCTAATAGTGTGATATAATATATCATTGACCTTTCAGCCAGTGAGAAAAAAATACTCAAAAGTAACAGCATCTGACGATCTGTTCATATACAAATGTGAGAAATAACTTTCTCTTGTTCTAAGGAAGAAGTTGAGATATTATTTTCATGTGATTCAGAATTATAACCAACATATATTCTCAAGATATTCAGTTTCACACATCTAATATGAACTATAAACAAAATCACACATATTTGACACCACTCTCTTCGAATCCACCAAATTATTCGATCTGATACATAATACTCACTTATCCAAAATTATCTCCAACTTCTCATACAGTTCTCGTCTACTTCTTCTTTGAGCTAATGGCTTGCCGTGCTTCTTGCGTCGGTAAAACAAAGCGGTTTCGGTGTTATTTGGCAATTCATACGCTATACCCCAATTTAGACCGAACGTGAAGGTTCCAGGGGCAGTAGCGGGCGCTGGCTGTCCTATTACACCGACAGTCATGCAGCCAGCACACTGGAAAATATATCAAGCGGATTATTAACGAATAGGTCTTTTATTATTAATTTACATACACTATTTTAGTATAAAGTTGGGGTAAGAAAAGGTTCAACACCTTAAGATCTATTTTCGTGTGCTGTGTTGAGCGATAATCTGCTTTACCGATCGAGAACGACATATTGCATCGCTATAATTTGATGCTTAGATTCAAAAGGTACTAAGAGTTTAAGACTTGATAAAGGAATGAATTTGAAAACTGACGAAGGTTTGCTTACTCTGACTGTTCATGACATAAACATAATATTATGGTGAACCAATGCCTGATGTCTCTAGTTCAGGCAATATTTTGTAACGGTTTTATGACACTGCTCCAACGTCAGTGAGTAAATCCAAAGGTGAATACGATACACTCAAGTTTTCTCAAGAACACGAGGCTAATAAGAGGCGAGGAAATTATAATAAATGTAATTTTAGGACATGAACATTGGCTTAGCTTTATTTTCATTTTTTATTTTAATGATATAATAAACACCAGGCATCGAAGGTAAGGTATCGAAATGACAAGAAAAAATGTATCTTTTAGCAATCAACGTTTATAATTTATCTCGCGCTTGGCGATAAAGGATGACATAGTGAGGAAACCTGCGCGTGTCTAATTCCATGAAATTCTGCCTAATGTATATCCATCAACCCGTACTGGAGCAGCGTGGTGGAATAGGCCTTAGCCCAGCAGTCAGCAGTTTACAGGTTGTTACTGTTGAGCTATCTCGGCGCTTAAAAACATACATAATGTTTTTAAATGTTCATCTAGAGATTATAACCCAATTTCAATATGTATTTTCAAAAACAAAATACAAATTATTTTCGATTGCTATCGAAATTTTCTTTTTCATTAAGATACGTATAAATTATATGTAATCAAGAATCATCTATCAACAAAATATCAAAGAAAATATCGTAATTTAGTTATAAGTTATATGTTGAAAAGAAAATAACTTACGGAGAAACTGGAACCCTCGGGAAATGCAACGTATCGTTTCCTTCTAGAAAGTACTTTCATATCATTTCCATTACGCTCCATCGAAATTGAACCCACTGACATTAAAATCAATAGCACCAAATAGTACATTTTATGATACATTTTTGTTACGATCTCAAACAAAATACAGCAAGAATGAAACTAGTAAAAGTTAAGGAATGTTCACTCACAAATTACAAATATAACACTAAAGATTTGACCAAAATGTATGTCGAAGATAACGGTTCAAATAATTATCATATATTTGAACCCGTTACTGAAAGAGAAATTGTCGCTAACTGATACCAATACAACGCTTAGACCGTACTATATTTATCTTGGATATAAAATTGGACAAACTTTCAACTAAATAGCCAACATCGTTTTTTATTTCCTAAATACTCACCCATAAAATAACACTGTATATTTAAATAAAGAATGCTTTAAATCTTTGATGATTATAAAATTAAATAAGTACGGCCTTATTACGAATACCGAACATAGGAAGTCAAATAACCTCATAATTTGCTTGTTCCAATTATTAGGTCTTCGTATAATGGACACTACAAGGATGAGATCTGACTCTTAGGGCTGTCTTCTGCTGTAGCATTTGTTTCATACCATCATGTATGGTTGAGGCTTACAATTCTGATTGATGGATGCAATCAACGATAGCTTTTTGGCGACTCTCATAAAGGTTGAGATGGAGTGGTATATTGTCTTTGCCAAAGCCTCGGGACATAATATATACACAATGGCATTACATTGCTTAATTCTAAGAAATTGCAAATTTGTATATAGTCATTCGATCTAGTTTGGAGCTCAATTATATGCAGCAAATTGCAATAAAAACAATTTATAAAATATATAAACGTAGTATTTTCTATTATTAAAAAACAACTAATATAGTATTGTAATTTATTGTCTCCTGTAAACATTTAAACTCATATATATTGCTTGCAATAATCGAATTTGCGACTAAAATTCTTCAAAAGTTTTATCATATACAGGTTCGAAACCTGCGTATTTTGATACGCCATTTCGATACCTGTATTCAATAAGTTTTATAATTATCACCGTCAAAGTCAACGACGATTTCACATTCGTGTTTTGCGGTGAGATTCGAGTTTCTGGTTACAGAATAGTCCTAGAGTCTGTCTTTATTAATTCACTTCAAATTATCAGAATGAAATCAGATTTGTATAGTACTGCCGACGCAAAGCGTATAGTTGAATAATTTATGAGTGTATAGGACTGCGAAAGGCAAAAATACGATTATATTATATCTTGTTCGTGAGTTGAGGTTTCAGGGTTCCGTTGGACGAGGATGCTAATTCAATTTCGTCTGACACACCTTCATAATCCGTTTTGAATTGATCCGTTTAAAATATACTATGTAGAAGGCTGGAAACAGTTTCGTTTTACGAAGTCGATTTTTTTTCTAGCTAATAATGATAGCAGAATATGTACTCGTGGAAATAATCCACGAAAAAACTTTGAAATTTGAGTAATTATCTTCTTGGTAAAAGAAATTATTTAAAAAAAATGACAATGTAAAAAATTAATTGTAAGTTACAATTTCAGACATCTTATTTACTCCTTGGACTTTGTCCAAACTCCTCTAGGTAGGTACCATCATCTGTACCAACTAATCTGAAATATCAGATAATTGCTATATGGCAGAAGAAAACTGCCATATAGCCATTGTGTACTTTAAGTGGTGAATGTATAAGTACAGACATAAGTGATATAGCAACATAATTATAAGGAATTGTTTATATTTCTACTTTCTACTACGGCAAAAAAATCAAGGTCAGTGGTACCTACCCACTTTTAAAAATAAAACTATATATTGTATTAAAAGTAAAATAATACATATTTTATTTAAGTTGTTGCCAGTATATTTGCATTTAATTACATACAAATCACATTAAAATATAGCTACACGGCTCATTCGTAATAACTCTGAAATACATGTTAAATTTAGCCAGCGCTAAAAGATCGATATTTATTTATTAAAATTAATCACATAATATTGGAAATACTTTATATCAAAGTCTTATCTTTAACTTAGGTATGCGAGAGAAAGTGAGAAACTTTAAAATGAAAGGTTTTATTTTCGAAATGTTTCACACTGTACAGCCTTTGGTCTTGACGGCGTTTAAGGAGCCAGAAAGGGGGTACATTGAGTCTCAACCGTGAAAAGGGGCGCCCACGTAGAAGCTCATAATTGACGTTCGCTCTGATAACGTCTCTTGCGAACATCGGCTTAGAACGTCGGAAAGGAGTAGGTATAATATGTAACACATGTAATCAAAAACTTTTTAGTGTCATTCTGTACATTATCAAGTAGCGCCGACGTTTTTATTCAAAGCATTCTTATGCTAATGACACGTATGTGTCATGCTCACTAGATAGATCCAACCTTAAATATGCTATGTATACTGTGGTAAAGAATAAATTAAAGAAAAAAAGATGATGATTAGAAAATAAAAAATAAATCATCTATTATATAAATTTAATGTATATAGATCAATATTATCTTTAAGAATAATACTACCAAGATCTGTTTTTAAGGGTTTTGAATATTGGAATTTAATTCAACTTTATATTCATAATAATTATTACATTAATTCCTTAAACATATACAAATATGAATCAAAATAGTTACTGTTTAAATCTTGACCGCGTGGAATGGGGGCAAGAATGCTAGCAGCATTTCTCCATTGAATCACAATATCATAGCTATATTATAACAACTAGTGTATACTGAACTGGAACCAAAACTATGAACCATTATTATATATTTTTATGCCAGTGACAAGTAAAATCGGAGTTTGTCGAAATAAATTTTCACTAATTTTTTTCTTATACTGCTTTCTAACCGGCCAGTAACTTTTTTTCTGCTTTCGAAAACTAATTATTTGTTAAATTGTAACAATTTAGTAAATTTCAATCAAGAATCCTCTATGTGCAACTATCGGCTCATAATCACGTGGACACAAACCGCCTTACGCTATAAATATATTAGACTTTGTGTAACTCTGATATTCAACTCAAACTCAAATTAATTTATTCAATATAGTAGCATAACACTTACTTATTGACGGTCAAATGAAACAGTACCACCGGTTCGGAAAAGAAAACGCCCTGACCTGAGAAGGACCGGCGAAAGAAACTCACCGGGTCATTTTTTGTCTATTTTATTATATACACAATTTAATATGAAAAGAAATAACCAGGAGGCGATTGTTTCATTCACAAATTCCCATATTCATAGCCGAATCAAGAAATCAGGATTTAACTACAATCTTCATGACTATATGGCTCTCATACAGTGATGTCATTTTGAGAATCTTTTAATCAGGCATATTATGTATTCCTACATATTAATATTTGAAAAGAACTAATTATTGTACATAATTAAGCGATTACTGTTCACATAAACTATTGTATTTTTGTAACAAGATTCATGTGCTGAATTCCAAATTTGTATGAAAACAGACAATACCTAATACGTTTTTCTTGTTTGCGTTTTGGATTTAATATATATTCTATTATCTAGAACAATAATTTCCTTCACTAAAACCCGGAAGCCTTAGCATACAATGTTAATTATGACTCGATAGCTCATCTCGTTTATGAATTAAAAAGCTTTTAGGTCATCTTTTACAAAATAGTTTTATTCGTAAAGGCTTTCGTTTCAGTTCTATTTTAAGGTACAGAACCCTGACAAAGAACACTCTATATAAGATTAAGTTATAAGGTAATTTTGAACCAGTTACCTTTTGTTTAATAAAATGCTTTACCTTTAATTTCCATTACGTATAATAAATCAATGATTAATGAATATTTTCTTCTTTACAATGTTAGTATTTTATTATTATTAATTCACATATCCTAAAATACATTAACATACTATAATAATAAAATATTATATTTGTTTAGTGTTTATTATTGAGTAAGATTACAGTTATCATAAAATTAACAATTAAAACATTTCAAGGATACAAAACCCGATAAATTCTCCACGTATTCTCACAAAAACACAAATAAAATCGTTTGAAAACTGTAATAATACATCTAACTATAACACTTCAAAAACTCATATAAAATCAATGATTCATTTTAATTAGTTTTTTTACTTTAAAATTCGTCAAATTTTCAGCAATAAAATTTATCATCACAAGTAATGTTTTAAAATGAACTCAAATACTTTTGAAACAAGAACGTTTTGCAGGGACCAAAAAGTTTTTATTGAAAGCGTTAATGGTATAATTGTGTTAACAATCTTGATACTTTTATGTACATATTAAATTTCACTTAGAATTTCTGTTTATTCATCGATAATGTAAAATGCAGAAGAGAGAACGGACAGTCGTTGATTTGATCACAGAAACTCGGATCTAACAATTCGCCATATGTGTCAGCCACTTCATTTGTAAAATCTTCTTCATGGACTGGAGCTCTGAAATAAAAAAAACACATTTATATTCTGTTAGCATATTTATTTTAATATGATCATATTTTATTGTTTTAATGTATTAAAGTATTATCAGCATAAATAATTCGATTTAAATAGTTGTTACAATTTGCGTTGATTGTCAACATCCGGTTTTGACTAAATTGTTTTTTAAAATGGATCGAAACCGGATGTTGCTACAGTCGAAGGAGGGGCGTGTAAACATTAAATACTAGGAGTAAGCCTAGAAATGGTCATTCTTACTTTAATCGTCGAATTGGAAGGATCGTAAACCACTTCAGGAGAGATAAAGTATTGATTGTGAGGAGAGTTTTTGTATTATTCCAACAATTCATACTAAAAATGAATAATCAACCATCGACAATTTAATCTTTAGATAGTAATATAGATCAATAAACATAATTAATTTTAGAAGTGGCATTTAAAAAAATATATTGTTAGAGAGTAAGCCTAGCCGATACGGTGTTGTCATTTGGTTTTGTATTATTGATTGTATCACAATGTTGTTGTGTATTATGTTATATACAATTATTATAGTAAATAATTGATCAATAATTAGTGCAACTGTAACTAATATTATTTTATATGGCATAGCATTTAATACTGGCATGTAAAACTATTTCTTATTTTAAAAATGATTGAGTTGTCATTAGAAAACAATTGGACGATTGCGTGGCATTATAACAAAAGATAGAGATATTGGAGTAACATTGTAAAACGTAATTTTATTTGGCGATCCCGAACTACTGAAATTACATTATATTGACACTAAATGTCTGCCTTAACAACTTCGAGATGACATCGTTTAGCAAGAATAAAATTAAAATTAACATTTTGCAATTGCATTAAATCTATAGAGCTGTTGAAATCTCTTGTCCTCATATTTGTACCTCAAATTATAAACAAAATACAGATAGAGCACGTGGAACATTATTGTGAAGCAATAAAACTGAATACAAAAACAGAAATAAACCCAAGTTTCCGGTAGTATGCTGCTGCACTGCTAAGTTAAGCCCTCCTCTCCCTTTGAAGAGATAGCTTGAGCATATTACTCCAATTCGGTAGATACACATGTGTCAGAATTTCTATGAAATTAGACACATGCAAGTTTCTTCACGATGTTTTCGTTTACTATATTCCAATATTGCAGCCTCATTGACATTGGAGGTGATAGCCTGATGATGATGATTGCCTTATATGCCAATTTCTATACATGTACACTAAAGATTCAGATATTTTCAAGCTGCGAAGATTGGACTTAAACGACGATTGTTTAATCAACTTACAACGTTTACCTTACTGGTTATATTCAATAATCATTAACGAACATAACAAATGAATTGTGATGTACATTTAATTAAAACATAGCCCGAAGCCAGCGCACTGGATGCCTTTCAAAATGTGACTTTTACTTATTTTTCGGTTAATACATAAACGCTGTCTCATTTGAGTGTCACCCTTAGGCCCACTTAACTTTCATATAAAAAATAGAATACTCATTTAATTGATAATAATATTAAAAAAATAATGACATTAAAAATATGTTATGTTGTATATGTTATGACTTGGTGGTAGGGCTTTGTGCAAGCCCGTCTGGATAGCTACCACCCACTCATCAGTTACTTTACCGCCAAACAACAGTACTCAGTATTGTAGTGTTCCGATTTGAAGGGTGAGTTATCCAGTGTAACTACAGGCACAAGGGGCATAATATCTCAGTTCCCAAGGTTAGTGGCGCATTAACGCTTTAAAATTATTATTTTAAAGAATAGTTAATATTTCTTACAGATTCATTGTCTATGGGTAATGGTGACCACTTAGCATCAGGTGGAACATATACTACGCCAACCTATACCATAAAATTAAAAAAATGTTATGTAAATGACACTTATAAAATGAGTCAGGTCGTTCATATAAAAATACGCATAATTAATGTTTCCTTGCGAATATTCTTTGAACATTATAAAAAAAAAATTATAAAGGGAAAAATAGATAATTGATAAATGTAGCTTTTAATTTTTAAAACAGCAATACCTCACCAATATTGGAACCTAAGACCTTATTTACCCTGTCCCTTAGATATGAGTTGGAACATAACAATGCTAAATATCGCTGTTTGGCGGTAAAATAATATATTTAATTTATGAGTGAGGCCTACCCAGATTGGCTCTCAAAAAGCCCTACAAATTAATAGATACAAAAAAGCGAACCAATTTGAAAAGGTATCTTTGTGTGTTAAAATTAAATAAAAAAAAAATCAATAACAATAAAAAAATTGAACAATATCGATTAAATTTATATTGTCAATGCAGATCACTATAAAATGACTTTTATATAGTTTCAATTTGAAAATAGAAAAGTTCCGAGAACTCTCGAGTTGAGTAACGTAGATATTTACTTTAACGAGCATCGTACTGCGTTTAACTGTGACGTCCCCTCCTGAAACATGTCCATCGCCTACTTAAAATTATTCGATTCACTGCATCTCTCTGGTCCACTTTACACGTGAAACATTACCTTTAAAGAGTTTACCTTTTACTTTGTAAAATTCGTTACTGCAAATGTTTCTCATAGTATAATTAAAGAAATATATGTTATTTATATCAACTTTGTTCATTCATTCATTCATTCATTTATTTATTTGCAAGAATATGGTACACAATACAGGTGTTCATTAATATAAATTCTCATATTCTACCGATTTATCGGTGTGCAAAATATTAAACATGCCATAAATAATAATTTATATAACATTAACAAAAGCAAGACTACCATAAATTCAATCACATTAAAATAAAATAATAAAATAAAATTCAGGAATAAATAATTAGATTAAAAAAAATAAGGATTACATAATAATACAAATAGTTTCAATATTTTCATCAATTTTTGTCACATAAATATTCATTAACGTTATAGTACAATTTATTCAAAAGCAAATCAAATACCTTTTTTTTAAACATAGTAAATGGTAAATCCTTTAAGTGGTCGGGAATATTGTTATATATGCGTATCGCCATACAGTATACATTTTTTTTATATAAAACTAACTTTTGTACAGGAGCATAGAGCTTATGTTTATGTCTAGAATTTGTACCCAATACATCACCATTTGTCTTAAATAAATGTCGATGTTTTTGGACAAACACACTTACTTCGTATATATACAGACAAGGAAAAGGAAGAATTCTTAATGATTTAAAGAGCGGTTTGCAACTGTCTAAACATCCTACACCACATAGCGATCTTAAACATTTTTTTTGAACTTTAAAAACTCTATCTGAATCTACGGAATTTCCCCATATTATAACTCCATATCGAAGATTGGAAGATACATATCCGTGATATGCTAACATTGCGGCTTCTTTAGTGGCTACTTTTTTGAGACGTTTTAAAACGTATACAACAACGTAACAAACGTATACGTTCTTATCAATCGTATTAAATACGAAAAATTGTGTTACAATTACAATAGACGTATTTTGGATGTTTAATTAGTTTTTTATGACTGTTCTTACGTTTACAGTCAAAATGCTTAAACATACTTATTCTATAGTTTGTCATTATTTTACGGGTAGATAAAACAAAACAGTTAAAGCGGACTCAGTAATTTAAACGTGAAGAGGTTATAGACATAGTGGCTTTTGCATTTATGATATTAGGATTAAACCACAGCAAGCAACGTTCGCCGTCGCCTGCGCAGCCAATGATGCTTCAGAGATTCGTGCCCTACCCGCCAATAGAAGAAATCAGCCCTTACATGAAGAAAGACAATGATTATAATACTGGTTGCAATAGTAGGTACACTCCTATATGTTAAAAAAACTAAACACATTCAATCTAGTCATGACATCGAGATGTCATCACTAAGTATACTTGAACATCTTGAATAACAAAAAATGACGAATTAATCACGGGTATCTTAAACAAAGCTGATCTTTTTCTCTAGATGTTTTTTTATGTCTTCTCATAAATAGGTCGTTCAAATTTTCCACTTATTATACTTAAACACAGCAGACGGTAATATGTTAACTCACGAGAGTTTTAATAATATACACTCTTTAACTATTATCCATAGAGTTCAATGTGATTTAACGAAATTTTTAAAATATAATGAAATAAAGAAACGAACAAACGTACCGACGCACACACTCTCAAGCAATCTATTAAACACACAGACAAACATTAAAAAAATGGATTCTCGAGTATTTAAAAAAACTTCCGATATTGCGACGAACAAAGTAAATAACCAATTATAACATAATAAATAAATGAAATACAATAAATTGATAATGCTCTTTCTGACAGTTTGTAACGCTTCAAAGTGTAAGTAAAATTAATATCACAGTTGGAGGTACAATGTTTCAAATCAACTCCAATATTTGTTCACTTTTGTATTATTAGAAAGTCCATTTGTTACGGACAAAAACTATTTTTACTTTTTTTGTGATCTAAATTTATTGACTGGTATTAAAATAACTCATAATTAAATATTTTTCATTTATATTCCAAAAAAGTAAAGCATACAATTTCAAAAGCTGAGATGGCCCAGTGGTTAGAACGCGTGCATCTTAACCGATGATTGCGGGTTCAAACCCAGGCAAGCACCACTATATATATGTGCTTAATTGTGTTTATAATTCATCTCGTGCTCGGCGGTGAAGGAAAACATCGTGAGGAAACCTGCATGTGTCTAATTTCATCGAAATTCTGTCACATGTGCATTCCACCAACCCGCATTGGAACAGCGTGGTGGAATATGTTCCAATCTCTCTCCTTAATGGAAGAGGAGGCCTTATCTCAGCAGTGGGAAATTTACAGGCTGTTACTTTACTACTTTTACTTTATACAATTTCATTTTTTTATATTTTTAATGAACTGTTTACGAAGACGGATATCGAGTTAATTGTTATTATTTCAAACTTTACAATATTAATCAGTTATTACTGAATTTGGTAACGCATCTGCTAGCCCCCCTAAGTTCGCCAAAAATCAATGAGCGGAGGTATTTTTTAAAATACATAGTTTATATATATATATAGTATTTACTTAACCAATTTGACTACCAGTAACACTAATTACACAGATTTTAATAATGCACATAAAACAAATGAACTTTAAAAAACACATCTGATAAATCCTAGAGCTTAGAACACGTGAATCTTGACAGAAAATTACCGAGCGAGCACTGAACTTTGATGTGTTTAATTTGTGTTCATAATTCATCTCTTAGTTGCGGTGAAGGAAATGAGGCAGGAAACTTGCATTTGTCGGATGAAAATTTGCCACGTGTGTATGACGTGTGTCTACCAACTAAATTTTAGCTTGATGAAATATTCAGCAGCAGAAGAACCTTTGCAATCTGTACCTTTTTTTTACCTTCCCAAATCAAAACCGAAATATTTAAAATGTTCTTACTAAATATGAATATTTTTAATTCGTCGTAAGTTTCACTCGCACTTCTTTTATGTCCGAAAATCCACAACAGCGCGATTTTTAAGACATTTTTTGCCTCGCTCAACCACTCAGTGGAAACTTCGCCGGCGGTTTTTTCAAGCCGGTACGACTTGGGAATCTTTATGAAAAGTCCTCCTTACTCCTTCCTTAAAGACTGGCAACTGATGTCTATGGGCGGTAGTAATCCCTTTCCATCAAGTGAGCCTGCTCATTTGTTCTCTATAACATATAAAAAAAAATATCTTTACCTGCTTTGCAAGCAAAGTGTATGTATGATATGTTGCTCACAGCGCTGAACCACGGGTCAAGATAGAATGGTTCTGTTTTACTCAGTCAGTACTGCTATGAAAACAATAAAATTAAACGTCAGTCAAAAATTCTGTTGACCATTTCAATATCAAACGCTTCTACACAACATACGTACATGGCTCTGCACTATCCTGTGTGCTATCAATCAAGAGGCTCACAAACCGCATATGACAAATTCTACTCTACGTTTGCATTTAACGTCCTCGTCTTCATGTCCAGTATTTCATGCTAAACTTTATATTTCTTAATAAAAAATCCCTAAAATAGAAAGTCCCTAAGAATTACGTTTGGATAAATCGGCTATATTGGCTTATATTTTTATGAGTTTAAATTACAGTACCAGTGTTCATTTACAACAAGAACAAAAATATGATGCTTTGGTATATGGCCAACAATGCTAGTTAGCTGCAGGTATTTATTTTATTTTATTTAAATACTTTATTGAACACCATGTATATAAAGAATTTATTAACATAAGAATTAACAACATCATATATTTATTTGTATATATAAAATATATTTATAGGACAAAAGGCGGACTTAATGCCTGAAAGCATTCTCTGCCAGTCATCCTTTAGGCTAATCAGAAAAGCAAAACAAGAGTATCTTGTATATAAAGTATTTGTTATAAATATTTAAACAACCCATTAACAATAATAATATCGACTAATAATATAATCGACACAAACATTATTTAAACAAGAAAAATACTTAAAGCCAAGCTTCCATGCCTGTGAAATTAATGCATCCTTTGTTGATCTGACTTCGAATCATTAACAAATATCACTATCGTATTTTTATGATAGTCCATCAATTAAAACCTGATACAAAATAAACTTTAATTAATAGGCAATACACCTCAGCTATGTCAATTCATTGTTCGAAAAATACTTGGTACTTTTGGGCACATTTGCCTGCGTACACTGATCAGATATTCTCAACCAACAAACAGCAATATTTGGCATTGTGGTGTTCCTGTTTGAAGGGTGAAGGAGCCAGCTACAGACACCAGGGACATAACGTCTTAATTATCAAATTTCTTTGCGTATTGATGATAGTGTCAGTATGTTGTGCTGACTACACATATTCTATTACAGAAAAAAAAATCATATTTGACTCAAAACTACTTCAATAAATATACATTGATTGAATGACTTAAGAATTTCATGTATCCCACGGTAGGGTGAACGTATATTTTGTTAAAAAGAGAGATATGGGGCTGCTTTACTCTGGGTCAATGAATATATGGAAGAGGCTTTCTTTTGACAGGCGAAAGAATTTCCTCCACCGTTGATAAAGATATATAAAACGAAAACCTCATAACCGCTGCGTTCAATCCACTAAACCTATTCACTAAACTATTCATCTATATTAATACTATAAATGGCAAAGTAATTCTGTCTGTCTGTCTGTCGCTCTTTCACGACCAAACAGCTGAACCGCATTTTATGAAGTTTGATATAAATAAATATGAGACAACATCAAATACATCACTCTGATCCCAATGTAAGTAGCTGAAGCACTTGTGTTATGGAAATCAGAAGTAACGTAGGTACCACAAACACCCAGACCCAAGACAACATAGAAAACTAATGGTAATCTACATCGAATCGGCCGGGAATCGAACCCGGGGCCTCAGAGTGGCGTACCCATGAAAACCGGTGTACACACCACTCGACCACGGAGGTTGTTTAAATATTTATAACTAACACTTAATATACAAGATACCTACAGCTAACTAACATATGGTGTAAACTTGAACTTCAAGGTAAGACTAAGACATGGGGTACTTTTTTGCCCGACACCTGACAACCAAGACCGTAAAACACGAGTGAACTCGCGGGGGACTACTAGTGATTGCTAAAATTTAATATTTACTACATTTATAAAGACGTATATTTCTATTATGTTTATATTAAAAGTACATATCGGGATAATATATTATATAATCACTCTACGTAATGAAATATTATTTAAGCTAACAAAATTTCATTTTATAAATAGAATGCAACTATTTATCGGCATCGCAAGGAAATGTTTTTTTTAAAATTTTCATTTGTTTTCAAAACCCATACAAATCAATGTATGTAAATATCAGTCAACTTCTTTGTATGTGTGTGTGTGTGTGTGTGTGTACTTTTCGATTTCGTATTTCGATGAATTTTTTGTGTGTATTTGAATAGGTCCTGGCATGGCAATAAATTGGGTCTCGTAGGTGGTAAGTAAATATAATTCTTATTTCGACCTGACAATATTTTGACGGTTGGCTTGCAATTATATATTATTTTATCATTACTTAAAATGTAAATTACTTATGAGATATAAACGTCGGTATAAAAAAAACCGGCCAAGAGCGTGTCGGACACGCACATGCAAGGGTTCCGTAGCCGTATAAGATGGGCCATAAGATGGAAATTTAGCAATCTCTATTTCTACCCTGGCCCACTTCTGTAACATTACGTATGTAACATTCCTATTTATTTTCCTAGTTTGTAGGTAGTTATTTCTATACATTACCATTTAGTTAGGGCAACTCCACGTCATAAGTTGGTCGAGTTGTATAATAATAGCTATGTATGATACAGAGTCCGCTATAGTTTTCGTTGAAAGTACTTACTTGGAGGAGGTACTTACAGCACATTTTTTTCAGAATTATTGTAACAGTATTTCAAAAATTAAGGGGGGGGACGCTCTAATTTTAACTTTGTATTAGTATATCTCGAGACATTGGTTGTTTGATCCACATGATCAAGGCTATTTTTGTTTTATTTAAAGATACCTTTTTAACGATACCCCACACGATGGGGTTAGTGTAAAATATTTTCTCATGTCTTCTCTTTCGCGAATCTCGCGGAAAATGAGCCAGGACAGACAGACGGACAGACATGACGAAACCATAAGGGTTAGTAGACTACGGAACCCTAAAAATTGTATTGTTTTTATTTTATGATATAGGTTGACGGACGCGCAAATACTATTACTAACAGAAAGACTACAATTACTCAAAAACACATTAAATATAATAATAATGGGCTTCTATTATACATGATAGACGTGATCCATAATAGATAGATAAATAACTGACACTTTAAAGATTTCACAATCATGAAGCCATTAATTGTACATAGATAATTAAATTTGTATCATTACATGGTAATGAATTGAACAAATCACATTCCCTAATAATAACAAATATAATTTTCTTACCAACAACCAAACATAGTAGTTATATTAATTATAGAACGGAAGGTTTTATTTGCTTATTTTTCCAGAAACAAATTACCTTTTTCATTTCACGCAGGAAAAACCTTTGGAAAGCCACTGGGCTCCTTGGGGAGCCAGTTAAGGATACTCATAATATTTTTAATAAATAATGATATATAATAAGGCTATTCAGCCATGTGGTTAAAACATATAATATTCTACTAAATGTACTACAGAATGTCTTACAGTATTCACAGTTTTTCAGTCATTAGACAGCACAAAATGCAATATCTTACAACATCACTATAGAAACCAAAATTATCTGTGTTTTGTACCATATCGTGCATGTATTATACATAAAACATGTATCTGGATCGCATAGAAAAACCGCATTAAAATCCGTTGCGTAATTTTAAAGATCTAAGCACACATAGGAACAGACAGCGCTAAGCGACTTTGTTTAATACTATGTAATGATGATGATTCAAATTGTAATGAATTGAAAGGAAATCTATGTATTAGGAATCAAACCCTCATAATGTACATGGATATAACTTATGAATAATATTACCATTGCTATGTATTTATTCTATGAGTACAAGCGCCTGAAATAGGCCGAGACCGTGTCTCACTCTATTACGAGTTAAACAAAATCCGTCACAGTAATTAAGTTTTCACGAGAACTTCTTATTGTTAGTATGAAACCGCTATTGAAATTAATATTTTGCTTTAATCCGAACACGTATAGATAAGCGTCACGTGCGCGGATTATAAGGCAATTAACTTGATATGGAGAAACATACCATACGAAAATACACGTCGTTATATTACGTCGGAATATCGTCGTCTACTAATTTTATGGTCAGATAACTAAGCGTGGTAATAACAATTAATTGATTTTATTACAATATAAGATTATTCGTCAATTTTAATGTATTTAAAATATTAATGTTATATATATTTAGTATTAAATATGATGGAAACAAAATTTTGCCATAAAGGTCTAACATACCTACGAATATTTATTTTATATCAGTAAAATCCTATTTGTTTTTTTTTTAATAGCAACAGAGTAGTGAATCGATGTTAATAGTAATTGATGATATTGCAAATACAGGGTATATTATAGTACTGTAGTGAAAAGAATTATATAGAGTAAAATAAATATTCTACTGTTAGGCAATTTTTATTCTGAAATTATAAAGAAGGTTTGGAACTTAATCTATAACGTTTTTCTAGTACATTTGTATGCAACAATGTAAGCAATAAGGTGTTTTACAGATATGCAAAAGGTTCCCATAATATGTTAATCAATAACACATCTAAACTTAACTGTTCCTGTTGAGTAATCCTCGATCTTCAATTAGGATTTGGTATACTCTTCTACTCAATCTTGGCTCTCATTTTATAAAATAGTAGCTCCTCCGAGTAGTTTTACCTTTATGACGACCTCCATGGTCAAGTGGTGAGTACACCGGTTTTCATGGGTACGCCACTCTGAGGTCCCGGGTTCGATTCCCGGCCGAGTCGATGTAGATTACCATTAGTTTTCTATGTTGTCTTGGGTCTGGGTGTTTGTGGTACCGTCGTTACTTCTGATTTCCATAACACAAGTGCTTCAGCTACTTACATTGGGATCAGAGTAATGTATGTGATGTTGTCTCATATTTATTATTATTATTATTATTTATTATTTATTGAATGTAACTAATGTAACTAATGTAACATTTCTCAATAAACCGACTATCTATCACATAAAAACAACTTAGGTCTTCAAATAAGCAAATTGCTTCATCTTTATAACAATTGTATGTTTTATATTTATCCGCAGAAGCAAAACATTAGTTGCTGATTTTAACGTAATATCTAATCATGTGTTTTCATTTATATAACACGCAGCAGTATTTAAGGTTTGGAGTGTACGATTATCCAGCGCTTATCCAACGTGTGATATTTAAAACTTCCTGTCATGGCTGGGGTAATCGACTCAATAATAACCCCTAAGGTTTTATTTAATATTCATTTTCAACGTCTTTAATAAAAAATGGGTATATTATAAACAAAAAAATAACGAAAACCGACTTGAAAAATGATCATGCCCTTTAAAAAAGGCAAATTTATTAAATGACGCTGGCAAAAAATAGATAAGGCTTTTTGCAGAATTAAAAAAAAAAGTATTAAGACCACTATAGTACAGGCACAAGAGACATAACATCTTAAGTCCCAACGTTGGTGAAGCAATGGCGATATAAGAAATGGTTTATATTTCTTATAATACCAATGGGCGGTGGCTACCACTTACCATCAGAAATAAAATTCGCTAACTACCTATATTACAAAAAAAATACATTTTCATTTCAAGTGAAAAGGTTAAAGAACTATATGAAAATATTTACTTACGTAAAAATAACTCTGAGGAGATCGTGGACTAACGACTTTCCCGGTGGAGCGAGATGAGACTTAGCTTCGCAAATACTTCTTAAAACACACGCACGGCCGTTTAAATTGTGACTGAAAAATATATATTTTTTTGTTTTGTAAATTAAATAAAAAAAAAAATTAATCAACAAATAAATTACCGACTTTCGTTTTACTAAATCGATTGTCTGAACGTAGCATAACTTAAATTAAGTTTTGCTGACCAAAATAAATATAAAGTGAAAAACTTCATTGATTGATCATTTAATTTGAAATACTAATTATACGGTATAGTTCAATGCTTACTAGTCTATAGCATTTTGAAGTCTTTGCCAGAATTCTCTCTTTTGACGATGGTGCAACTTCTTCCTAAAATGAGCATTCGTGAACTTCGCATCAGGCAGAGGAAATATGACATCAATCTCCAGCGCAAGGTTCCAACCTGCAGGTGCGTGAGTCATGAAAGCTTTAACCAATGAGATCGTGAGCTGAGGACAAAATAAAAAAAAATCGATTAAATCGTTCTTAATTCAAATTAAATTAAAGATTAACTTTATTCAAGAAGTTTTTATTTTTCAATTGGCTTGATTTAAAGGTAAATCTCGATTCATCGAATTTATTAACAAAGAAGTAACAGATAGATAGTCTTGATTCCTAATCAAATTGTATATCATCAGTGGAAAGGAAAAAAAAATATTATATTTTTAAATTTTAATTGGAGAATAGCTTCAATGGAAAAGAACTACAGATATTTATGTGTCAACCTAATCTTGTACGCCTTGATCTTAAAAGATTTTGGGAAATACCAAAATAATTGTCCTGTTTTCCAAGTAATTATCGACATAAATAAATCCAATTCTATATTTTTTATTGATGACTTTTCATATCACCGTAGATATTTTCCTTTGTAATTACTATCACAAGTGATAAAACAATTTTAGTTAAATATTTATAATTCAAAATATTGCTTCCCGGTCTATTTATAATCTAGACGTTTGGGACATCTTTCGTGACGTTTTTGATCTTGGGGCACTCCCAGCCAAGTCTCGAGCAAAACGGACACGGCCATACCATCTTTTCTCGAAGCGATTCGTGGCTGTTTCGCCCCCCCCCCCCTCCCCCTATATCTTCGAAGTGGACAAAGCTAGGAGTTTGAGTTGCCTTACACTATAATTATAATATAAAGAAATTATATTTATTCTATTAATACAATTACTAAATGTTGATTTATAACTAAATAATAATTTGAATAGGATTTGGCTTCTATGAGATCTCAAAACTTTTTGCGATGGAGAGACTGCATCGAGAGGCTTCGCATTTTTTTACATTTAATGTTTTTAGTGGGATAAAGTATTCTTGCAGTACCTTCACAATATGTTTACGCAAATATTTTATATATTCACGATACTAAAAATACAACGTATATACACGAGGATGCGTTAACTAATAACACCTAATCTCTGACTTCCTGATGTTAATACATCCTTCCGGAGACACGGTATTCATTTCTATAATTAAATTGCACAGTTATTTTTATGTCAAAAAACCCTGATAAATAAAGCACGTTACTCAATAAAGTATTATGTTAATTATAAAAAAACGTGGACTTAGTATTCGTTTATCTCTAGACAGGATATGTACATTAATATTATAAATTGAAAGTAACGCTGTTTGTCTGTCTCTCTTTCACGGCCAAACCGCTGAACCGAATTTCATTACATTTGGTATGAAGTTGAGATGGCCCAGTGTTTAGAAATCGTGCATCTTAACCGTTGATTGCGAGTACAAACCCTGGCAAGCACCATATGTGCTTAATTAATTTGCGTTTATAATTCATCTCGTACTCGGTGGTGAAGGAAAACATCGTGAAGAAATCGCATGTGTCTAATTTGATCGACATTTTGCCACATGTGCATTCCACCAACCCGCATTGGAACAGCGTGGTGGAATATGTTCCAAACCATCTCCTCAATGGAAGAGGAGGCCTTATCCCAGCAGTGGAAAATTTACAGGCTGTTACTTTACTTTACTTTTTACTTTGGTAAGCAAACTTGAACTCCACTTGAACACTTTTTTTGCACAATAAATGACAACAGACACTCTAAAACGCGATGAAGCCGTAGGTGACTACTAGTATGTATCTATATAAAAGTTGTACTTTATTGATATACTCTGTAATGAAAATGGTGGAAAATAGTAACTACTGTTATTCTGACCGATTTTTCTCGGTAGAATATACCTTCAGAATCGGTAGTAACTTTCATTAAATTCAACACTTTAATATGACGCATCAAAAGTGGTCTATGAGTCCAATTGAATAAAGAATATTTTGATTTTCAGCACAAACATATCCAGAATTGGCTCGCAATACTTTTGGTTTTGTAGTCGAGTAAAATACAGTGTATTGATTTTATTTCTTTACTAATGCCAACCAATCTACGACGGATCAACATCGTAAGCTACGAAGCCTTATTTTCTGTTGGAGTAGAATGTCAATATAATATATTATTGTATAATCTATTTTATATATAAGAATTATTGAACCTATTATATAAACTACAGTTTTTTTATGGTATATGGCGAACGAGCAGATAGGCTATAGGGTAAGTGGTCACCATTACCCATAGACAATGACGCTGTAAGAAATATTAACTACTCCTTACATCGTCAATGTGCCACCAACCTTGGGAACTAAGATGTTATGTCCCTTGTACCTGTAGTTACACTGGCTCACTCACCCTTCGAACCAAAACACAATAATACTGAGCACCGTTTTTTGGCGGTAGAATAACTGATGAATGGGTACCTCCTTAGACGGGCTTGCACAAAGCCCTACCACCAAGTAAAATCTTACTTGATGGTAGGACTTTACTACTAAGAACCAAGTTACTATAATTCAAAATGACAACATATATGTTTTACTAGTAGCCTCTTGCGTTGTAGGGTGTTTGTTGGTTGTCATGTATTAGACACAAAGTAGCCTATGTCCTTTCTCAGAGTTCAAATTAGCTTTATACCAAATTTCATCAAATTCGGCTCAGCGGTTTGATCGTGAAAGAGCGACGATATTTTGACAGACAGACAGAATTACTTTCACATTTGTCTATTACTTAGGCACTGGAGTCCGAACTTAAATAATCCGAACTCAATTAAACAAAAAATTGCTTTAAAAACTAGTTTAATCTTGATATTATTGCAATATAATTATACATTGTTTCGTTGTCGTTAGTAGTTAATAATTAAATAAAAAAACAAAAGAAGATCACAGAACATTCGATATTACACATTACTTTTGAAATATAAAATGATGAAATAATGTTAATTATAATTAAATTAATTTAGACGTATATACAATATAGATTTAATTAAAATAAAAATCGTAGGCGCGAACAACATTTATAATATTAATATAGATATCAAGACTATAAACTAGTCTTCGGCCCTAATTCGACTGTATTATAGATTGTGACGTATATACATAATTGTTGTGACACTTTTTCCGTTTACACAACGCACCCAACGGAAGCTCCTACATATTTTTCCTTCCGTTTCCGTAATCTTGATACACCGGTCAGCTGGTCATATTGTGATGACGTAGTAGGCAACAATTTGTCAAGGAAGGCTATACATAGGTAGGTTTCTTTGATAAATTGACAATCTAATACAGAATTTTGCAGATCGAACCAGTTTGAACTGAATTTACTATGTTCAAACAAACTAACTTTTCATCTTTACAATATTGGAATAGATTAAATATTATTTGAGTGCATAATAATTTTTGTTAAAGCATACATTTATATGTAGTACATAAATTATGATATTATACAAATATGACTATAAAAATATTGTTATCAATATAATACGTATATTACATCTTATCGATATTAATAGATGACGACAATATTTGACCGATCATTTCTTTAAGCATATGACTGACACCGGCTCCAAATATAACAATAACTATAACTACGTTATATAATCGTAAATCGACTTTTATAAGTAGTCTAATATTTTTCATTTCATTTTACTTAGGAGGACTCTAAAAATATATTGAATACGCAATTATTTTTATCACTTTTTAGTGCGTATTTATTTGTTTTAAAATAGTGTCTTGTTTGAAGTCGGTTTTTTATTTTGTTAAAATTTTTTTGAAGTCGGTGGATGACATAAAATTATTATAAATTGTCTAATAGTCTAATGTATAACCTGTATAACTGGAAAATTTCATCCCTAACCGTTCAGTAGTTTTTCGTGAAAGAGTAATAAGCATACTTACATCCATCCTCACAAACCTTCACATTTATAATATTGGTATTTTATATAGATCTATTCACTGGAACCAGCAAAACATAATTAATTTGTAATACAGATTATATTTGTATTAATTAAACGATATTTTGACGTTGATATTAGATCGGATGCGCCTTTGTGAGTAATTAAACAATTTAATTTGTTATTAAGAGCCACTACATAGCGTTGCCATTCATTACCTTGTACAACAGTGAAATTGGTTCTTTGAAATCTAGATATGATCCACTATCTAGACTTCAAAACCCAGATAAAGATTATAAAAAGTTTTAGTATATTTCTTTCGAAAAAATTTCAATAGCCACCCGGAGTCTGGTAATCGTGTGAGTACCGTGAATCGAAAAGCACGTAAAGTCGTTGTTCCTTCGGCCGAAATCTTTCAAGGCACGTCGAATTTGCCGTGTAATCGGATTATGAAAGTGAAGGAATACGGAGTGCCTTTAATATGTCCTGCGTTGGTTCTCCCTCGAGATTGGACGCCGTGACTGAAATCGTTGAGGAGGACATCGTCGTCATAGTGTGTCTGTGTACACACGGACCGATGTTTGACGAGTTATGATAGTTTTTTAAATGAATAACAATATAATAGTAACTTAATCGTGACTTTCATAAGATGTGTGTTTGTCACAAAAAGCTCATGATATACTATGAGCCCAATGATGGCCCAGTGCTTAGGTGTGCATCTTAACCAATGATTGCGGGATCGAACCTAGATAAGTACCACTGAATATTCATGTACTTAACTTGTGTCTATTATTCATCTCGAGCTCGGCGGTGAAGGTAAACATCGTGAGGAAATCTGCATGTGTCTAATTTCATAGAATTTCTGCCACATGTGTATTCCACCAACCCACATTGGAACAGCGTGGTGGAATATGTTTTAAAACTTCTCCTTAAGGCGAGAGGAGACCTTAGCCCAGCAGTGGGAAATTTACAGGTTGTTGTTGATACATTTACTTGGTGGTAGCTATCAAGCAAAGCCCGTGTAGTATACTACCGACTCATAAGCAATTGTTAATATATCTATCAATTTCAGGGCGGTGGTGACCACATACCATCAGGTGACCTATTTACCCGTCCAGCTATCTATTCGAAACTCGTTAGGTAATCAAAATAAACTAGTTATTACAAAGTCAATTGAAAATATGAAATTGAAATAGTATAAATATTTGATAACAGTAAATTTAATTAAACATTTCAGAATGTACTTTGTAATATGCAAAACTAATGTGCGGATTTTATATTCATTAAAACATTTAAACTGGTTGAATTCAATTGCAATGTTTGATCGGTATCGTGACCTGTCGTCGTACACGTTATAGATTAGCCCAAACAATATACAGTGACACTATTTCAACGAAACATAATATAGGGCGATACACAAATGTGGATTCATTTAAATTTGCAAATGATTTATTTTAATTAACAAGCAAAGATATGAACTCACGTTCGTTTGAATATTATTTATTTAATAATATGCGTATAGCTTATATGGTGTTATGAATGTTAGGATTACTTTAATCTTTACTTCACCGTCAAGGCTTCCTCACCTCCAGGTCCCCATGGAATATAGCATTATTGTTTTCTCAAAATCAAAATATGCTTTATTCAAGTAGGCTTTTATAAGCACTCTTGAATCGTCATTTAACAAACCATATTAAGTGAAGCTACTACCGATTCGGTTTATAAAATTCTACCGAGGCAAACCGGCAAAAAACATAAATTAATAACTAATTTCAATTTTTTTAAAATACAAAGTTATGTTAATTAAATACAATTACATACGTATATAATAAATCCTGCCGAGGAAGTCATTAATTTATTAGCTCCACGCTTTTTTATCATCTATATAATTTTGTATTGAATAATACGCTTTCTTTACCTATATTTTTTACAAATTATATGTATTTATGAATCGGCAAAGTTAAGAATATCTGCGGAATTTTATTATAGAAACGGATACCTTGCCCCAAGAGGTATATGTTTTCCGGGCCTATACATCCAATCTTTTTTTAATAATTTGCCATTGGATTTTGCATACGATCAAAGGAATCATTATAGCTCACTCACCCGTGAGGAAACAAAGTCATATTTTCGTTAACATTATTGTGTATCTTTAGCGATAATTGATGACTTACATCAGTAGCTTTACCTTTCAATTTAAGAATTTTTTTTATGGCATAGGTTGGCGAACGAGCATATGGGCCACCTGATGGTAAGTGGTCACCATCGCCCATAGACAATGACACTGTAAGAAATATTAACTATTTCTTACATCGTCAATGCGCCACCAACCTTGGGAACTAATATGTTATGTCCCTTGTGCCTTGTTACACTGGCTCACTCACCCTTCAAACCGGAATACAACAATACTGCGTACTGTTGTTTAGCGGTAAAATATCTGATGAGTGGGTGGTACCTACCCAGGCTTGCACAAAGCTCTACCACCAAGTCATGTCATGTCATATAATTACAAGCAAGGGATATTGGAAATACAATCATCATTATCTTTATCGTAATATATAATAATTACTCACGACTACGCTGCTTCCATCAGGAAATGTCAGATGTCTTCTTTTTCTTATTGCCCCTAACGACGTCTTAATATTTGGGCACTGTTCCGTTGAATTAACACACGCGCACTCAATTATAAACGTCGACAAAATCAAAACCAAATACGTTCCGTATTTCATTTTCGTTACAGTTCTAAAAAAAATACAAGTGACATAAAGATATCGATATTTTTTTTTCAATGATTTTGTCACGCCACACGACTCCCGTGTTGTAATGAATGACACAAATGTTGTTAGCGTTTGACTATTTGTTGTATGACATAACATGGAATTAGGAAAGTACGAGTCGGTTTAACGCTATGAATATATATATATATTTTTCGTATATATAATAATATGACGACCTCCGTGGTCGAGTGGTATGTACACCGGTTGTCATGGATACGCCACTCCGTGGTCCCGGGTTCGATTCCCGGCCGAGTCAATGTAGATTATCATTAATTTTCTATGTTGTCTTCGGTCTGGGTGTTTGTGGTACCGTCGTTACTTCTGATTTTCCATAACCCAAGTGCTTTAGCTACTTACATTGGGATCAGAGTAATGTATGTGATGTTGTCTCATGTTTATTTATTTTATTTATGTAATATGGCATAAGTTGTACGTCATTATTACGTTAGGGTAAGAATACCTCGTATATCGGGACGGTAAACGGCGTGACGTTAGAATCATCATGAAGCCTCTCTCTATTTCCTCGTGTATACGTATACTATGTACTATGTTACTTATATATATATTCTTTTGATAACAATTGATCGTGTTCTTAACGCCATGCGACAGCTACTCTAATACATATGAAATTACATTTTCATTAATTTCATAAATAATCTCAATGTTTTATAATGATTGGAAAAAAATCTGTAAATTTATTTACCTAGATATATTTTTATCGTGAAAACGATTCAAATATAAAATGAAAAAATATAATTAAATCAGTCGAAAGCATTTAGGATTTTTCTGCGTGTATATAATAAAGTACTCCGTGCCAATCTGGTCGCGACTAAAAATGTTCGCTTTTATAGCAAAAACAAATTGAAATATATCAATTGCATTGGTTTTTTTTTAACTATGTTTATTTACTAGCTACAGACGTATGTGAAAAAGAGATATCAGATTAAAAACAAATTGAATAACTAACTCGTACTAGATTTTCAATTTTTCTGTTCAATATTTGCCTTTATAACAATCGTCATGTTCGAATTTTACATGACCGTATATAATCAATATTTTTTAAGTCAATTAACATTGATATCAATTGTTACATGCAATTTAAAAAAAATAAGGTTTTCATAAAATTCTCAGATTCCCTTTTATTCATCAATGACTATGTACATCAAAGGATGGTGAACAATTTCAGATTTTTTTACTTGAAATATACTGCAGTGGTTCTAGCGCGGTAGACCAAAAGAGGCTTGACCGACACCTTATATCTGGTGCTATTACCATGTTTGATAATATATATAAAAAAATAAACTTTTTCAACATAAATCGTAATGCATACGATTAAATTATTTGATATACCAAAATTGTAAACGATGAAATAGCTTTGAAATCAAAGCTACAATATATGAAAAATATTTATAACTATACCTACAGTATGATATGTAATCTGAACGAATAGATAGAGAGGTCAAAACACAATCATCATATTTGTGATCATAAAACTACAGTATTTTTATTGGATTATAATTTTTGTTAAAATCAATTTCGACCACGGAGACGAAAATCAAGTGCACTCGCATACACAATCTATCAGAGCAATTAAATATCTCATTTATTAATAGGGTAAGACGATTTTTGTCTCAATGATTATAGGACGATAGCTGAACATAAAAAATCGGTTATGGTTTCCTTTTTGAAAAACTCAAGCCGTAGATTAGCAGAAAATGAAAAAAATATCATGTAATTTATGATTATTAAATTGTTATACTTTAACAAAGAATTAATTTTCGAGAAAGGAAAAAAAGGTAACATCTTAAAAATGTTTTGAATTAACGCAAAGTTTCGCGAGAACCCACAGTTTATATTGAATAGAAATATTTCTATACATACATACGGCAAAACATCGATTGATAACAATAACACATAAAAAAAATTAAGACATAAGATTCATGTGTAATATTAAACTCATAACAATATGCAATTACCATGCTCCACTTGACAAAGTTCTTTGACATTGGTTAATACAAAATATTTAAAATGTTACTCATAAAATTTCCAATAAGCTTGGGTTATGATATATTAGGTAGTTAAATTTCAAGAATTTAGAAAGCTAGGTATTGGGAATAGGTAACTGTTTATTTCGTTATTAAATGAACAGTTAGGGTCAATCGAAGAAACAAAAAAGCCGTTGTGATTGATTAACGAGAAAGTTTAACGTTTAACTTTTTATGATATAGGCGGGCGGACGAACAAGATTCAAAACTAGTTTCCTCTTCGCCTTTGAGGGGGCAGGAATTACAAATCGTATGTAATTTTTTGTTTCCTTGAAAAGTTTATGGCAAAAATCATGATAATCAGTTGAATAGTTAAGATCTTGGAAGCGTATAAGGATATGAATGTGGAAAATTTATTTTATTAAATATTCACAATAATGTCCATACTAATATAGCCGAGTGTAGCGCTGTTCGCTGACCCGGGATGTTTGATCAAAGAATTAGACCGACTGCCGTCTCCACTCATTACGTTAGTTTAACACCTTCGCGAAATTTCTTCGTGCAATCAAATTTATGCTCTACTTCCCAGACTTTAATGTTTACATTTGTTTAATTTATTATATCATGTCGTTTCTGACAATTTATAGGAGCCTATTTGGAGTTCATTGTATATTTTCCAAAATTTCGGGAATAATAATACTCTAAATCTAGTTACTCTTACGATTTTATTACAGATTAAAAAAATACACTATTAAATGAAACTATAATTCCAGTTTAATAATTATTGTATTTTAAGTAACTAAATCGTATATTTTAGTCTTACCAGTAAGAAAAATATACTTTAAATATTTACAAAAACAATTTACATATTATTAGTGGGTGTGTTGTTCGCATTGTGGGTACAAATTAACACAATCTCTTTTTGCTCTGTACGCTGTATCATACTGAGTATGTATATTATCTTCAAATTCACGTCCTTGAGGTAATCTGAAATATGAAATACAATGATATATGAAATACTTAAAGTTTTAATAAATTCAGGTGAGTATAAAAATTGGATCAAAATTCGTGATTGTTCGTCGCTAGAAAAACAAATTGAAGAACTATTAATTTGTGAATGGCTAGCATTCGCCAGTGGCTTTGCTCGCGATTTGGGGTGTCGGTTTTCATGTATCAGGCAAAAAAGTAGCCTATGTCCTTTCTTACAATTCAAGTTTGTTTTAGCGGTTTGGTCGACAAGGGCGACAGATAGACAGAATAACTATTACATAAATAATATTAAAATATAGATTTGATTAAAATTAATTGATGAAATTTATTAAGACTTCGATCAGTAATATGGATAAACTACAAAACGTTATAGAGAGGAAAATAGGCTTTTGCCCAACTGTATGCATACACACGTTATGTACATGTAAAACGATTGCAATAAATACTTATAGAAAACAAAATAATATTTTTGATCAATCTTAAATTTCAAATAAAGAATATTATTCTATCTGATTTGTTGAACGTGTAATTCAAAATGGCGGAGAACGCCATTCCACTTCCGATACGAATACTTAGATTCTGAGTTAACACTACTTCTAAACATATTGCTTTATATGTTACCTTTTACTTTAATGCTTCTTATTTTAGGAATTTATATAAGCCAATTAATTAGATAATTCTTGATTATTCATAATTAGTCATTGTAATTATTATTTATAATTTATACTTGTAATTATGGTATTAAATTTTGTAGAATATTATTCTAAAGTTCCAATATTCGTTGGAGTGGAACGATGGACTTAGATGAACCTACCACCTCAATAGAATACTTTCTCTAATTCCAAAAGTATTTCACAAAATTATAATTAAAGTATCGCAAATTTTCTCAATTGATATGAATAAATTTAAAGTTGTTGAATTATTCAGATTCATCATGGTTTTATTTATCAAAAAAATATACCGTTAATCGACTGCACAATCGGTATTTCTTTCTTTAAATAACTAATGAAACCGATATTTTTAATTGATTTTACTCGCCATACGATTATAGGCTTAATTTTTTAAGTAATACCGTATAAAATGGCGTGTATATAACAATGTACATATATAGAATACAATAAAAATACTCACGTAAATGTAGCTCGTATGATTTCCTCTAGAAACGTGCTCTGGCCTGCTGCCTTGCCACTTTCGCATAGCAAACGAAGAACACATTCTCGGCCTTTCCAACCGAGTCTGAAAAATACCGTTTCAGAAATAAGAGCAGGAGATAGCGAATTCCAATCTATAATTGGTTTTAAGTAAAGAACAATGTGAAAACATTTGCCGGGTGAATAAGTAACACAAAGTTAATTAAAATACAAATTGGAACACTGTTTGAATATAAAAACTCTTTGTTATTTTAAAATAACTCGTTTTGAACTTAGAACATAGGTCATAGGCATCGTCTTTTGACTCACAGTTCTATTACTCAAGATATGATAGCTGTCTGCGACTAAAATCAACCGTTGAATTCGAACGTGCTTAACGCTTTTGATAAATAAAAAATTTAACAAAAAGAAAAACCGACTTCAAACAAAATACTATTTTAAAACAAATAAAAATGCACTAAAAAGCAATAAAAATAATTGCATATTTAACATATTTTTTACAGTCTTAGGTAAAATGAAATGTACAATATTAGACTACTTAAAAGTCGATTTACGATTATATAATGTAATTATAATTATTGCTACATTTGGAGTCGGAATGAAAATTTAAGACTTATATCGTTTTCATATCATTATCGGAACAGGATAAAATTAAAATGGGACCCCACGGGAATATCAAAATCGGTCTACCCAGTGAAAAGTTAGGAGGTAACAAACATAAAAAAATACAGACGAATTGATAACCTCCTACTTTTCGGTCGGTTGAAAATTGATATTGTCTACTGTAATTTTTTTTTTACGTAAAATTCTTTGATTAACTAAATATGGTATGCATAAAACATGTTTCGTAAAATTTGCATGTGATCCAAAACGTAACCTGGACAAATAAAATGTTTTCTCAATTCTTAACAGAATTAATATAAGAATTATTAATTTAGATAAGAATATAATTGGAATCTTCTGAAAGTATTAAATCAACAAAGTTTAATGCAGAGAAAAATATATAATAGCCACTTTTCGAAACACTTGGACGACTAATTCTTTTATCTTTTCTGTAAAATCTTTCTAGTATTTCCACAATGTTGGTTTCAAGGAAATTTCATTTTATATAATCCTTTTGTGCTGGCTTTGAAACTTGACGAATTGAGCTTAAAGATAAGTTTCAATCCGACCAAGTCCCAACAATTGATCCATTTTATGACAGCAAAATATAAAATATTTAGTCCGTGGGTATAATTTAACTTGAAAAAAATAATCTATTTGCAATAGCATCCCGTAATTTTCCTACTGCTAGGTTAAGGCGTCCTCTCCCTTTGAGAAGAAGGCTTGGAACATATTGTATTTCCATGTTACCTATTTACCAGCCTACCTATTTTTATTAGAGATAGAGCTGAAATGGCCCAGTGGTTAAAACGCGTGCAAACTGAGACAAGCACACTAAATTTTCATGTGCTTAATTTTTGTTTATAATTCATCTTGTGATGATGGAAATAATTGTGATGAAACGTGCATGAGACTAATGGATCCACCAACACACATTAAAGTAGCGTGGTTGAATGAGGCTCAAATCTTCTCCTCAAAAGGAGAGGAGGAGAGCACAGAAATGAGTATTTTACAGGCTGTTACTGTACATGAAAACATTCTCAACTTCAATAAAAATTATAATAAAAATGAATGTTTGATAATCACGTATTAAGTCGTTTAATCTTCGTCGTTTCCCGTAACTATTTGAATGCAATACCAGCATTAATGTTAGTAGTTAGAAGATCTTTGCCCGAAACAAGCTGTAAATGTCTTAAACACATAATATTAACAACTTAAATAGGAACTATTAGCTTTCCTGTATCAATTATTATTAGTCTTGTTCTAATTACTAAAGTTTAATGATAATTGGTCGTGTAGTTGGATTTAAGTTATACATAATATATGTTATACTAGTTGTCGCCCGCGGTTTAGCTCGCGCTTTAGACGTTTGGTTGTCATGTGTCAAGCAAAGAAGTAGCCTATGTTCTTGGAGTTCAAATTTGCTTCATACCAAATCCCATTAATATAGGTTCAGTGGTTTGGCCGTTAAAGAGCGACAAACAAACAGAGTTACTTTCATATTTATAATATTGTTATAGATTATTTCACTAAAAATTTCTTATTAAACAGTGTAGGATCGTATTTTTATATCGTTGTAAGTGGGTGGACAAATGGGCCTTCTGATGTTAAGTGGTCACCACTGGCCATTACTATAGAATTTTTAACTATTCATTTGTGTCCGTTTGTACCCGTTATTACAATGGCTGATGCACCTTTCAACCCGAAACACATTTGATGAATGGGTACCAACCCAGATGAGCGTGCTCAAAGTCTTACCACCAAAAGCAGACATTTTATGTTAAAATTCGACTTTGCCGACCAAGTATTTAATTAATAAAGTACCTCACTTACGCTTGTATAAATGTCTCGATTTGACCATACAATGCTTTTCTTCCTTCTCTATGAAACTCTATCTCATCTTCTTCGAGGGAGTCAAAAATATTTATGGCTTTTCGTTTCTCGTGAAGATCTTGAATAGAAATATTCTTTAAATCTTCCCTTTCTTCAACATTGCCACTTATACTTCGTTTAGCAAATGCTGGATTAACTATTGGTTTTCTAAAATTAAAATTAAATTCATAAACAAACAGTTTCTAATGGTGTTAGATTATACAAAATTTATCTTGTTACCAGTAACGAACAAAAAAGAAATCCGTTGTTTTTTTTACATTATTTAGAAGAAAGCAGTTTCTAACTTTTAATAAGAACTATTTTCCAAAAAAAAAAAAAGAAAGAACCGTAATCAAATTTATAATTTTCAAACATTACTGGCGTTTAAAAATAATTTCCAATCTTGGTCAAAGCGTCACAGTATCCTGGCACATTTTATATATCACACTCACAACCACGCAGGTTGTCGAAAAATATAAAAGTATCCACTTACTTTTTATAAGGCATCTTTGATAGTACTTTTCCATTTTCATCCAAAAAGTATATAAGTTTCGATACGCCATCCCTATTCTCTGCTGTGTGTAATTTATCGTGTTTCTTGAAAAAATTAAACAATTTCGGATCCGTCGGCAGCTCCCAAGCTAAGGCTGCTGTATTACCAAACCATACGATGTCACCGACTTGAAGATATCCGTGGGTTTGGGTACAGAATACTGTGAGAATTGGAAGAGAATTAATTAAGCGATAAATTGGAATTTTGGCAGAAATATTAATTAGAATATAGATTACTGAGACATATAACATTTCAAACAATGATGCCATGAGTTTCAGCAATCTCGAATTAATTATAACATTAATTTGACAAGGTAATTTGTTGGATTTTGTAATACATATAAACGTAACAATAATAGTGTTTATTGTAAGGAGAAATCTTATGATTGGTTCAAAACCTACGAAATGGACCGCAGGTAACGTACCTAACTGAAAGGAACTGCCATCAGGAAATATCAAATAACGTTTCCTTCTCGACAATACTTTTGAAGAACCCTCCAAGCCTTTTGTAGAAGTAGCACCACCGGTCGTATCTTGTTCGCTAGACATGACCTCTAATAAAATCAGCAGTGCAATTTTCAAAATATATTTCATTGTTATAGCTGAAAATAAATAATTTACACATTTTTTTTTATCTACAATCTGGTTTTATTCAAAATACATCGAGATTCAAATGTCAAAAGTGAAACAGTGGATATTAAATTCACGTTTTTCGACACGATTAATGGGAGAAAGACAATTTATCACATATAGTATGTTGTCGACTATTTTGCGTGGTGTCATATCATAAGTTTATTTTGTCGTTACCAGAATCGGTATATTGAAACATTGATATGAATTTATTTTTTATAAATATGATATGAATATGAAAAGTTTTTCATGAATAAAGGTGATTAAATACTTTTAAAATAACAAATAACTCAAAATTGTCCAAAAGTCTCTAACTGTTTTTAAGACTTTAAAAATATATATTTTAGACTCGTATTGTTTGTTTGAGTTGAAACTTAAAGATTACTCACAATATAATTTATTTAAAAAAGAAAAAACATGTAAAAAAATAGATAAATCTTTTTATTAAACCTTACCTGTTGGAATTTAACTCGAAAGAAAAAAAACTGTAGTTCCGAAATTAATGAAATATTTCCAAATTAAATGAAACTATTTTTAATGTTCTCAATCAACATTTTCAATGAATATATAATCCTAATTACATGTCCACTTCTAAATATTATTAGTACAATATTTTATTATACAAATATGTACCAAATGTATGTTTCCAAGATTCGTGGCCAACTCTTATAGTGGTCTATTATAAGTAAGACAATAGCCAAGCCAAGACAAAATACAGCAACTGGCCTATAGGCGTGTATCAAATTTGCAGAACAACACAAATAGGAACAAATTGTTTTACATACAATTAAAGCCTTTCCGTACAGTCACTAACAAAAGTGTAAAGTTGACCTGGTTCAAGTTTTATGCGAGAAATTGACTAGTGAATCGTTTTCTTTTGTTTTTTTAATACGGTTTTTAACGAGGTACACTTTGTATATAACTTTCTTTAACTTTTAATTCTAACCCCATTGCTTTTACATTAGTGAAGAGAGATAGCAATGGGAAATTAAAGGGGTTATAGTTTACTTAATAAGTATAGTACGATACAAATTAGATGTAGCATCGGAAAATGCAATGGAATGAAAATTAAAACCGATTACTGACGATTCACACAACCAAAAGAAATAGCTCCCTATCGCGCCATTCGACGCTATTCATCGCTATAGGTTCTCGCGTCAGAGAAAGCAAGTGCATGTAAATCGACGTGTTATATTGACGAATATATTAAATCATATGATATTACACGTTATTACGTTTGTGCAAAGATCATATTCGCATGAGAAAATAATATTGATAATTTGGTAAACTCAATTCGGATGTGATCGGTTTTACGAATTTTCCCGATGCTACATCTAAGTTGTGTCGTACTATACATATTTCTATCGTTTAATAAATTGTCTTTTAATTGCTTTTACTTATAAAACTATAACATAATGCTTTAACAGGTATCGTTGTAATACTTATTATTACAATCATCTTTCGCGATTAATAAATTTGGCATTTAAATAACTTTTCGTTTCGAGTGTACTTCGTTATTTTTTTAAACATATTGAGTGAAAGCGTATTCAATAAAACTCCCGTTCTATTTCCAATGTATTTTATTAGCCTTGTGACTGTACAGGTATGTCGACATCACACCCGGGGTACAGTGAGGCACAGTCGTCACTCGCAACGTGCGCCTTGTCGTAATTCTTGTGATCCTCCTCTTCGAATTCTTCGCCTTTAGGTAGTCTATGGAAAGGATGTACTTTTTATTAATTTCGTTCAAATATCATCTTCAACATCAGAATTATTTACAGACCAAAAAAGTACAAGAACATTACTTAAACATTCCTCTCTGTCGAAACTTTCCCGTAAATTTTATTTCAAGAAATAAACCCTAAACGAAAAATCCAGAAAGTAGAAAAGTATACAAGATTATGTTAATACTAAAATAAATACCAAACCTTAAATTAAATAACACACAAAGGCGTCCTATCTTAAACAACAATGGCGAACATTCGAGAAATTCAGCGTTCATACTTACGTAAAGACAACTCGAAGGAGCTCCTGTAGGAATGTGCCTTGTCTTGAAATCCTTGCCGTCTCGCATAGTTTGTAAAGAACGCACTGTTTACCGTCGCCTCCCAGCCTAGAAACAGGTGTTGGTTGGGATTACACGAAAATAAAGCAAGGGAATTTAGCAATATATTCTGAACCATTTTTATTGGATACTAGCGATCTGTCCCGACACTGCTAGGATGCGATTTATTATACAGCATTGTGTTACTAAGCACCGACCTCTTTGGTATTGCTTTGATATTTGAGCCCAAAGAGGATATATTTCCGATTTGATTAGAAAACGTCGACATTTCTCTTCGATCTCTGATGATCCTTATATAATATTCATATGCACGATACATACGCTATTTGCGCTTTTACGATTAAATTGATCAAGTGCCAAATATATGGAGCAAATATTGAGGTCTTGGGTTCTAATTTGGGATTGGATCGGCGATATTATTCTATCAAAAGCCCTCGGTTCTGACTCAAGTTAACAGTGTTATAGTAATACGTTTGCCCTTGTCGTACTATCTGCCTATATAATATGTATTTACTTTTAATCCAATAATTGCAATTTTTCACAAATGCCATATGTTTTTACAAGATCATCTGCGACATTTCTGTAGATCGGTAGTCAACTAATAGTATATGTAAATGTTTTAGATGACATAGTAGACACAGTGAACACGTCATTATCATCAGCCAATGATAGCCTACTGCTGGACATAAACCTCTAATAATTTCCTTTAGACCCTCGGTCCATCTGGCTATCACCAATTACTATAAGCTTACATGTGGTACAATCATCTATCACATGAAGGTGTCTTTACAACGCAACATAGTACGTGAAAATTTAGTGATCAAATGTAGATTTTCTAACCACTACCCTATCTCGGCGCATTGGGACTTCTCAGCGGTTAAAATTAATATAAGCTATTGTAATTGTACTAGCTTTTTGTTATCAATCTTGTGATGCAACATTTCCAATACACCAATGAGTCGGTGGATGATACCGTGGTGGTATTAGATATTCTTTAAATTTCTAATTCACCAAGTATTGCAGTTTAGCGATTAAATATGCTATGACAAGCTGGTGATGAAATTTTGCCAATAAAAGTCGGTGGACTGATGGTACCATGATGGTTCTAGATGGGTCCACCTACTCATTTACTCATCCTTCAAATTTATAGTTTAGCAAGTATTAGCTCCTGTAGTAGCAGGAGCTAATACTGGCTAAACCTGGCAGTAGTCAGGAGCTGGATGCAAGTAGCCGAAGAACGATCATAGTCGCGTGCAATTGGAAAGGCCTATGACCAGCAGTGGATGAACATGGGCTGTTGATGATGATGGTGAGCAGTTTAGCGATGAAATATGCAATGAGTGGCGAATTAATTTTCATATGTCATTAGTATAATAAGAAAAACATTGTTGATAGATTATTTCATTCAAACTAAAGAAAATATTGATAACAATACGATTCCAAGTTGTTTTATTAATGAAGCAATTACAGACGTAATTATAAATGAAAATATCATTCGTCTCAAAGAAAATCAAATTTCACATTAATTTTCGTTCAAATCAATTTCGTCTTGTAAATCAAATGTTAGATTATTTTAAAATAAACGTTATCATTGGTTTTATCATTATCATTATCATATCATTGATATTTTTGCATTATTTAAAGGTTCTCATAAATTGATATGGAATGACTACATTGCCTATTAGTTTATATTACAATGCTCATTTTTTTGGAATTTTAAATCAGAGATGGAGAAAAAATATCTAATCAGTGATTAATATTGCATTAGATATAACTATAAAATGCAAAAAAAAATTTAAGAAGTACTAAGCCGTATTTATTGCAGTATTAACTTACATAACTTTTCTGGTTCTTAATTTTTTTATATTTTGCTGTAGGAGTTTTACGAGCAAATGGCCCACATGGATGGTAATCAATTACTACCGCCCATAAATATTGGCGCTCTAAGAAATATTAATCAATCCCTTAATGGCCAATGTGCAACCAAGCTCACGAACTAAGATGGAGGTCATAGGATATTTCATGTGCCTTTAGTTACAATGCCTCAATCACCCTTCAAACCAGAACAAAACAATAGGTACCGCTGTTTGGTGGTATATTAGATAATTTAATGAGTGGTTGTAACTACTATACTGATTACCACCAAGAAAATGATTGTTATATCTTGCAATTGTATTAATATATATTTCAACGGCTTCTAAATCATAATATGGGGATATAAAGATATCTTTTGGTTCCAATCTTAATGTGGAGTTTCTTTAGTCATCTAGTCTTGATATACTTCTTGACACAAAAGACACATTAAGATTCAATTTTAAATGAATCAAAATATGAAGCGTCTACTCGCTACTTATCACATAATGTTTAATATATATGTCTTAAAATTACAATTGTTACATACAAACTATTATATTAGAAACAAACATTAACTTGTTATCTCTGATACCCGATTACCCAAACCCGATTAGGACTGGTAAATCTTTTGTGGGACAATGTTTACGTATATACAAAAGGATCCCAGAAACCGTTGAAATATGTCAAATGGAAAACGTAGAAAAACCTTCAAGGATCGTTTGTATCATCATATTCAAAAATAGCGAATTTTTACAGAGTGTCTTTTATAAGTAGCCAAAATGATGAAAACCTCATAAAAACTGGTACGAAATGGTCGTAAATTGTCAAAGATTTCTAGATAATTGGTCAATAATTTTTCACTAATTACAGAGTATTAAACATTGATAACGTCCTCTTCATAAAAACAATTTTGAAAAAGTATGTTGTTAATCATAATTTTTCATACCTTATTGTGAGTTAAGTTATTGATGAAAAATCTAATAAATTTAATCCTCTATCCTAAATCCATTGATTTTCTTTCATCGCTCTTTCTCAGGTCTTCAGTATTTTTAAGCTGGTGGTTGATTTTTGACGATCAACGAGTTTATCTTTTTTAATGTTGAATTAGTATTTAGTTTTTAGTTCACCATTATAAATCGCCATTATAAGTCATTGGAAGAAAAACTATTAAAGCGAACAACTGAAGCCTGTTTACCTCTAAAATAGTTTTAGATTAAGTAAGTTGTTTTTTTTAGGAACGTATGACAAAAACACAAGCTACCGTTGTTTTTGTACTTGTGCTTTCAAAAATACTATGTCTATATTTATGAATAAAATTTAAACAATTTCCGTTTCATAGATTCAGAAAGAAATAATGGACAATCTCCAAGCTCTTGTTTCGAATATTGATTGGATATCTGATGTACCTACTTTGAAAAGCCGAAATTACTGTCTCAATGAATAAATTGTTTTTTAATTTATTTATTTTGTTCTCTTATTTATATTTTTTCCAGAATACGAAAATGTGTAATGTTTTACTATAATTAATCCGTACGTATATTTAAGTAATCAATTAGATGACTAGTTTGACACACTTTAAGGTTGTTCTTACATTGGTCTAAAGCTACCTTCTAAAAGTACGTCTTACAAAAGTCTACCGATTGATCATGTTCACTTGGTGGTAGGGCTTTGTGCAAGCCCGTCTGGGTAGATACCATCCACTCTATTTATTCTACCACCAAACAACCGTACTCAGTTGTATTTCGGTTTGAAGGTTGAATGGGCCAGTGTAATTACAGACACAAGGGACATAACATCTTAGTTCCCAAGGTTGTTGTCGTTAACGATGTAAGGAAATAGTTAATATTTCGTACAGCGTCATTGTTTATGAGTGATATGGTGACCACTTATTACCACATGAGGTGGCCCATTGACTCGTCTATACCATAACAAAATGTTCGTGGTTTTCTTGTCAATTGATATGTCAATTTGGCTAGCATGAATATACGTTCACTTTAATTTTATCCACGACATAAACAGTTGACAATAGTTGTTACATTTTAAAAGTTATATTTGTTATTTCGCTATTACAAAATAGTATTGATTTATTCAAAGAAAAACTTAAATTTTTACCAAATATTGAAGTTAAATCTTTTACGCCAGATACTCTTTCAAAGTTATGGGTAGAAATTAAATTCTCAATGCATCCAAATATTTTTAACTTAAAAAACTCATACTTACCTATTTATTGGCTTTGATCAACATAAGGTTAATGAAAAAAGTGATTTAAACGATGTTATTAATTTGTAACTTACGCTGTTATGAACGGCACTAATTTCTCATATAAACCAACTCTGCTGTGTCTATGGAACTCGACGCTAGCTCGGTCCATGTTGTCCTTTTTCAAGAAATCTCGTTTTGATTGTCTCTGGTGCATTTTTGTCCGGTCTATTTTAATTTTCAACTTCTCTTTGAACGTCATTTTTTCATCGACACTCCGTTTTGCGAATGCAGGGTTAACAATTGCTGGTCTGCAAAAGAGTTTATCTGTATTTTAAATATCGAAAAAAAACTAATATACATACATACATATATAGGTACCTAGTTTTGTATGACATGCTTTTTTTTAAATAAAAGGGCATTTTGTAAACTAATTCCTACTATTGACTACCTGTTGATATATTTAGAGAGACTGATCGTTTATCTTCTGGAAGTAAGAAGGATGTACACTTACGTGCCTCGGAAAGCACGTAAAGCCGTTGCGACACCTGAACCCTCTGTATCGGTTTTGATTATAAGAGTAACTGAATCAAGGATGTACCTCTGTCGTGTACTTTAAATATCCTAAAGCGTTGGTGTCGTGGTTTGATTGATAAAATATTTAGTTTTATGAGCACATCTTTGCGCATAGATTAAAGACGTAAATAACACAGACACCCAAGTGTAGACTATAAAGACATAATTTGTACTTCTTCTATGAGTGACTACAAATTGAAAGACCTGATAAATCGAGTCATATTAAAATCTGTGATGTTTGTCTTATTTGTCAAAATCTATTATCATTTACACTTGCAAATACGCGATTTCGCTAATCCAAGTGCAGTACCACTTATAAGTATTTTCAAAAATCGAACTCATCAATAAACATTCGAAAATAATGTTACACGAGATACTTTTTTCTAAGTAAAAGAAATTAATTTTCTATATTATACTAATTATAAAATTAATATTCTAAGACAAAATGTTTGTTCTCATGTAGCTCTTTATATATATTGTTTATATTTGAATAATTTTAATAATTCTTAATCTATTTTTACTCAACGTAAGAAAAGAATAGTAAAAGAAATCATTTTTTTTAACTTTTATCATAGTTGATAAATTATGATAAAAATTTGAACCATATTAATTTTAAACGACAACTATTAAAACTGTAACCTTACCTAGAATAAGGAACTTTAGCGAGCAGCTTCCCTTCATCGTTGACATAGTATATGTTTTTTCCATCATTTCGTCGTTTAGCTGTTTTTTCGTATTCTTTTAGCATCAAAATGAATTTAGGGTCCGTTGGAAGATTCCATGCCAAAGCTGCGGTATTGCCATATAAAAAAATATCTCCAATCGGAATCAGCGCTGATGTTTGGACGCAAAAAACTGCAAATAAAAGAAAATCATCTCAATTAAATTTGTACTACAACTATGAAATAAATATTATTAGACCATTAAATTATCTGTTTCCAATATACCACTAAAGTATAACACTAAAGGCGCCATATTTTTTTATGTAACTATAGCCCTTCCGGCTTTGAAAGAATGTGATTCTGCATAGAAACTTTATAGCAAAGGACAACAATAAAAATAAAAGAATGACACGAAAAAAGACAGCCACAGTCAATACAGGGAGGGACAAGCTCATTGGAGATGCAAAGAATGATTAAAATTGCCAATATGCATAGGCAGTAGTGATCATATACCAACAAGTGGAGAGTCCACTCGTTGGTATATGTTGCCAGTCCGCCTTCCAATGGCAGTTAAAAAAACAGTTAAAAAATCTCATTGTCTTACATCAACATAAAAAGATACAATATATTATTACGTTTGTAAAATTAATCATTGTGATAAGGGAATTATCTTAAAATTCGGTTATGATACTTGAAAATTAAAACAAGAAGACCGATGCCGAATTTGAAAACCAAAGACAAACAGATCTGTGAAAGTATTAGAACATATTAATTCATATGCATTGTTCAAAACGATTAAATCGAGCTGATGCAACGACGTGATGGAATAAACTCCACACATGACCGACGACTAAATCAGTCAAACGGCCCAGCTGTAGGTCGATTGCTGTTTGTATTGAGCTTTGGTGGAAGGTATATGGGACAGTCTAATTATTTATTGGCACAAGGAAACAATAAGACGCACTGATAACCAAACATTGGAATAATACTATGATTTATGCTTCTAACTTTATCAATATCCTGGCTATGCCATAGTATAGTCCATGTCTTAGTTTGTCTTTACGGAAAATAAATACATAAAATACCGAATGTACGTACGGTCGTATTGGCCCAGGTTAGAAAACGTGAATCTTCACAGATTGTTCCAAGTTCAAACCCTTGGATACATCGAACCGAGCTCGAACTTAGCAATTGAGGAAAACAATGTGAGATAACCTGCATACGGTGGATCTGGCCACACAGGCTCTCGTATAGGTACAGACTCCTGTAACTTTATTAAAGGTTCCGTACAATTTCAAATATTAATATATGAGATAGACTTTGCATTATATTTAATTAAATTTAGATTTATGTTCCAGTACAAATAGTTTTACATCGTGGTAGGATTTTGTGGAAATTCGTCGTCGTTTATAGGCACCACCCACACATCAGATATTCTACATCCAAGTGGAAATACTTAGTATTGCTGGGTTTTGGATTACAGGCGAATACGTCAATGTAGCTACAGACATGAGGGATATAAAATCGTATTTCCAAATTGGTTGCTCATTGGCGATGTAAGGAAAGGTTAATATTTGTTACGGCGCTAATGTATTTCTATTATCAGCTGACATGGTCCAGTGGTTAGAACGCATGTATCTTAACCGATGATTGCGGGTTCAAACCCCGGTAAGCACCACTATATATATATATGTGCTTAATTTCTGTTTATAATTCATCTCGTGCTCGGCGGTGAAGGAAAACATTGTGAGGAAACCTGCATGTCTCTAATTTCATCAAAATTCTGCCACATGTGGATTTCACCCAACCTCATGGAACAGCGTGTTGAAATATGTTCCAAACCCTATTAATAGTAGGACAGGCCTTATCCCAGCAGTGGGAAATTTACAGGCTGTTACTTTACATTTACTTAATTAGTGATAGGAACCACTTAATATTAAATGACCTATTTGCGCATCCTTTTGTTCTCATTGATTTATTTAATCATATCTACATGCAGTTTGTATTGATCGTTTCTTCACCTTTGATATTTAGAGATTTTTGTTACATAGATTCAGCAAATAGACTGTTTTCAAGCCTATTCCTGTTTAAATTTATTCAGAGCATTTGCGTCATACATTCGTAGAGCATTTACGCATTTCCAAGTGATAATAACGCTAATATCGTATAACAAAAACTTTATTTTTTTGGTTATTCTTAAAAATAAGGCAAATAACTTTACTAGTGGCTATTAATATAAATCTTTACAAAATTAGAAAAAAAAACAGCGATTAAATATTCAATCAATATTTTTATGTCACTACCGTGTACCATAACAGTACCATTCAAGTTAAATAATAAAAATACACAAATATACATACATATGAATCTGATAATTATAGAGTAAAATAACTAAGATGGGAAATCGTAACACAGAAATAAAAAGAAACTCTAATTAATTAATTAATCAATACATATTATATATAATATCAAAATTGAATTAATGTGTTCATGGCTTAATCCAAACTATAAAAGCTTTTTCTGAACAGTGCCTTAGTCGCATTTCTCAGTGTCTCTCCTAGTCGCGTGCTTAGGAAACCTCTCCGCACTTTATATTTATTTTATTTAATTGTACATTAAGCTTTGCCGTCTGCTGTCACAGTATGTTTTCGCGGTCTCGCGATCCGAAATTCCATCTTAATTTTCTATTTTCTCTTCCTTTAAGTAAATTGCACTTGCACATTAAATAGTTTAAATCTTTATTATAATCTTAAATATCTTTATTTCGATATTATATAGTTCATTCTCATCACTACATAATAAAACATATATCTATACATATAATAAAATAGGAGTGTCTGCTTGTAATATTATAAATAAAATTTTAACAAAAAGAAAAACCGACTTCAAACAAAACACTTTTTTAAAACAAATGAATATGCACGAAAAAGTAATACAAATAATTGCGTATTCAACATATTTTTTAGAGTCTTCCTAAGTTAAATGAAATGAAAAATATTAGACTACTTAAAAGTCGATTAACGATTATATCATGTAGTTATAGTTATTGGTATATTTGGAGCCGGTGTCAGCCACGGTGCCCTTGCCCCAACAATCAAAAGAAAAAAGCGATACGAGCCCCTTGATTGATCCAGTATATTATTGTGTAAAAGGTAATTTGTAAAAAACATATTTGTTAAAGTATTCTCGTATTGTTTTTTGAAAGATATATTGTAGGGTTTTATTGGCTGACACCGACTCCAAATATAACAATAATTATAACTACATGATATAATCGTTAATCGACTTTTAAGTAGTCTAATATTTTTCATTTCATTTAACTTAGGAAGACTCTAAAAAATATGTTGGATACGCAATTATTTGTATTACTTTTTCGTGCATATTCATTTGTTTTAAAAAAGTGTTTTGTTTGAAGTCGGTTTTTCTTTTTGTTAAAATTTTATTTATTTTTTGATTTTAAGTGAAGCTGATGTTGACTAACTATTTTTTTTTAATATGGATAGATTAAGCGTTCCGTTTATATGAGTCAGAAACTACTTCGAGGACAATTTCAAAGGAAACTTGCGAATAAAGCAAAAATAGACTTTCGAAAATGCGGATTTAATACGTCACGCGGCGTAAACTACAAGGATCCCTCGAAAGAGCTGTAATCGAACTCAGCAAAAAAACTTTGAAAAAGACCAACTATATTTCGTACATCATATGACATCACATCACATACACAAAATTTGATTAAAGATAGTAAGAAATTCTGCCCCATATCGCACCCTAACTGCGAGCCGTATAGGAGTTCCATCACTACATAGTATAAAACAAAGTCGCTTTCTCTGTCCCTATATCTTTAACTCTACGCAACGGATTTGCGGTTTTTTTTAAAAGATAGTGTGATTCAAGGGGAAGGTTTGTGTATATAATACATGAACAATATAGTAAAGAAACACTGATAATTTTAGAAGTTTGCGATGTGATGTCGTAAATAAACAAATTCTGTAGTAGTATTTAGTATCAGTATTGCACCCGTGCGAAGCCGGGGTGGGTAGCTAGTTGATTATAATATTCGACTATGATAATTACATAAACATAACCCCATTACGGAAGGTGACTCAAATATCCAAATAACCTATAAATAAAAGATTCGACCGAGTATCGCTAACGTGCTCCTCAGAATTGTTCCGTTCCCTTCCGTTCCGTTACTTTGTCATGGATCCTGTGCTCAGAACCTTACCAAACTTTCACCAAATTACCCTTGAAGAATATATTTTATAATAAAAAAAGAATTATCAAAATTGGTTAACGTGATTTTCAGTTATTCACTAATTTGTCGCGCATATACATAATGCAAATTTAAGACTTATGTCGTTTTCACATGGATACCATCATCGGAAAAAAAAATAAAAAAAATGGGACCCCACGGGAAGCACTACCTTTCAAACAAAAAAAAATTATCAAAATCGGTCCACCCAGTAAAAAGTTATGAGGTAACAAACATAAAAAAAAAAAAAAAAATACAGACGAATTGATAACCTCCTCCTTTTGGAAGTCGGTTGAAAATAGCCCTATTTTTAACCGACTTCAAAAAAAGGAGGAGGTTCTCAATTCGTCGGGGCCTTTTTTTTTTTTTTTTTTTTTTATTTTTTATGTATGTTACCGAATTACTCGAAGATGGCTGGGCCGATTTTGACAATTCTTTTTTTGTTTGAAAGGGCATGTTTTACAAGTGGTCCCATTGTCAGGAGATCAGGATCTGATGATGGGATCCTGGAGAAATCGAGGGAACTCCTCAAATTTTATAGGCACAACTATAGTCATTTCGGTTTTATTCAAAGTGCCTTGGTCATATGCTCACGAAAAGTGACATTTGATGAAGTGGAACTGATGATGAAGACCACAACTGGTAATCAGAACCTATTAGTAAGTACTTATTTTACGGGTTTAGTTCTATTTCTTTAAGATAGTCGTCAAGCAATTGCTGTTAGTAAACATGCCTATGATGAAGTCTAGCTGATGGTGGACTACCAGGAGAATTCCTCCATGATTAACGGCATTGCATCGGGAAAAATGGTATTGTCTAATTGGCGATGAGCAGTTAACATTAGGCTATTGTAACTTAGGTAACGCTTAATGTGAGTTGCAGTCCACATCGTATTGAAACGGCGTTGAGTTATGTTTAGAGTCGAAAGCCGAAATGTACTGAGTATAATAAAGTGAATGACAAACACTACCAATTGTAATTATAAATAACAAAACAACACTGAAAAGCATTAAATAAATTTTTATAAATAAAAAAAAACCGCCTTCAAAAATGAACTAAAAAGAAAAAAATAATCAGTTACATCCATATCCAATTTACGATTTTTTAATCACCTTTTGAAGTCGGTGCCAACAAAGTAAGTAAATTCCTATATTGAAATCATTTAATTTGTATCGATAGTAGGGTTTGTTTAATAGTGTCATCTATACAATAAATAGATTTAGTTTTTGTATGTATGTATTATGTACCTATATTAGCAATGTTGGCACCGACTTTGAGAGGTGATTAAAAAATCGTTAATTGGATATGGATGTAACTGATTATTTTTTTCTTTTTAGTTCATTTTTGAAGGCGGTTTTTTTTTATTTATAAAAATTTATACTCAATGCGTATTTTGTCTTTCTGTCTGTTTGTTCCGGCTAATCTCTGGAACGGCTGGGCTGATTTTGGTGGGACTTTTACTGGCTGATAACTGATATAATAGGGAGTAACTTAGGCTACAATATTTTTTTTATTAAATTCAAACGCGTACAATTTCGCGGGGCATAGCTAGTATAGATATAGATATAATAGGACAATTTATTTATTAAGGAACTGTTATTATTATTTTCATTAACTGCACGAATCGTGACAGTTCATTATCATTATAAATGACTGTTGCAATAAGGAAGACGGTTTGTTTCCTTTCCCTCTTTCAGTCATAAATAGTACCCATATAGCTACAAGTACAAATTCACAGTAACACAAAATTACTAAAGAGAACATACCTAATTGAAACGAACTGCCGTCTGGAAATACTAAGAACCTTTTACTTCTAGACAGGATCCGTGAATTTGTTTCATTTCTCTCTGAACCATCAGACGGAGCACAATTTTCTTCATTACATCCAGAATACTCAATACTATTTGCACGTACGAAAACTAGTATACCACAGAAAAGTATAACACAGGTTTTTAAATACATTTTTTTATCTGTGCAACGCACTATACAGGCTTAAATTGTATGCGATTGCCGCTAAAAGAAATGTGCTATTACAAAATTGAACTTCCACTTGGGAAACTTAAAATGAACTATACCGTTTAACACTGTATGGTGTAGACGCAAATATGTATAAATGACAGAACAATTAACATGTTCTGTGTCAATGCTTACAGTTATTTCATGTTAGAAAAAACTTTTAAAAAAGGGTAAAAGAACAAAAAAGGTAATCAAAATATCACGTCATGAAATAAAACGTGACGTTAGTATCAAGAGGCAGCTGTGACGAACGCTATACGTAATGTGGTTCTGTAGAAATAAAAGATTATGCGATGATTAATGTTTAATAATTATTTCGAATGTTTTTGCTATCATTTACATAGATCAAATCTACTAAATATTTATAAGTTACAGTTTAAAATAACAGTACTATTTCTGAGGAAATTCATTCACTCGGCTCAGTTTTATAATTACGATATAGACAGTTAATCGTAGTTTTAAAATTACAATAATTTGTACATCAATTATTTTAAATTTTTATTTATTTCTAATTACAGTCTAAACGTTACAAATTATAAAAAAATGGAATTTAAGGTAATACAGTGTACTTTAATTAATATGTCGTGTGATGAAAATGAAAATATATTAACAAAGAATCCAGCTTAGAGATTCAACTATATGAAAAAATAATATTGATTTGCAGCCTTTAACACACAATGAAATCCATAAAACGAACATTAATTAACAATAATATAAATCAACGAACGCAATGCAAAAGTTTCTAATACTTTATTAAACAAATCAAGTTATTCCGTTTCCAAAATTTCTGTAACTCCAAGCAATAAACAGTGTGACACGGCTTATACTTCAACTTTAGTTAAGATTCATAACATGACAGGACTTCTTAGTTTCAAATTACTTTATATTATTGTTACTTTATAAATATAGATATACATTTAAAAGTAAACACTGTTAAAAAGCAGTTAATAGTTGAATTTAATTTCGGTAGAATATCTTTTCAATTTCTCACTGCTGCGCTAAGGCCTCTTCTCCCTTTGAGGAGAAGGTTTGGAACATATTCCACCACGCTGTTCCAATGTGAGTTGGTGGAATACACATGTGGCAGAATTTATATGAAATTAGACACATGCAGGTGTCACGAACACCTCACGATCGTCCTTCACCGCCGAGCATGAAGTGAATTATAAAGACATATGGCCTGGGTTTGAACCCGCAATCATACTGCTGCCACAAAAAATACTGTTAAATATTGATAAAGAAAATTTTATTTTACTAGTTACGTTAATATATGTTACAGAAATGAACCAAAATTGTACACGAAAAATCTACAATCAATGAGAAATACAGTCAAATTAAATACTTTTAAAAAATTTAATTAAATTAAAATGAAACGAACTTAACATAAATAATGAAAATTGATACTAATTAAACATATAATAGATTCACTAGGTTATACATTAAACAAGGAACTTTAGTAATTAATAAATGGCGTGTCGACATAGTTTGAACTTCCGTAACAGTTCGAATACAAGTCGTCAAAGGATAGTGTTACTGGATGCGTTATGAAATTGCCTAGTCTTAATTAGTTTGAGTGTTGATACATAAAAATTGTTATAGACTCACTAACAATTAACTCATTAACCTAATTTGTGCTCATTGATGAGGTAAAGTAAATCGCTATTAATAATGATGGTGACAGAAAATAGGCAGTTTAATGTTTTAAAAAACGCTACGTCTTGATATTATATATAATATATAAATAAATAAATATTAGATAATATCACATACATTACTCTGATCCCAATGTAATTAGCTAAAGCACTTGGGTTATAGAAAATCAGAAGTAACGACGGTACCACAAACACCCAGACCCAAGACAACATATAAAACTAATGATAATCTACATTGACTCGGCCGGGAATCGAACCCGGGACCTCGGAGTAGCGTACCCATGAAAACCGGTGTACACACCACTCGACCACGGAGGTCGTCAAGACGTATGTGGTGAATACAGATAAAAATAGATTCACTTTTAATGGGAAATATAGATTTTCGTGAATTGTGTAGTAAGGCTGTTTTGTATGACACGACGGGAACCGAAAGTATGACGCTCTTTTATACTGTCACGACTTATTTCCCCTGTTAACTCTCTCGTGGGTGACGGCGGCAAATAGAAACTCTTTTAATCAACTTTCTATACACAGAATCTGATAGGTACGTATAATGTTTACTTCATTGTTGTACTTTTTTTTAATTATAATAAACATATATTTAATAAAGAAGTTGTTGTTTTATTAATTCTTCACACATATATATATAAATATATATAAAGATTTTTACTAATTTTATTTTCTTAATAACCATCAAATACGATGCTCTGATGACCTCTTCGGGTTATCTTGAAACAATCACATTCTATTATAGGATCTAAATAAAAAAAAATGTTTACATAATATATATTTACATTTAAAAAATCCAAAGTAATTTAATATTCCCACCCAGCCTTCAAAGTAAGTTGCCGGATTTGATTGCCTAAAAGAATGAATCCACTTCAAGAACCAATAAACGGTGTTTCCAGATTGTTCGAGTGTTCGTTGCAATTAGGATACAATTGGTCACAAGGCTCTGTTGCTGAAAACGCTGCGTCGTAATCCTCGTCGACGTCGTCAGCTGAATGATTTTTTGGTAATCTATAAAAAACAAAAAACAAATGATTTATAATGATAGATATATAATGTATAAAATTTGAAATAAATAAAGAAAGGAGTATGTTATTATAATATCTAAAATAATTATTGTATTTTATAATAGTAAAAATACCCGCATTGGAACAGCGTGGTGGAATATGTTCCAAACCCTCTCCTTAATGGGGGAGGAAGTCTTAGCCTAGCAGTGGGAAGTTTACAGGCTGTTACTGTTACTGTAATATATATTTATACTGTAAAATATATTTGAGCCTTGTTTTGATAAGAGAAAACCATAAACTCGATTTTGACCAGTACTAAGTTACATTTGAATTATATAAACGTTTAGAGAGTAAGAAAACAAGTTTAAGATGTAATTCAAAAAATAAATTAAATTCACTACAATACATTTAAAACATTCATAGAAGTTTTTTATCAATAAATTATTAATGTTTTAAATGATATAATTTTGTTTTTTTTATCTAAATAGAGCTACAATAAAAAATAAAACACGCACAAACGCTTTAGGTTCCTTTTTCAAAAACAAACGTTAACGTAATTGTTATGAATCTAAGGAAAATCTATTTTTTTTTTATACGCTGATCATGAATACTAGCTATAGAATAACCGTGCACATACATACGTTACACGAACAACACTGGCAGCTAATACAAATATAGTTATGAATATATTCAATATAGCTCCTGTTACTCAATTAATAAATATCAACACGCTTCCAATTTCAAATCTCACAAATCACATCCCATTAATTAAGTATTAACGATGTTTGAAGAGATAATCAGAACCGACAAATGTAATTGTGTAATCTGAACAGGGGACACATAATGCTGAATATGTAAACATACATAAATGCAACTGTCTCCCTTCCAAGTTAATTCCAACTAGGTTAACTCAGTTAAACTGCAAATTCATTAAACATTCAAAAGTATAACCAGGCCGTGACCTCATTCATATAGCGAAATCCTTAATGATCGTTTTTTTTTTTTTTATTCTAATTAATCATATTAGAAAATTCTTGGATCGTAATTTTTTTTAAAAGCGCAACATAAAATTAAAATTTATCTCTTTATATATTTTATATGATATTTATAATTGAATATAGAACATTTTATTACGAACTAATTGTCGCCCACGACTTCGATTGTTATGTGTCGGGCAAAAAAAGTAGCCTACGTCATTCTTGGAGTTTAAATTTGCCTCACACCAATCAATTTTGGTTTAGTGGTTTGGTCGTGAAAGAGCGATAGATAGAAAGATAGTCAGAGTTAATTTCCCACTTATAATGCAAGTCTAGATTAGAATTGGATCATCGTGTTGGAATCTTCTGTATTATTTCTCTTCGAAAGAAGAAAAGTCTTTAGTCCAATAGTAAATATTTTAATGACTCAAAGCGATGGCATTTATAAATAGATGACACTACGGTGGAACACTGCACATAGACATCAACACCATATGAAATTGTAATGATTTTATACATATCCAGTGCGCCACCAACTTTGAGAACTGAGATGCTACGTTTCTTAAGCCTTAAGTTCCACTGGCTTAATCAATCTTCAAACTGGAATTTAACAATACCTAATATTGCTACTTGACGTTGGAATATATAATCGCTGATACCAGCTGACTTTTTAAGCTCGCAAAACCAATAATTAAACTGTAACATAAAAACTCATTCATATTTATAATACGACTTAACAAAATACAGAAATAACGAAACCGTAAGAGACTATAATCTAAATAATTGACTTCAAATTCCATCTACAGTAGTTGTAATTTTATATATAAATATCATTATCATTATATAGTATAAAACAAAGTCGCTTACCGCTGTATGTCCCTATGTATGGTTAGATCTTTAAAATGACACAACGAATTTTAATGCGGTTTCAATAGATAGAGTTATTCAAGAAAAAGATTTATATGTATTATACATGCACAGTATAGTATAGTAAAGAAATCCTGATAATTTTAGAAGTTCCTAATGTGGTGTCGTAAATACAAAACAAATTCTGTAGTATATTTAGTATCAGCAGTACATACGTGCGAAGCCAGAGCGGGTCACTAGTAGAGTATAGAAAACAACAATTTCAGGAAATTTTAGTGAGCACAATACACGTACATATAAATATAAAGGCAACGCTTTCGTGTAATCCTTTGTACATTTTCCCCAGCTGCATAGATTCTTATGAACATAACGCAAGACTCACGTGAACACCACCCTCATTATTTCCTGAAGAAAAGCGCCCTGCTGACTGTTTTGTGTCTGACCGATTAAACACAATGTCTTCAACAGACATTGTCTCCCATCAGACCCTAGCCTGAAAAATATGAATATTTGAAAACTAAATATTAAAGAACTGATAGCTCAGTTTTAAGGATAGTCTTAACTGATAGCAGTGGGTTTAAATCCAAGCAATTTATTTTGATGTGCGTAATTTGTATTTGTATTGTCGAATGCCTTTACCATTGTGTGTAATTATGGAATATAAGGTAATACAGCGACTTTTATTAAATTCGTGTAATGAAAATCTTCTAAATATGTTAACAAAGAATACAGTTCAAAGATTCAACTAAATGAAAAAATAATGTCGATTTTCAGCACAGCACACAACAACTATTACACACAATTAAATCAATAAAACGAATATTCATTTACGATAATATTCTGTGAAGCTGCCCTGGATAGTGTAGTAAAAAAATGTTTCTCTTCATGAAATGAATCCTTTGGCCAATACAAGATATAGATCCATATACTTACTACTTACTTCAAACGTTCTACGCTATAGAATTACATATAACATCTTAGTATCAACAGATATATTTACAGCAGCTATTTAAAATATCAAATCTTCTGCTTACAATCTTCTACCTGTTCAATGTTACATTACAAAAAAAACGGATTTGTTTTTTGCGGACTAGCCTTTAGCTAACGACCCAACTTTCCCACAAATGTATTACGTTGATCTTGTGAAAACCTTCTTCAACGTCTATCGTCCGATAAGAACGTATAAAATAAAAAGTACTAGTTACAAAAGGCAGTTTTCTCTACGTGAGGAGAGCAGAGAGATAAACTCTGCTACCAACTTATTTGTTAGTGAGAGGAAAAAGCTTTAGGTACCCAATTTCCTTCTCTGTTCTGACAACACGTGTGCCAAATTTCATAATTATAAACTGAGCAAATGAAGCGTAAAAGTGTAATAAACAAAACAAACGTACTTTCGCACTACAAATTAGGGATGAAATAAAATTTGACTTAAAATGTGAGGTTTACTTGTAAATCTACAGGATGAAAACACGTATAACATTCCGTTGAAATAAACGTCAATTTTAACACTGAAACTTCGATTTTGAATAAAAAAAAGCCACATACCCGTCGAACAGAGCCTCTATCTGCTGGTATAGTCTCGCTCGACTACTCCTATGAAAGTCGACTTTATCCAAATGCGCACCTTTTAAAAACTCTCGTGTGTGTTTCGAAGCGTGCATCTGTTTTCTGTCTATTTTAAATTCTGGGGATACCATTTCGTCCACGCTACGCTTCGCAAACGCTGGATTTACTATGAATTTCCTGAGATAAATCGGTTACATTTAAATTCTGCTGCACAAAATAAGACCTTGTACGTTTGTAATAAAAGACATATTTGAATTTTTTGTAAATGTTTGCGAAAGAAACCATATTTTTTCTCATAGCAAACAGCACCCTGACAACGATTTTGTTATTATAGATTTATCGCCTGGAGTAAACAAACGCGTTACAAAGGCTTATGTGAGCAAAGAAAGTGTACGAAGCATGCTTCATTGTATAGCCCTTCAAAGAACTTTTCTCGGTATAAGGATGTAGTACTACATAGAGAGTAGAACTGTTACAGCCGAATAGTTAGAAAGCGTCAATCTTAAACAACAATGATGGGTTCAAATCCAAACTAAGATGTTATGTCCCTTTTTCTTGTTATACTGGCTCACTAATCTTTCAAACCGAAACATAGCACTAAGCATCCATTGACGTTTTTGCTTTAGAATATCTGATGATTAATTATATTATATTGTATTATTTTTCTTCGTATATAAATAAAAATAGATACGCTAAAAATATGTTTTGTAATTATATACTTTAAAATCAATTTAATATAAATCAGTAGTTTTAATAAAGTCATATTATCTCTACTCTTATAAATATTTCATTTTTATAATATAATTTTTAATAAAATCAAATTATAATTACGAATCACATTAATTTCCAAGATATAATGAGGAAATTTCTCAAATTAATTAAGTTTTATGTAAGAAATATGATATTAAAAATATATATTAAACGTATTTACCTCTTATACGGAGCCTTATGAATAATTTTTCCGTCAAAATCCGTGAAATATATATTTTTCGTGTCCATCCTTCTATGAAGAGGGTCGGCTCTATGATTGAAGGGAGAATATGGATCTTGAGGGAGCTCGTACGCCAGGGCCGCCGTGTTCCCCCATAGAAATATATCCCCTATGGTGGTTAAAGCCGGATATGTTGTGCAGAAAACTGAAACACACAAGCAATATTTAATCATTCAATCTAGTATTATGGTTATTTTTAAGTATCAATCTTCAAGGAAAAATAACCTTTATTTTGGGAAATATATTAAAAAAATATTCCTAGTAACTTATTTCTGGCATAAGATGGACTTGTAAATACACTGCTAATACATGATGACATTGGCATCGTAAATATTAAACTATTATTTGCCAATGCCATTGACCAACTTTGGGTACTGTGATGTTATGTTTATATGCCTGTAGTTATGGTTAACTACACTTCAAACTGGAATGTAACAAAGCTAACTATTGCACAGAAAGACTAGCACAGAGCCCTACCACCAAGTAAACTACTGTGATTTGTTACTACTACGTCAAGGGTTACAGTTGCATGATGATGAGAAAATAGTAAGTGTATATAAATAATCAGGCAAGATAATAGTCATATTATTTTCATGTCAAACATATTTTTATACAGTCTTAAAAAATATTTTAACTCTTAATTCGACTAGTAGTGCAGCATGAAATGAACATTTGCTATATGAAGTGTGCAGGATATTTTATTTATGTTACGTGATAACATATACGTACATAACTTTAAATCAGTGGCGGATTTACAAATCTGCCGGCAGGCTAGTAGACTATTCAATTTTTGCCGCCCTTACTTTTTTCCTTTTGTCCTCATTACATTGGTTTTTTCCTTAGTATGATTATAAACTAGGTGATATTTCTGTCAGTTACTAGATTATTTTTCCAACTATGCAGTGATGAGTATACGGATTACGGATGTAATGTGTAAACATATAATTATAAGTTTTTTTTTTTATTTCTGTAAGGTAATAACAAATTTGGGCTAAATTTGCCTATTGGTAAATCCGCCACTGCTCTAAATAAAGTTTATCAAGGAAAAAGTTTATAATATAATATGAATGTTTGTTGTATTATAGAAAAATAAACATCAGATTTGAAAAGAATAATTAAAAGAGTGTGTTATTTTTTAAAGGGAAATTAAAATGAGAACAACTTTAACATATACGTCATTTGCCTCGCCCTTTTTTTTAACTGGTATTATCTTTAAACTAAAACTAATTGACTGAATATAATTATTACTGCAAATATTTTAAGAGCAATAATTTAATATATCTCCATATATTTTATTTCACTACGTAAAAAATATAGGTTTGTTTTAATTTCAGCTTAGGTATATTATAATTTAGGTACAGGCATCATACCAATTATGGGACTTAAAATAAAAAATCAAGCCAAAACCATTTTTTGTTACATTTATCGTTTACAATAATCCTATCCGGTATACATTCATATACTTAAGCAGATGATTACCTAGTAGGATACGAATCAAAATATAGGTTTCAATTAATATGTGTATAAAAAGTTTAAAAACTTAGTTAAAATATTTATTTCAAATGAGTTTTGAACATTTGTGCAGTTTATGAGTCCATGTGTCTATATGTGTATATAGCTACTCATCCTAGCCTCACAATTGATAAAAGATAAAATAAAAACTTTATATGAAATAACAAATTTAAAAAGAAAAGATACCGTTCTAATATAAGTTTCGTCAAACATATAACAACTTAATTTCTCCTTAAACCATTATAGTACAGTTAACATATAATACGTCATGATGAAGCGATTTCAATTTATAAGGCGAGTTGTTCTGACTTAAGTTTATTAGTAAACGTATCACTTACCCAATTGAAAAGAGCTTCCTTCTGGAAAAACGATAAATCTCTTCCTTCTTGATAGAACTTTAGTATCGTTAATTACGTTAAAACTATTAACATCTTCCGCCTGAGATGAGAAAATCATTAAAAATACACTTGTAAAATGAAATAATCTCAATCCACACATTGTTAATTTAATTTTTACTGAATAATATTAATTATAGTTTACAATATTTCAAAAAAGTCCAAACGACTCTTTTGAAGTCTCTATTATAAATAGTAAACTTTCTTCGAGAGTACATTTTGGGATAAACCGAGTTAGCTTATCCGCAGCTGTAGATTATACTTAAAATGTTTATCACGATCTACAAACACGCAAGCCGTTATAAATTTTACATAGGATGATGTTTTTTACATTAAATATATTATACAGGCTTGTTAAATGATAATTTAGCAGTATCTTAAAAGCTCGTATGAAAATATAATTTAGAATTTATAATATGAACTTTAATAATTCTTATTTATATTTTAATAACATAAAATATGTTATATATGGGTAATAAAGCAAAACAGACGAAGGGCAAAACAATTAATAAATATTTTCTTATTATATTCATATTTTTGTACCACAATATTTTATAAAATAAGTGTATAATATTTGTAATGTTTATGTATTTAATTAATAGATGTTATCTTATTCTATTGTACAAATAAAGTTTAAAATTTGAAAATATTCGCTGCTTGAACATTGTATATCACCGAAATTATTACTTTTTAATAAATAACCCTTAGTTAGACATTACACGAAAAAAAAGAAAAAATGCTGGTTTTATTTAAGAAAAAACGTATATATATATATTTTGCGTTCGATTAATTTCTTTATTTTTATGGATTTTTCATGAAAAAAAATTATAATGTCATTATTAATAAAACAATACATTCCTGTTTAAATTTTCGCCACACCATAAAATTCCAAACATTCAAACATTAGATATACAGTAAAAATAGTTTATAAATGTATGTATTAATACTATTACTTTTTACCCTTATAGATGGAACTGCACTCCGTCACAACCGGAAGAATTGAAAGAGATCAGTCGAAGGAATATCCGCTTAATGCTGTTTCCGAGGCTCGGAAATATAAACACAACCAAGCTTCTAATTGCTTGATAATAAGATTTAAGACATCTATCTTTAACAGATCTAAGACAGGAGAAAAATAATCAACAATATTTCTTGGCCTAAGACCCCGGTAAACCTACGATCTCGGTGTAACGATCCCGGTACCCACCTCATTTAACTGTTGAATTTTATTTCGACATTGATTTTTTTAGAACATTATTTTTTTTAATAGTGGATTATATCACTCTGTATATCATCTGACCTAATATACTTTGTATTAAGGCTAAGTAAATATAAAAAAAAAGTCGTTAATTCTAAATTAAATACACCAAATTTTACATTACCGACAGCTTAGAGAGATTACTTTTTTAACATTCAAATTTGTAACCGTGCAAGATACTCCATGATTTGTAAAAAGTTTTCTTTTTAAATTAACTAAAATATTTCTCCACAATCCAAATCTAAATGTGAGTACTTCTTAAATTTGAACTTCGTTGCTTTATTTTTAATATTAATTGATTTTTAATTGTTAGCTTCAATCAAACTTCAATTTGAAAATACTCTGAAAAGTAGTCATCCTGTATTTAATACCTTACTGCTGAGCAAACTACAGACAGAAGATTTTAGTGTTACCATCTCGACCTGTGTCGCCTGTACAATGATCATGGTTTAAATGTCAAAAATTTTCATCGAACACATGCAAATTTCCCCACAAAAAGACAAAATATCACTAGAGTAATCAACAGACGATACACAGCCTTTTCCGTTAACGTGCATTTTAATATACATGTAATGTCTGAACTTAGAGCTCTATTTTTAAATTTAAGTAAGACACGTAAAAACTTAGTAGTGCTTCCTCGAATTTAAACTGGCAATCTTAGCCTGAGATGAACGTATTCTATGCATAGTCCATTGCATTGATACTGAAATATATAACCTTTTAATCCAATAATTTCCAAAACATTTGAAATCTTTTAGCTTTAAGGATAAATTACATCTCTCAAGCAATTCTGTAAAACAAGATCAAATCAGTCGAACTCGTTAATATGTATCTGAAAGTATTATGTGATATTGACTGCAATACATAATTACACCATTTAAATTACGTGAATCCTGGTTAAGTGAGACTTCAAGGGAACTGCAATGTTGTTTCACTTATAGAGGTATTCGGCTAACCCTGTGTCTCAGATACCCAGATATCAATAAGAATCTGTTAGCAAACAAACAAAACCATTTTATCTCAGTTACAGAGGTTTAAGCACATAAAATTTACTAGCTGTCTCATTTGTAGAGGCAACTGTGATGGTGGAACAAAATTAGGAATTCCTGTTATAGAGGGTCGTCTCACGAACTGAGGTTATTCAATGCCAAAGTGATGGGACCGCAGCATGAGTTCCAGTTATGGAAGTATTTTACTTATCCAGGTCCCACTTAACCAAGTTTCACTGTATATACCCGATAGGATTTATTACTATTCAGATTGTTTAGGCTATTATTCTATAACAATAAAATCGAAACTCGCAAAACACGTTATTGATCTTGATATTTATAAAATTTATAGGAGACACGTATCAAATCGATTGTCAATATTTCACGAGTGAGACACGAAATTATTTACGGAATAATAATTCTATGTTCAGTTTAAATTGTATATTTTTATTTTCCATACTAAAAATAAAACTAAATGTATTTTATTAGACTTGAGACGACCCAAAATTTTAACTCAAAAACCTGACCACGTTCAAACCCACGTAAGATACATTGATTTTTCATGTGCTTAATTTGTGTCTTTAATTAATTTTTTCATGTGTACTGAAGGAAAACATCCTTAACCTGCAAAGGTAGAAGGAACTGTCACATGTGTATCCAAAAGAGATATCGTGGAATAAACTCCAAAACTTCCCTTTGAATAGGAGAAGGAGAGGAGGCCTTGGCCCGTCAGTAGGACATTTGATACCCACTTTATTTTTTACTAGTTAATTTAATTTGACGTTTATGATCACTGCTCCATTCTCAATGTCGTAACGTTAAATTATGTACCCTATAAGCGGTATACTAAAGCTACCAGTTTCAAATGTGACTGACAAAAATCTGAAAATGGAATAATAAGCATTATAGAAACAGATTCCTCTAAAAGTTTTCTACAAAAAGGCTGTATCAGCGACTCGTGCGCATTTAATATTAGCAAAAAAGTTATTACTGTAGCCTAAGTTACTACTTATTACATCAGTCAGTGACAGCCTCGTAAAAATTGGTCCAGTCGTTCCAGAGACTAGTCAAAACATACAGAAAGACAAAAATTGTAAAATAAATATGCAATTAGTAAAAAATGGGTTATTTTAATATTACGCACAGACACTCCAATTAAACCATATGTATACGTATTGAGTATGATTATATTACATTTTTAAGCGAACCCTATATATTGATAGTGCTTATAAAATATCATTGAATATTACATTCACTTTACCTTTGTGATATGAGTTTAACTCTTCTTTATTATTTTTATTGTGTTCACTCATGTTTATAAAATTAATTGACTCACACAAAGGGTATATCATCGTACATTTCATGGTTGGTAGCTCTGACGTCATCCAGTGATAGAGAGATAGCTTCTTTTGCCGTAAATATTATCCATAAGTTTCATTTTAATATAAATTAATTATTTATGATTAATACACTAACTAATGAATTTCTTCTTAATTTTTTTAGGTAGCTAAATTCTGTACCATTTGTAGCTTGATTTTGAATCTAATTGAATCTTATAAAAACTTTTCCAAGATGATTTAGTAGTCCCAGTAGTTAGAACTTGTGCATCTTAACCAATGGTTGCAAGTTCAAAGCAAGATAAGCACCACTGATTTTTCAATTCATCTAATTCTCGATGGTGAGGAAAAACATCGTGAGGAAACCTGCACGTGTTTCGTCGATGGAAAGTCAACCACTGCTAAGCAGCCTAGCAAGGCTATTAGACTCTTTACTTAAAGACATATTCAGATTAACTGGAATAATACACAGGGAATATTCCTTCTTTATTCAGAAGGTTTGGCGCATTGATGATGTAAAGGATAATAATGACTACATAACATTACACAAACTATTGATTATTTCCCTATTTTTTTTTGTTACAGACTTATACGGAAACTAAAACTTGCAAGATACTTTCAAGTGAGAAGTAACATTAACATTATTGATGTATTATTATTAATGAAAGAGCGTCAACATAAGAATATCCGAAAAAAGAATTGTAATAAAATTCTAATTTTAAAATATATTATTTTTGTTTCACTTTTGTTAGTATGTTTTGTTTGTAAATAATTATAAAGCGAGTAAGTTATAATGAAGGGAATATATGGGGTGATTTTATTCATCAACGTAACATTTCTAATTTTCTTCTTAATACAATTCGGTGAAGCGAGCGAACGATCACAAGTTCACAGGCAAAGGAGATACTTAGGTTTTAGGAATATAACTCATTTATTTGTAAGTATATTGTTTATTTTATATAAAAAAAATTCTCATTAGGCTTCTGTTTTTTTACAATTAATTTTATGAATTAGATACATATACACACATAGGTAGCTTTTGTATACATTATCTGTAGAGTTAAAACACGTCTATATATTACGTCAAAAGTCATAAGTCGTATACTGTTACTATAATTACATACTATAATACAAAGAGATTATCTTAGAAAGTACTACATACTTATTTCAAACTCTAACACTAAACTTGAAATATTCATTCTGGTACATAAAATATGTGAACCAAGTGTCATTAAGAAAAGTAAATACTCAAGTGACAAAACTCTGGGGGAGTTAATTCCGCCTGGGTAGGTACCATCCTCTCATCATATATTCTACCGTCAAACCGCAGTTTGAAGAGTGAGTTAGCCAGTAAAACTACAGGCACAAGGGACCTAAAATTTTAGCTCGTATCGGCGTGTGGCTCAGGAGGTCCATTTAACTATATCATATATACATATACATTACAGAAAAAAAAATAACAGACAAAAAGTGAAAAGATTTAGATTACCGTCAACTAACATAGGTAATTTTCAGCATGTAATCGTGATTCCAGTAGCAATTTGTTTGCAATCTTTTTCAACTTTTCTTTTAATTGTTTTTATCGTGGATATATCTTAATATTTTCAATTTGTTAGATATCATATGAGTATAAATAAAATGAAACGAATAAAATGAATGAAAAGTAGATCATAAATAAGGATTAATTTTTATGAGTGAATTATTTTATGTTCCATGGAATTTCAGGTTCGTTTCAACTTCCGCGATAACGTGATACCCTGGAATCAGATATTCGCAAATGCGGCCGGTTTTCGTATGAACTTTGACGATCCCCCTGACTCTTTCCATCCGTACCATCATTTGAGCCGACGCAACGTTTATAAAAGTATGGAAATATTACTGAATAGGTACGTATATTTTTAACTTTATAACATATAGCGACCCGATCCACTACATACTACAGAATTTGTTTATAGACGATATCACATTAGAAACTTATAAAATTATCAGTGTTTATTTACTATACTGTTCATGAATTATATACAAAAACCTTCCTCTTATTCTATCTATAAAAAAAAACACTTTGTAATTTTAAAGATCTAAGCATACATAGGGAAAGATAGGGGTAAGCGACTTTGTTTTATACTATGTAATCATGATGTATTATCTTTTTTTGTTTTATAGATATAAGTGAAATCAATTGATTGTACTTCCGAGTATACAACTTTTTATGACTAAAAATAAACAAGTAACACGACCCGCTCAGCTCTGAAATAAAATATTATCAAAAGAGAATTGAACGCGCTTTCACAAAATTGTACGAAAAATTTTACGTTTACAAAAAATTAAGTTACATTTTAAAATATATAGTAATGACATTATTTTTTACAGGAATGGCTTGGACGGCTACCACTGTGTACGACGGGCGATATGTGATGTTAATCAAATAGACGAACCGACTGGAATTTACTATAAAATTCTCAAAATGATATTCAGGTATATTTATTTATTGGATACAGTTTCTATTTTAGATTGAAACACAGTTATCGCTGTGTGTCGCCAATTCACTTGGTGGTAGGGCAAGCCCGCCTGGGTAGGTACCACCCACTCATCAGATATTCTACCGCTAAACAACAGTACGCAGTATTGATGTGTTCCGGTTTGAAGGATGATCCCAGTGTAACTACAGGCACAAGGGACATCAGAGCATCTTAATTCTGAAGGTTTGTGGCGCATTGACGATGTAAGGAATAGTTAATATTTTTTACAGCGTTATTGTCTATGGGTGATGGTGACCACTTACCATCAGGCCCAAATGCTCGTCCGCAAACCTATTCCATAAAAATTAAAAAAAAAATATTGAAAAACATGTAACTTTAGTTTGGGTACCAGTGTACTACCTACGCTAATAAAGAACCTTTCTATAATAGATTTAATTTGTAATAATGTTTCGTAATTCTGGTAACTTTCCGAGAAATACCTAATTGCCAATTTATTCAATGCTAGCTTACCGTCAAAATAGGGTAAAATCATTAAAACATTTTTTTTTAAATACACCGTAGTGTGTGCACTGGTTTTCATGTGTACACAACTCCGAAGTCGAGTGGGTGGAGTGGGTTCGATTACCGGCTGAGTCGATGCAGAAAATTCATTAGTTTTCTCCGTTGTCTTTGGTCTGAGTGTTTGTGGTAACGTCGTTAATTGTGTTTTTCCATAACACAAGTGCTTTAGCTTACATTGGGAACAAAGTAATGTATGTGATGTTGTCCAATATTTATTTATCACTATATGTTTAAAATAATAGTGCACAGACAAATAATAGTTTACATATAAAATAGCTTTTAAACTATACCCACATCCTGGAACAAATTGGCGTCGCATTCACGATTAGTTGGTCCATACACCGCTCACTGAAAACTGAGACATTACACATCGGAAATCATTATAAAAGTTTCGTTCATACGACTATGTAAGCAAGCCTTCTATTCCTCCACCTCTGAAAAGGTTTTGAATTTATAACCACCACACGATATTTTTAGCGTTTAATAGATTAGATCACTGGTTAGATAACACATAATTATGACAACATTTCGTCCAAAACATGCAATTTACTCATATTTAACTTTAAATGAGATGAATTATAAACACAAATGGAAGCGTTAGCGAAGCTTGTCTGGATTTAAATCCGTAGTCTTCGGTAAAAAGACGAATCTTCTATCCACTTGGCTTTCTAGCCTTAATGAAACAGTATTTTATGTTAATTCAATGTTTTATAAATGACCTTGTGTAATTTGAGGGTAATTAATACATATACAATAATATTAGAATAAAATTATATTAAATTTAGTACCATTTAGTGAAGTGAGAGGTTAGGATTAGTGACTGATATGTTAGATCAGTCCGGGGTACAAACCACGGACTGATACTGAGTCGTGTAACTAAATTTTTTTCAGTTGCACGACTGGATAACTATTCAGGGAGCCATCGTTTATGTTTATCGCCTCGAAAAGGTCATAAATCTGTTCGCTTGCCGTATCGAATCCAAACGTTACATTATTTGAGTACAGCAATAGAAAGGGCACATGCTTTTACTTGTACACAGCATTCTGAGAGCTCTTGGGAAATGCTAGTTCAGAATTGACTGGTTGACCGAACTTCTGAAATGAGAAAATATGATTATATTAACCTACAATCTATGCAAACGACAACTACAAGTGAAATTCAAATCTGTAGGATATTGTAGGATTTTATTTTTTATGAGATAGGTAGCAAACTAGCAGTAGGCTCACCTGATGGAAAGTGTCTACCACCGCCCATGGACATCTGCAACACCAGGGGGCTTGCAGGTGCGTTGCCGGCCTTTGAGGAAGGAGTACGCTCTTTTCTTGAAGGTCCCCATGTCGTATCGCTTCGGAAAAACCGCCGGTGAAAGCTGGTTCCACAAAGTGGTTGTGCGAGGCATAAAATATCTGAGAAATCGGATTAATATAATTTAAATCTATTTTAAATTTCCTAAAATACATTTATGTTCTTGATACGAAGTTACATCTACAATAACTAAATCTTATAAACCACAATACGTAGTAGTCGTATATACCACTAAGCAACTTTCATTTTTAATTTCAGGCAGCAATCATCGGAAACAGAAAAATGGCACAGTGAAAACGACGAAACGTGTCAATCGTCGACGAACAAATGTCCGTTCTCTATGCTCCGAGTATCAACGTACACAGATATTTAATAAATAAATCGATGTAATACATGAACTTTTATTAGTGAAAAAAATTCATAATTATCTCTATAACTAGTTCTTTTTATCAATTCTTTTCACTTATCTTTCTAAAATCGTATCACGTACATATTTCACGAATACCCGATTATTATATTAAAGAGACTGATTTTTAAGCGATGATAGCGGATTCAAACCCAGGTCACCACTCGTCGTTAAGGAAATTCAGGCCAGAACCACTGAACTTTCTAAATTTTATCTTCTAAGCTCGGCGTTAGAGAAAAGAATTGTGAGAAATCCTGCCTGTACCTAATTAAAAACGAAAAATTGATATATATATATGATATGCATTAACACTAGAAAGAGATTAGTCATTTGTACGAATTTCCAATTGGAAAAATTATATATTTTAAAACTATTTAGCACAACGTTAGGATAATATGTGACTCAATTATTATTAATCGATACTTAATTTATTATTATACATAATTCCTTAATTGCTTCCTGCTCAAAGCAGTTATTTTTATAACAAATGTGCAAACCCGTCTGGATGTACCCACTATGAGATATTCTATCGATAATTAATCAGCGTACCTACTTAGAAAAAAAGTGTGAAAAGTGCAAAGCACATAAAGCGTCATACGGTGGAACTGAAAACGACAATACATTTAAAAAAAAGTAAAGTAAACGTGTAGAGCTGACATTACATTAAATGAGGTCAAATTATCCAAACGTTATTATAAAAAGGTCGTAATTTCAAGTTTATATTATTGCTTACAATACAGTATACAACTGAATATTTCATTGAATTTAATAAAAAAATTCATTACTATATTTACGATAAAGAAAGCAAAACTTAACTTATATGCCATCTTCAGAGTAATTCAGGATGTTTTCCATTTTGAAATTGGAACGTAATTAATATATACGGCCTTTTTGGAACATCTAACAATAACAACACGATCGTCCAGTGACCGTGTGACTAGCTGATATTCCGTTACAGACTCATAAAATTGTCATAATCAGAAATCAAACATGAGTACCGTAATTTTGTTACTCAAATATGTCTCGAAGCTAGGCTTGTACTACGGATTTGCCTTCATGTGTGACGAATATATAAATAAATTAATAATGATTTATTAAAACAATGGCAACACTAAACATGTTTTTTTTTTATTGCTCATAATTTATAATCACGCCGTAAAAGTAAGGGTATACATATATATATATATATATATATATATATAATCTAGAAACTTCACGGAGAATAAATTTAGGTTATCCATAATATCGTATTACCTTATAACCTGAAACAAAACAGTAAAAATTATTCTTAAATATTTGGTTTCATACAATTGAGTACATGATTACCTCCAACTAACTTAAAGAAGTTTATTGATGGTAACTTTGTACTATATATTGCACGATATGAATAAAATCAATAACATATGTCGCGGGGACAAAAAAAACTTTATTGGTTAAACAAATTTAATTAGAAAAAACCATATTTTATAAAATAATCTGATAAACAAAATTATTTTAAATTACAAAAAATAATCATCAGGGGGTGAGGTCGTTGACGGTATCTGGTCATGAACGCAAAGGTTAAGCATTAATACATAATGTATGTATATCAACCGTAAAACTAATAATGTTAATGAGTTGGCATCTTTAAATTAAGAATGAATAAAAACAAGCAGGATAGCTCAAACCCAGAAATGAAACGCATGAAGCATAGCAGTGCAATCAAAATAGCGGCAGTAGTAGAAACAGCGGTAGCAGCACTGGACATGCAGCAATTCCTCCGACGAAGCAGCAGCTCGAACTCAGCAACAATCCTCAGCCGAGTCCACCAGGAAATATCGTATTCGCTTCAGAATATACTTTTGTAATAATATATTTACAAATAATGTTTCTTGGAAGAGCCCTACCAATACCAGATTAATAATATTCGAACCCCTGTACGTTGAAGCTCGAAGTAAAATAAAAATTTAGATCACTTAACCCAAAGTAATATTTCCAAACGCATAAGGAACAAATTATCTTATTTATGGACAGACAGACATTCCGAGAGTATTTCTTATTAAATAACACCAATATGAAACAAAAGCCGTCCTCACACAATCATAATATCTTTCATTGTTTCATTGCTAAGGAGATTAATAAACCGTAAAGTATAGCATTCCATTTTATTTTCCATTTATTCCAAAATAGTATTAATTTAATCATTTTAAATGAATGAATTATAATGGACAGAATAAATCAAGTACTTGTATTAATTTATGTGACTTTTATAATTTGTTTCTTTATAAAACTCAGTGAAACCAGTGATCGTTCAGAAGTGTATAGACAAAAGAGATATTTGGGTTTTAGAAATGTGTCCCATTTCTTCGTAAGTAAATTATGTTTAACTTACTTTAATATTTCCATGAAATTCATAGATAATTTGATGTTAGTGAGCTGAGGTGGCCCAATGATTGGAATCTAAAGTAAAGATTGCAGGTTCACCTGAGCAAGTATTTCTAATTTTTTATAGGCTTATAATTCTTTTCGTGACCAACAGTTAAGAATGTGTCTGATAAACGTCTGCTATGATACATCTGTATCCAATCATTGGGCAGAATAATAGTACAGCCTCCTTCATAAGATCAGATCGGTCCTACCATATTAATTAGATATAAGTTAAAACGTACAACGTCAAGATCACTTTGACAAAACCATTAATAATACTTAAAATATTAAAGCTAAAATAATGAACCAAAATCAAAAGTAGGTAAATTAAACAGTTGTTAACTTAGATCAACAAGTAATTTAGTCGTCTGATTTTTTTGCAAATTAACTTTGAAGCTGCCAAAGTTGGTACTTCAATTTGAACCCCAATGGACTTTTTCGATAATTTTGTCTACAGTGTACACTTTATTTAATTAAAATGGCTTGAAAATAGAACCAGCTTTTATATGTAATATTCCCTATTAATATTCCAGGTCCGTTTCAACTTCAAAGCGAATATGGTCCCTTGGAATCAGATTTTCGCTCAAGCGCTTGGTTTCCGGGTGAACTGGGACGATCCTCCGGATTCGTTTCACCCCTACCATCACCTAAACCGACGCGATTTATTCAAAAATATGGAAATATTATTGGACAGGTATGATCGATTGGAACGCAAACTTTGATCAGAGATACGATAATATATCTGTACGTTTATTTCTATACGTATATTTCAACTTTCGGTGACAGGACATAGTAATTATACTAGCATAGCTAGGATAGACAAGTATTTGATCTGTGTTTTGTTTGATGACTATGCTATAATCGAAGATACTACTTCGACCTCAGTGGTCGAATTGTGTGTTCGTCGGTTCTCATGGTTAGGTCTCAGATTCGATATGACCTATATATAATATCAAATTAGGTGTACCGATACACTAACTGTATTCATATATTACCCGTAAAAATTCAGGGCAGTCCGATAGTATAGCAGCAATAAGTTGAGACAGTCTTATGTCCATCTTAACTGTAGACTACGCATTCAAACCCGCGCACGCATTACTTAGTTCTTAATAACGAGAAATAATATTGCTCTTATGGACTACGGTGGACATCTCAAGGGAAACTGGTGTCTACGCAGATGTACAGTGCACAATTGCACTTGCCAAATATCCTTCTCAAAATACGTTGGAGTGGAGATGGCCCAGTGGTTAGAACGCGTGCGTCTTAACCGATGATCGCGGGTTCAAAACCAAATAAGCACCGCTGATTCATGTGCTTAATTTGTCTTTATAATTCTTCTTGTGCTCAGCGGTGAAGGAAAACATCGTGAGGAAACCTGCATGTGACAAATTTCGTAGAAATTCTGCCTCATGTGTATTCCACCAACCCGCATTGGAACAGCGTGGTGGAATATGTTCCAAACCTTCTCCTCAAAGGGAGAGGAGGCCTTTAGCCCAGCAGTGGGAATTTACAGGCTTTGTTGTTGTTGTTGTATAATACATTGGTGTCACATCCGATAAGACCGAAAAAAAAACTATCACGGGACGTACGGGTACATAAACTTCCAAACATCGTGCTGATATTTGAGATATTTGTAACATAGAAACCCAAAAACTTTTCTTGGCCCGGCCTGATCTGGGTGTTTGAAATCAAGGCCACGTTATCTCCGACCTTAAGCTACTTAAAACGCAACAATTAGGTTAATTCCAATATTTACAATTTCTGTATGAACCTAATAAGTGATTATTAATTAAAATCAATAAAACTCAAACAGAACTTACCTCTTTATATGATATTAATATGATATACATCAAGTATCTGATCTCCATATTTAATGATCCTTCATTATAACTAATATCATAAGCTTATTATGCGAAAGTCAACAATATAGCAGCCGGCTATTTAATTAATTGAAGTATTTGTTGAAAGCCTCTTATGGTAAATATGTTTATATAACTCATCTAAATGTTTACAGAAACGGCTTGAATGGTTACCATTGCGTACGTCGGGCGATCTGCGAAGCTAATGAAATATATGAACCCAAAGCGATCTATTTTAAAATTCTCAAAATTATATTTAGGTAAGTTTGTAGACTAAACAATAAAAAATATTAATTGGTTGAAATAAATAAAAGTAAGTAATAGAAAATTACCGATTAAGATTAATAATCATCATAAACTAATTTCAAAGAAAAATTGAAAAGTAGATACTTGAGAAAAATACTATTCTTAGAATATTAACTGACTTGCCTTAAAAATGTCCTCATTGTATCATCTCGCGAGATTTGAACTATCGAAAAATTGTGAACATACTTACAATTTAACACATTTAGATTATAATCTAACGAAGTAAATTTCATTGTAAAGACTGTCATCTAACCTAACCAAAAAATTATGAACTATCGATGTTGTATATATTTCATTGTAAGTTTAATAACCGTTCACAATCTTTCGACATTTTACAATTGCGCAAGATAGATTATAATCTTACATCACAATGTAAGTAGCTCACTTGGTGGATAAGCACGACTCCTTCATCACAGCAGTACTTAGTATTGTTGTGTTACATTTTGTTGGGTGAACCAGTATAACTATAACACCCACGCGAGATACATAATCATAGTTTCTCATGGTAAAGGAAGCAATGTGAATGGGCACTGTTGACCGCATACTATCAAGTGGTCAACACCCTTACTGTTCACCTACCATAAAAATATTACAAATTTCTATACGACTGTAAAAAAACGTACTTAATTCAAAAAAATATGGACGGAAGATAATAATGGACATTTTTGTATGCAAGCTTGTCCAGAGACAATAAATAGTTTAGGGAAAACACATTTAGCTTGAACCTAAATAATTTGATTAATTTTGGTTAAATTTCAGACACCAGTCTTCTGAAACAGAGAAGTGGTACGCAGAGACGGAAGAAGATTGCCAAGCATCCACCAACACGTGTCCGTTTTCTATGCTTGAAGTTTCGCCATTCACTGATTTATACTAAAATTATAAATATAGAAGTAACTTTGTCTGTATGTCGCTCTTTCACTACCAAACCAATTAACCGAATTTGATGATGGTATGAAGCAAACATGAACTTATAGGACGGACATAGGCTACGTTTTTGCGTACCACATAAAAACCGATTCCCTGAAATACGAGCGAAGCTCCGGAAAACAAACTCTCAAGACTATTTTCTAATAAATATTATTTAAGAAACCATTTATTTTCTGCAATATAAAACGTGTTATAAAATTTTACCCAGTATATCTAAAATATGGTCAAATATTTTCTTTGTAATAAAATAATTAAAATCAGAATCGAAATACCAATTAAACTCTCTATTTTATCTGCTCTACTGTATCTCTCTACTATACAACTCAGAAACGTGCTGTCCAAGGCATTAACACTGGCAAAGTCATCAATCAATACTGGTAATGAGAAATTAATATAAATCAGACAATTACACATTATTATCCATAAGAAGCAGTCAAGTCTTTGATTATTTCCAGTGCACCTGCTTAATCTAGCCACAGAATGCAAGTATTGAAAACGTTTTTTATTAATTTAAGCAGCTCATCCATAATATAAAACGTACCATGTATAGAGTAGCTCAAAATATATAGTAAAGATCTATTCAGGCAACATTGATTTCTAACATTTTTTGTCCCAAGAAAGATACTGACACTTTGATGCATAATCAATTTGCATACGTCATCGATAAATTGACCACTTAACATAATTTAACTCCAACAAATAGCATAGCAGTTATCCCATAATCCTGGACCTAGTTCGCTAATGACAGCTCTACAAAATTAATGCTTGCCTCTAATAAATTCCGATTGCACTGAAATCAGTTAATCCCAAGCTGATTGTAAATTTTCGCCCCTGGGATGTAGTAGTTGTGATAACGCCTATCATTGCCACCACAATGCCATTTGATTAGACGAAATCTTGGACAAATTGACCAATTTTACAGAGACAAATATTGAAGCTATTTTTGTAGTCATTCTGATTTGAAAATTAAATTTAAAATAATTTTAGAGTCTTCCGCGAAGACGTGGAGGTATAATTAATGGCTAGACTCTGTCTTGAAAACTAGTGATCAAAACGCTCGTATTTCACAGCATACAATTTTTCAAAGAAAACAATGACAGGATATATAACTATTTTGTGTAATTTATTTATTTATATAAGAAACACCATCTGCATATTCAGAAATACTCAAAAGGATATTAGTAAGCTAGTGGTGTACATGATACCAACTTTTGTTAATTATATGGATATTTTAGACAATAATTGCCAAAGCCACAATCAACTAACATAACCATATTAATCATGTGCAAGTGACTTTGTTTGTTACGTACCATAATAATATATACCAAAATATTGCATACACATTTCCGCACCCCCCATCCCCACGGGAGCAGTCGTTGGTGGAATTGATAATTTGGCAAGAATCATAAGGCATTTCTCTAAATTATTTTTAAATTTGATTAAAATGATTTGAAATCTGTTTGATTACTTTTTGTGTAATGTATGTAAGCCTATATTGCACCATTTAACGTTACATAAGTAAATATTTTACTGAACGGGTTTCTATTTTACTGAAATTAAAGTCTTTATTCAGGATTAAACTGTTCTATGCTAAGATTAAGCAAAACCTCTTAAATGATTTTTCACACAAACAAACAAAATATATTATCATTTTAATAGTATTAGAGTCATCTCGTCATTTTAATTTTATTTTTTCCTAATTTTATCATAGTTCATTAATTATATGTATATATGCAAGTAACCTTGCACCTAAAGTAGTGTAATTTTCATGAATAAAAACCTTTGTCTTTTAAGTTAATGATTATATAAAAGCTCAGCTTGGACTCTACCACTAAAGTATCTTCTTCATTTAGCTTATATAAAACTGTAGAGGCCAATTTTGGGATTCACCAAGTACGCCTAATTATGATGTCAATATTTTTCCTTGAAGAAAAAAGCATACATGTATTCAATCGAAATAAGTTCCATGTGTCTTACATCCTAATTTGGATATTTCAGTGGAAATCCGAAATATTCTCCTTTAAGACAGTCATTAGTCTAGCAATAATTTATTTACAGGTTTTTAGTTTATGTTCTGCTTAAGGACTGAGAGTCGAGATGGCCCAGTGGTTAGAACGCATGCATCTTGACCGATGATTGCGGGTTCAAACCCAGGCAAGGACCGCTGTTTCATGTGCTTAATGTGTCTTTATAATTCATCTCGTGCTCGGCGGTGAAGGAAAACGTCGTGAGGAAACCTGCATATGACAAATTTCATAGAAATTCTGCCACATGTGCATTCCACCAACCCGCATTGGAACAGCGTGGTGGAATATGTTCCAAACCTTCTCCTCAAAGGGAGAGGAGGCCTTTAGCCCAGCAGTGGGAATTTACAGGCTGTTGTTGTAAGGACTTCTTTAAAATAATAAGTTGTTTACGTCAATTAACTCATGCAGAAAGAAACGTAAATTGTACAACTGGTTTGATAATAAATTCGTAGAAAATACAACGTTAAAATTTATATAATTCTAAACTTATCGATATTGGATAAATATACTGGTACTATAAAATTTTCTACACTAAGCAATGCACATACGCCACCATAAAACTCTCTATAGCAAGACCTGCAAGCGTCGTGTTCAGTTCAACGCATACATAAGTCAAGATTAAATCTGGAAAATATGTTTTAAAAATTTAACCACTTAATAATTATTAAGTATAAAAATGACACCTTCATCAAAAATTAAATAAATGTAGAAATCACAATTGCATGAAATGACCAGACTTTTAGCAGAATTTCATTGTTGAATTGCTATTCTTACTTTCGGACCGAAAAATTAAACCGTCCCAGTGAAGAAAATAAAGATAGGCCATCAAAATACACAAAATTAAATTACCTAGTAAATTAAAATGTTATAAAACGGTTAAAAAGTTTCCAATGTACGAATATGTATAAATTATATATTTTTAATTGCTAAAAACAAGCAACTAAATAGTACATAACATAACTACCTATTAAATATACTTTTGATGCGCCTGTTATTTAAATGCTACTAATTACTAGTACTACTTATTTCTATTATTATACTTACATTTTTCTAGGTTTCGCGATTATATTCTGTGGTAAGTTTCAATTATTATATGTTCTGAAAGAATATTAACTGTTAAGTATCAATGTTTAACAAACATATTATAGTGTGCATATGAGATGCAAAATAAATTTAAGTAATCATTGTCTCCAATCAAACTTTGTTTATTGGATTTCGAATAAAAACGACCATGCGCCATAATTGTAGTTTATACAAATATAATTTATATTGTGAATTAATTTTTTGTACATTTTTGTCTCATTGATTAGTCTTTAGACTGCGCAGTTCCGGGGTGTCGGAGCGTGACCAGAGTATGAGACTCGCTTAATTTACTCAAGTGATGTTCTATACAACAAAGTGTTTTACGAGTTTTATCGCGGATACGAGTGATACATACTGAGGGACTGATATCAATTATCAATATGGCATGATATTTTATGATCATTTATGATACGATATTAAAAATTGCTAAAATATATTTTATTTCCAATCAATTGGAAGTATAGAGTACTGTCACGTTCTAATTTGTTATACAATACTTGTTACGATTATTTTATTGGGATCGTTCAAATATATGTACTATTTTTTTGTGCTAGCTCCACTAAGTTAGTGCACTGTCGTCACTACTTGCCACAATCACATCTTACTACTTACCTAATCTTATATCTTCAAAAACAAACAAACAAAACTTTCTTCAAAGATGTTAATCTTTTTTACATATAACTACATATAAATTATAAAAATTGACGAAAAAAATCATGTATCATAATAAGTTTGGTCCAAATATGTATTTCCAAAGCAATAATAGTTTTTTTGATAGTCATTAAACCATTTTTGCATAATTGTTCTAACTATATTTACAAACGTTAACAGCCTGTAAAGTTCTCTCTCCTTGCCTAAGGTTTACTCTCCCTTTGAGGAGAAACTTTGGAGCATATTCCATCACCTCCAATGCGGGTTATTGAATGTGACGTTTGTTTTGTTAATACAAAATGAAACTCATATTATTTAAAGCATTTATTCGTCTCTAAGAGTTGTGATCAAGTCGAGCACGCCCTGCCCCTGTGGACAGCCGCTGTATATATATCCGCAGTTGAACATCTGCCGCCCTGCGGTCGCCGCATCCTTATACAAGGACATGGCGTCCTCCCAATCCAGGTCTTTGTTCTCGAATGGTGAATGCCCGTAGTCTGGTCTGATGGAAAATTATTTTATGGTGAATAAAAAAATCTTGTATTCTTATCAGGATTAAACTAATTTAGTGTTGTCCAAAATGAATGAATGAGATATTGAAACCATACAAAACCCAACGAAAAAATTATCAACAAATATGTATATAGACAAGTAGAAAAGCTCTTTTGAACATTCAAAATTTTCTATATTTTTTTTATTTATTTAAGTAGTTTGTTTACCGACTTCTAAAAAGAGAAGGGAAGTTCGTCGTACGTTCTAGTTCCTTATGATATGTAACATTGCTATAATTTAATTATATTTGAGAAAGATGATCAATTTAGGCTTCCAGACACGTGTGCTTAATTTGGTAAGTTGTTTGTCTGTATGTTTGTCCACGAATTTCTCAAAAATTTAAAGTCTTATCGAGATTATCATTTTTTATATAAGTTGGGTACACTTTGACTTAGGAAACATTGTAAGTCTTATTCAAAATCGGTGTAGTAGTTTCAAAGATATATTTATTTTTAGTTCAAAAGTTGTTTCTCGTTTTGAAGTCGGTCAATTTGTTATAAATTATTTAACAGCCTTTTTAATCTATCAACATTATAGCATCTACATAATAGCGTAAATGTATTACACGTGTCGTGTAAGTAAGACTTTACATTTGTGTGTGTTAATGCATTTTAGATGTATTTGTTCAGAAAACAAAATTATGTATTACATAAGCAAATATGTAAAACAATGTAACAGCTAAAAGTTATAAAGTTAAAGGATGCAAGTAAATCATACAAGGAGTTTAACCGTTGGTTTTATGTTGCGATGTTTGCATAAATCCATCTTTGAGGCTCCAAAATACGAGCGTTGTTGCTTCTAACGCCTGTATGTTACCACAAAGTAGGAATTTAAAGCGATAAAATATACAAACGTTGGTTCACACGGAAAATTAATCTGGAAACACTCTTATCTTAAAATTCTGAAAACTAAGTACTTAATTCTTTTAGTGTTTGTTATTAAATATGACTACGACTTCGACGTATATTAATTAATTTTCTTATACCTATGTATTTTTGATTAATCATATCATACATAGATACACAGTCATATAATTACATACATATAATTTGATCTATATTTATATTACTATATAAATATAGATACTGTTAAATGACATTTATGATAAAATACTCCTAACGGATATATGTCGAGTTACCAAAAACCCTGTATATATGAACACAAACTCAAACTATTTTATTCAAAGTAGAAGCATTACACTTTTTTATTGATGGTCAAATTAAAAACTACCACCGGTTCGGAAAAAGAAACACCCAGACTTGAGAAGAGCCGGCGAAAGAAATTCAGCGGATCCTTTTTTTCGTCAAAATAATTACATATTGTATACGAATAGAAATAGCAAGGAGGCGATCGTTTAATTCCCATATAATTGTGTATAAGCCTGCAAAATCGCACTTATAAATTATTATTATTGACCGTGTGAAGAGGCGATGCGTTCTAGCTTCTTATGTTTATTATTGCGATGTTATATAAGATATCATGAAATACATTTTGTAACTTACGTTAGGAGAATATGTAAGATCTCGCCAACTAGAGCCTCTTCCTCCACCGGGTATTGAGCGGCTTCGCAGATTGCTCTTAAGATACAATCTTGACCGTCCATTCCTTTCCTGTAAATAATAATTAATTCCATAGCGAGTTATATATATATATTTTTTAAATATGAGACAACATCACATACATTACTCTCATCCCAATGTAAGTAACTGAAGCACTTGTGTTATGGAAATCAGAAGTAACGACGGTACCACAAACACCCAGACCCAAGACAACATAGAAAACTAATGGTAATCTATATCGACTCGGTCGGGAATCGAACCCTGGACCTCAGAGTGGGTACGCCACCCATGAAAACCGGTGTACACACCACTCGACCATGGAGTATCGTCATAATAGATCGCAATCCATGGCAAATGGATTGTGATCCCTTTTTTACTTTAAATACTAGTATTAACTTATGTTTTTACATTTCGGAATATTTCTAAAGAACATTATTTTAATACAAGAAAATATAATACTAGAAAAAGTATGTATTTTCTTTAATTTGAATTCCACGTATGAACTGTCAAGGAACGCATCATGACAACTAAATTTTGTTAGCTATAAAATATCAATAGAGACGAATTCTTAGAAAAGTAAAGAATTTTGTAATTTAATACAAGACACTGTTAATAGTAACATTAAATGTCGTTTTATATGATTTTATTCTTTTTACTAGGATGACACGGTTAATAAAACAAGAATAAAATCTTATATACATATACCGGACCTTAATCATCAGGAATTGATTAAATTTTAATAGCAACATTTCTTTTCAATATATTATTTTCAACACCAAGTTATAGTCGATCATGTTCTCACTAGAATTAACCATCTTCTAAATATGGTTTTCAAGTATTGACAATATTTCGAGTTTTTTTTAGTTTTACTTAAGAATTAAACTTGGTCGTAGGGCTTTGTGCAAGCCCGTCTTGGTAGGTACCACCCACACATCAGTTATTCTACCGCTAAATAACAGTACTCGGTATTGTTGTATTACTACTCACAGGCACAAGGGACATAACATCTTAGTTCCCAAGATTGATGGCACATTGGCGATGTAAGTAATAGTTAATATTTCTCAGTTGTCATGGGTCATGGTGACCACTTACCATCAGGTGACCCTTATGCTCGTCCGCAAACCAAATCCAAAAAAAAAAAACAAAAAAAATTATAATCTACGATACGGCCGAGAACCCGGGACCACGGCGTGGCGTACCCATGAAAACCTGTGACATATCACAAAAACACACCATTCGACCAAGGTGGTCGTCAAATATTGACAATCTTTCGAGTTTTTTCAGTTCTACTTAAAAATTCAAATTCAATTTTCAAATGGATATATCATTACATTTCTTTAATAACCGTATGCGTTTATTCTAAAGAGGGAGAGCGTAATTCAAATATAAACGCACTAATTTCTGAAACTACCATTTATTGAGGAAGGTAGATGCTATATAACTTTAAGCTTCGACTCTAAGGAGCAGAGCAATCACCATAAACGTCAACCAATTCGACAAACTGTTATTTAGTTGATCATATCCCACTTAGTTATATAGGAGAATGTACGCATAATCTCAAATTTTGGGGCTTGTTAAAACTGGGGCCGCACTGAGCCCATATCTGCTAGTAAATGTCCCACATGTGGACAAAATCTTCTTCTCTTGAGGCGTGAAATGTTCTCTACCATATTAATAAACTTATGTCTGATTGCAGTCAATAATGTACTTGTCCATTAATTTTGACGTGTGATGTGAATGACGCTAGAACTCTTTACTCCTTCCACCATTCCACGTTGTCTTGATTCGTGGAGTAACTACCATAATCAATTATAGAAAATCAATATTAAAAAAATTCGGAAAAGTGATGATTTTGGAAAATTAAATGTATGAAATCGGAGAATTTGCTGTCACAATAAAAATATCCAGTGGCCAAAGAGGTAAAAACCCCAAAGGCGAAATTAATAAGATGTTGAGGGAGATTGCAATTGTTTTGGTATATTTATTCGGTATTTTTATGGAAATATTTGCGACCAGAAAGGAGATCAGTAATTTTTAGATATGCTAAGATTGTGTTATTTAATAAATTCTTATTATATATTTTACTATACATATACATGTACCGTCAATTTATAAAACCTTAAATTACAGTTATATTCAATATTGATTTCTCCATGACGCTGAATGTACGTAGTTTCACAGTTTAATTCTCGATTTTCAGCTGAATTCACTCTAAATTCCCAAGGCACAGATTAAAAGGAGCCACTGGTGGAACGAAAGCCTTTATACATTACCTATTGTGATTTATTAGTTCGGCGCCATATATATTATACATGTTGATCGTAACGAGGATTTTGGTCTTGATTTAAATTTCGTGTATTTAGAACACAGGGATGCACTTTGCTTTGTCTATTCCCGGAACATATCCATTTAGGAGGATATAACCCCAGGGATTTTCTGGAGTGATGACGAAATTGCAATAAGTGGCTTGCTCTCAGAAAAGCCTATATACATCAAAGGGTATCAAATTGTAAGCAGTTGTTTGAAAAATTATATTAAAAATCCTTCAACATTTTTTAAATATAGTTCAGATAACTATAATTTTGTCAAAAAATATAAAATATTACTATATTCGTAGACTTCATTTGTTATTATATTCTTTGGCAGGCGGCGCATTGGAGGTATTCGGGAGTCAGCCAATGTTATTAGAGTGGCTACACATAATGTTTTTGGTAGTTTGATATTGGATTAAAGAGTATCGAGCCAGTTTATTTACGGGTACAAGAGCCACGCCACAAATTGCCCGCTGTATTTCTGCGATTTTTTTGAATATTAATTTTCTGTATTTTACGTATTTATAAACAGACATAATAAAATAAATAAACAAATTTTGAGAATATTGAACTAAATGGTAATGACAAAATTAACAATTTTCTAAAATTGCCTTGTAAATAAAAACAAAAACGAAAATGTATGAATAAATAATATTATATAAAACCGTATAAAACAGAAGGAGAAAGATAAAAATAAATGGTAAGGTGGAGGGTTTAATGCGTTTTCCTTACGTGACGACTTCTGCCAGTAAACTCTACTGGGGAGCACGTTAAAGAACTTCGTTTCAAAAATTACACCGCGACATGTCACACTAATGGGTTATGACACTAAGAAATAAAACAACTAACATTACTTCTTTAGGCGCCACAGTGTATGGAATTGTTTCAGTTGTTGGAGTTCTCCCAGTACGAATTTCTACGTCTAAACAACAACAACATCCTGTAAATTTCCCACTGCTGGGTTAGCGGCAGAATACACACGTGGCAGAATTTCTATGAAATTAGACACAAGCAGGTTTCCACATGATGTTTTCCTTCAACGAGCACGCGATGAATTATGAACACAAATTGAGCACATGAATATTCAGTGGTGCTTGCCTAGATTTGAACCCGCAATCATCTGTTAAGATGCACGAGTTCTAACCACTGGGCCATCGGATCTACGTCTGAAGCTGACTAATATTTACGATGACAAATAATGACTTACATTTGCAACAAATTGCTCACTGATTTGTAGAAGACAAGTCGTTCATCGCGTCTCGCTACCAAGTCCGCCTCCCTCTCTTCCCTTGACACATCCTTGATGAAGTAGTATCTTGACAATTCAGTTATATTCGTGAACTGGAGATATTGGTATTGAAAATTTACCGCGAATACCAAACTAATGTGATCTTCGTTTGGCACTGGAGCTGCGAAACCGATCAATAGCTGCAAATTAATTTATATGACATTTTAAATACAACTCTTTGGTATATACATATGTAGCGTACTTAAGATAATGCATACACATTTAAAGATCAAAAATTTTCAAATAATTCTTGGTGGTAGGGCTTTGTGCAAACCCGTCTGGGTAGGTATCACTTACTCATCAGTTATTTTACCGCCAAATAACAGTATTGTTGTGTTCCGGTTTGAAGGGTGAGTCAGCAAGTGTAACTACAGGCACAGGGAAATAACATCTTAGTTCCGAAGGTTGGTGGCACATTAATGATGTAAAGAATAATTAATATTTTTAACAGCATCATTGTCTATGGGCGATGGTGACCACTTACCATCAGGTGGCCCATATGCTCGTCCGCCAACCTATAAAAACAATAAAAAATAAATAAGTACAAACTCTCAATTCAAAGACTGTCAAGGTAAATAAAATATGATTTTATCGAATAAAAAACTAATAACATGATAACAAATGATTATTGTAACAAATAAGTCTCCATTTCTACTCATTATTAAACAGTACACTTATCTCTCGCGTTTACAACATTTTATAATTTTCCAATATTTAAATTTAATTTTAATTATTTGATTTTGAATTCGTTGGAATTTCGGACCGGAAAGAAAGGGAAAGTACCGCTCGGTAATTTTTACCGGTTCTCTTCAGGTTTTAGGTGTTTCTTTGTTTTCTTTTCCAAAGAAACACCAAAAACCTGAGTGGGTTATCTCTTTCTTATTACTATTATTATTGTTTTCCTTTTTCTTATGTTTCATTGTGGACTGGACATTTTATTTTTCTAATGAACTAATAAGTATGTTCGCTTATATATTGATTTAAGAACTTTGACAATTATTTAGTTTACCGCGCAGTTGATATTGTAAAATTTTTTTTAAAGGTTGTAAAAGAGTAACTACTAAGTTTCTTGCCAGTTCTTCTCGGTAGAACATAATTTTCAAACTCGTGGTAGCTTCACTTAATTGTTAAATGACGATTCAAAAGTGTTTGTAAAAGCCCACTTGAATAAAGTTTATTTTGATTTAAATTTTGAATTTTGATTTTAAGGACTGTTAATCAAAATCATTCTGTCAATTTTCGACGCAATAACTAAGTATTGAATGGTGTTCATGCTTGTCAAGTTACTTACAATAAAGGAGATACATATACTATAAAACGGTTCTAAAGTTAATACATCGAATTTGATTAAATAAAAGGGTTTTACAACACATCTGATTAAATTAGATCAACATGGCTTCTTATTTATTTTAAAATTGTATGTAATGCTTAACTAACAAAATAACCGTTGTAAATAACACATACAATAATTTTCATCGCATACAAACCGTGACATACAAACTAACACGTTAATAATTTTAACTAGACAGACTAACAAAAATTATGCGTCGATTTAGTTAAAAAATTAGCTTTCATTATCTATTGTGAATAAGATGAATAAAAACGTGATATCGTCGTCAAAAATGTCGTGAGGAAATTCGTGTAAGTCGGATGTGATATTATCCAGATCTATCCTAATAGCTGACAAGTCAACATCTATAGACTGTTCGCTAAATGATATTATGTTTATTTGAATTGACAGCAATTTATTGCCAGTCACCTTACCTACGCGACCTCTATTGCCAGCTACTGGTACAGCTATACAACACATATGTTACACCCAAATAGCAATATAATTTAGATACAAAGGATTGGACATCTTAGTTCCCAAGATTGTTAGCACTTTGGTGACTTAAGGGACGGGATGGGTTAAGATGAGATTGATCTAATTGGTACAAGACCAATGCATACAGAGACACTATTCTTTTAATTTAATATAAGATTTTCACTTTACGTATAGTACGACACAGCTTAGATGTAACCTCGGCAAACTTAATAAAACCGATAATTTTACAACCAATAGAAATAGCTCCATATAGTGCCATTCGACACTATTCGTCTCTATAGATTCTCACGTCAGTTCAACCTGATAAAGCAAGTGCATGTAAATCGAAGTGTCTAATTGACCGATACATTAGGTCATATGATATTACAAGTTATTAAATTGTGCAAAGATCCATATCCACATAAGAAATAAAATTTGATAATTGGCATAGCGTACTTAATTCGGCCGTGATCGGTTTTACGAATTTTGACGATGCTACATCTAATTTGTGTCGTACTATAACAATGCTAGCAAACATTACATTATGACAATCATTAACGACAAAAAACGTGCCCAAAATTTGAATGTAAAGGATTATGATCTCCATTACAAAAAACGTAAGGTTTATGAAATTTTCCAAGAATACTAGATTTTCTAACTTAGAATGAAATTGGACTTCAAAGAAATTATTGAATATCCAATCATAATTAAAAATACAGGCACGTAAATGACAATTAAGTATGTAACCAACTTCTTGTATTTATTCCCTCGCACTGAAACTAAATCCATCAACCTGCATTGCAACATCGTGGGGGAATCACTTTCAAACCTTTTCTTCAAAGGGAGTGACGAGTCTAGCAGTGGCAAATTTACAGGTTGTACATATTGTTGTGATTGTAGTGAAAATAAATTAACTTACCTTATAAGTTCCTCCATAAGGATATACTAAAGGTAAACTATTAATCTGTCTCTTCTCTCTAACATGTTTCTCGTTGACACTTTCTTCAGATCTTATAAAATTAATTGCCAGAAATAACACGATATGAAAGAGACATCTGAAAAGTAAGTTAAATACTTAAACTTTTTCTTACAATTATAATATATTCTTTGTCTTAGATTCATGACATAATTAATCAAAGACAGGTGTTCCGTGATAAAGGGAAAACATGACGAGAAACCCTACATATATCACGCCCCCGAGGAGCAGCTTAGTGGTTTAAGCTTTAATCTCCCTTATAAGGGCAGAACTTTGTCATTCAAGGATTTTTTAATACGAATTTGTAATCGTAAAAAAACAAGGTGAAGACAGTATAATATTTAAAGATTAGTGGACTAAATCCTCCTTGGCCTATTCCTCTTTAGATGTGATTGTCTAACCGCTGTGGCAGGAAATATATGAGCAAATACAGATGCACTCTTGCTTCTTGTCGTGATCGATCAGATAGTAATCTAATACGACTAGATATAGGCATCAGGCAAAGTACTGCAGAATATATTTTTGATTCGATCGCGAAATAAAGTACACTAAAATATGATTTTCTGGTAAATTACCTAGTAAGCAATCTTAAAAAATCTGGATTTGGTTAGTTTATTTGGCATCTACAACACGAATAGAAAAGACTGCAGGATCTACTGTTTCTGTTGAATCGAGCATTCAGTCCGGTATAAAGAAAAAAGAGCATACAAGAACATACAGGATTTAAATATGGAATCCCATAAAATGAAAATACGACAAGTTAAATAAACAAAAAACAATCACCCTACCTTTGTTTGAACATGTTAATGCTGATAAATAAAAGCAACAGAAACACTGCACGTCACATGTTTCCTCGGGAGCCCTTCACGCGTATAATAGTCAAGCTTAGTGACGAAATTTCGATTCTACAGTAAACGACACTTAAGATTGTAAGGCAACGCTCACACGCGATAGTATTTTTTTATTTACTCATATAGGAAGTGATCACTCAAACCAATTGTCGTTTGCTCGAATTATGGCCCAGTGAACTGGAAACCTTAAATTTTAATCGAAGATCACAATTTTAAATAAGAATTTTATTGTGGATTTATTTTGTGTGCTTAATCCGGGTTGGGTTATGAATTTAGGTAAGTTTAATGAAATATGTAAGTGACTTACAAAATATTCAATTACGAGTATATGAATATACTTGTAGAGGATTTTTACAGTAGAACAAGCTTAATTTTTTCTGCTTAAAAAGAGACCTGAGGTTCTTGTACCAGTTATTTATTAATAATAATTATATTGATTAATTGGTGGTAGGGCTTTGTGCAAGCTCGTCTGGGTAGGTTAAACCTTGTCATCATCTTGTCAATAATATCTTTATTCCCCCAAACAGTAGTATAGTTCCCCAAGTTCGTAATAAAGTGCGTTGTAAAGAATAGTTAATATTTCTTTAATCACCTATGGGCGATGGTGACTTAGTTCTTTTCATTTGCAGTGACGCAATGGAGGTGAGACCAACTCGTATGCCATGAATGCTAATGGTATGAGACTTTCCATCGCGTGCTTCTACGTGAAAATATAAGTGGTGCATATATTATATATTTCGTTATTTTACAGCATTATAAGAAAAAAAATACGTTTTCTACTTATTTCAATCCAAATTTATACATTGGTTTTCCTTCATTATAAATGCATTCAATGTGTCTTGCATCACCATCATCATCCAGTGACGTTAGTATTTTTATTTTATTATGTCTAACAGTCTACCCGTGACCACGAACGCTGTAAAGTGCTCGAAACGTCGGGTTGTCAAAAATAATTAATATACGCGATTCAAATCCGTTTTAACTAGTTTTATTTCAATGTGTAATAATCGCGAAAATTTAAGACAACATTATGAGAAAAAAATAGAACAAAGGTGCATATACTTTATACTTTCTATATTATATTGAAATTAAAAAATAGTAATACTAAATACATCTAAATATTCAAATACAATTCTGTAAAATAATAACAATAATTTAACGTTTCATGATGCCGACTATGGCACCGATCAATTCAAAATTTATACTCAACTAAATCTGCGGTAGCTTTTTGATCATTGAATTTCAAAAGATAATACCACGAACTATTACATTAGACTATGTTATGTTTTCGATAGCGTTTCTTTTACTTGTGATATATAATTATACATGTACACATTCGGATGTGCTCGATCATTTGTATCTTTGAGTGAGCTATTTTCAATCATTATTTGTATAAATTAACGTTCTTTACTAATTGATAAGATTGGTATTTAGCAAGCTCACGTAAAGCAAAAAAAAGTAGGTAAGTCACCATCGCCCACCAATATCGGAACTGTAAAAATGTAATCGCTAAAGGCCTACCTATCTTGGGTATATTATGTCTTGTTTGCCTTCTATGTCGGCAAACTCACTCATTCAACACGATAATATGAGTGGCTAATACATACCCAAAAAGCCTTGCACGAACCCTACTATAAGAAATTTGTAATTTTCGTTAAATGAATAACACAATTTTAATAATAATCAGTAACATTTATTTTTATACACAAAGTAAATGGGACAAAAGGCTTACCTAATGCCTGAAGGCATTCTCTGCCAGCTAACTTTTATGTCAAACGGTAATTAATAATTGACAATATATAACAACAAGCATACTTTATAAAGCTATATAAAATAAATACATACACATAGTATCAGTAAAATAAATATTGATCTATATTATTTTTGCTATAACATTGCATTCTTGCCACCATTACACGCGGTCAAGATTTATACAGTAACTAGTTTTAGTTCATATTTGTATATATTTAAGCATAATGTTTAGTGCATAATATAAATAATGGGAACTAGGGGCCAGTACTACAGAAAAAAGAAAAGAAAAGCTTATGTATTGTCATAAAAAAAATATACACATAATTTACATAAAAATATTTGTCTTGATTTTATTGTTATTAGTTGTTTGATCCACTCATCCGATTGATTAATAAACTTGAAATATTTTTAGTAAAAGTGGCGTGGAGCTCAAATTAAAATAGTTTTAATTAAATCTTTACATATCAAATAGTTAAAACGTACTTCATGTAATTTCTCCTAATAATAATTTTCTGAAAAGTATATTTAAATAATTATGTTGCATTGTATCCGTTCCACTATTCTATCTAAACTTTGTATTTCTCACATAGAATGTGATTGAAATATCAAAGTAATTATAAATAATATTAAAATTGAAGACTTTTTTCCCATAAAATAAGTTCCTTATATAAATGTTCCTTATATATATGAATAGCGGTAGAATAAACTTATACTAAATTCATTTTCGATCAAAGAAAAAAAAATCATATAATAAACACAAACACATAAACAAGCTTTTTGTATATCTGCTGACACAATTAGCACTTAAAAACAATTAATAGCATTCGATGCGTTTACAAAACATTTTTTTAAGATGAAATGAAATTTCCACCATTATAGACGCGGCCTTATATCTAAATCTCAGGAGTCACATGACTCCGCACTGCACTAATTTGTTTACCTAACAGCGGGCGTCACGAAGTAGGCGGCTCTATTACGTGTTTACACACGGCTTATAGAGAACAGTCGCTTTCAAACTGTTAGTATTATTTATTAGAAATAATGGTATATTTAACGTAAATTAAATAGCAATATTTTAAATCAAATTTTAATTACTTTTTATACAGTTTCGTGTCATAAATTAATGTTCACATAACTTTTAAAAATGTAATTAGTTGACAATTTACATATTGTTAAAAATATTATGATTTTGTACGATGGAATTTTGTCGGACTAGGGTAAGTTCTTGATGTTTGAAATGTTTTGTCTCACTATCTTGCAATCCGTTGGAGTGGTGTTGAAAAGGGACGGAAATATGTAACAGTAAGCCTAGTGAGCGCTCTATTTTATTCGAAAAAACATTGAAATATAAAATAAGTATAAAATGTTGATTCTTACATTATTGTTTATACTTTACTCATTTTAAATGAATAAGACCTAATTTTATTATGTACAATAAATAAAAAGGGTAAAAGATCTTAGGTTAACAGCAAATAAATAAATCAGGATTTATAGCGTCAGTTTATTGTTTGTCAACTAAAAAAAATCCATTCGATAATGACATTTGCTATGTCTATGTTATCACCGATACGTGATAAGTGATTCAAACGATATCCGCCTCGCTGGCATTTAACGGCTGCATGTACAAAGTACAACATGTGTTCCAAAGGAAGTATCGTTATAATAACTATATTCATGAATATAACATTTCTTCTAGCAGTACAGACAAGTGAACTCGGCTTAGAAGACATAGAATTACATAGAAGTCGGAGGCAATTGTTGTTTCCCAATTCAACATTGTTGCAAGTAAGATACGATTATTTTTATTCTTTTCTTAAGGAATTTAATGAACTTCAGCTTAGACTAATAGGTAGTGGCACTTAAATTATATTACCAAGCTTCCGAATGCGCAGAGTGTATGAAATGTGTGGGTATAAATTCTGTATTAATTTGCGAAAGTTGAAAAAATAATATTATACAACTTTTTTTAATACATTTAAAATAATGTTACTTGATCTAACTTATTACACACACATAAGTGGTAAACAGGATATACGTCATAATAATTTAATTTCATATGTCAGGTCAGTCCAACCAACTAAGGTTTTTGTACTTCTTCTCTATAGAATCTTTATGAATCCAAGGAAAAAGTACCCATGTAATTAATAATTTAACAATAATATAACGATATCGTGTATTTGTGTGTAAAACGTATCGAAAATTAATCTAACACGACATATGCATGACACTGAATTACCAGATGGTGACCACCACCGCCTATAGACGTTACCGCTGTAAGAAACATTAAATATTCCTTACATCCCCAATACGCTACCAATACTGGGAGTAAAACATTCATGTCCCTTGTACCTGTACATAGGCTCTTTCACCTGGAACTGCAATACAACAGTACTAGGTATATAGGCTGGTTGAGGGCAGATATGATGAATGGCTTTAATTCAAACAGGCTTCCACCAAACCCAATCACCATGCAATATGGTCTTAGAATAAATCACAAACTGGTATTTGTTTTCACAAACTAAGATTTGATTAAGCTTAATAGGAGGTTAATATTAAAAGTGAGTGAAACCGTCGACGACATCTAGCTATGTATATATACGACGATGTTATATACCTTTGTGGTAAGGCTTTGTGCAAGCTCGTCTGGGTAGGTACCACCCACTCATCAGTTATTCTACCGCCAAATAACAGTACTCAGTATTGTTGTGCTCCGGTTTCAAGGGTGAGTTAGCCAGTGTAACTACAGGCACAAGGGACATAACATCTTAGTTCCCAAGGTTGGTGGCGCATTGACGATGTAAGGAATAGTTAATATTTCTTAAAGCGTCATTTTTTATGGGTGATGGTGACCACTTACCATCAGGTTGTTTTGCGCTTACATTGCAAATGCTGACTGAATACAACGAGATAGATCGTATTAATGTACCTACTACCTTTTTATCATTTACTTTTTACGAGAAATTTTCGAAAGCTTATTTTCGAAGCGTTTTTAAGCAATACAGCACTAATCGTCATGCAATAAAGCATCTTAAATACGTTATGCATTTGATACAGCTCAATGTGGCCCTTTTCAGCGTGTCATTGAAATAATTAATGTTTTTGTAGATATTACAAAT